>NC_142082.1:67383834-67699492 GCF_054644295.1 Miniopterus natalensis | reverse complement strand
CATTAAATTTGTATATTGCTTTGGGTAATATGGCAATTTTAACTAAGTTGATTCTTTCAATCCATTAACACAGATTATTTTTTCATTTCTTTATGACTTTTTCAATATCTTTTAATATTGCTACATAGTATTCAATGTATAAGTCCTTCACATCTTTTGTTAAATTTCTTAGTTTGTGTGTGTGTGTGTGTGTGTGTGTGTGTGTGTGTGTGTGTGTGTGTGAAATTGCAAAAGGAATTTTTTTTTCTTTTTTTTTTCTGAAATTATATTGTTGGTATATATGAATGCAATGGATTTTTGTACATTGATTTTGTATCCTGCAACTTTACTGTATTTGCTTATTGTTTCAAATAGCTTTGTAGTGTAGTCTTTAGGGTTTTCCATATATAAAGAATGATGTCATCTTCAAAAAGTGACAATTTTACTTGTTCATTTTCAATTTGGATGCCTTTTATTTCTTGTCTGGTTGTTCTGGCTATATCTTATACTACTATATTAAATAAGAGTGATAAGAGTGGACATCCTTGTCTTGTTCCTGATCTTAGAGAAAAAGAATGAAGCAGGAGGTATCGCACTCTCTGACTTCAAATTTTACTACAAAGTGACAATAATCAGAACAGCATGGTATTGGCAGAAGAAACAGGCACACAGATCAATGGAACAGAACTGAGAGCTCAGAAATAGAATCATGTATATGGACAAGTAATTTTCAACAAAGGAGCTGAAAACATATAATGGAGAAAAGAAACTAGACTACAGTTTGTCCCCACGTACAAAAATTAACTCAAAATGAATCAGACCCCTAAATGTAAGGCCTGAAACAATACATTGCATAAAAGAAAATATAGGAACTAAACTTATAGACCTTGGTTTTAGAGAGGATTTTATAAATTTGACCCCAAAGGCAAGGGAACTAAAAGCAGAAATAAATGAGTTGGACTATATTACACTAAAAAGCTTCTGCATAGCAAAAGGCAACCAGCCAAAGGGAATAAGATATTGGCAAACAATAGTTCTGACAAGGGGTTAATATCCAAAATATATAAAGAACTCCTACAACACAACACCAAACAAGCAGAAAATCCAATTGAAAAATGGTCAGGTGCCCTGGTCGAGTGGTTCAGTTGGAGCATCGTCCCCTACACCAAAAATGTTGCAGGTTTTATTTCCAGTCAAAACACATACTTAGGTTTTAGTTTCAATTCCCAGTCAGGACATGTGCAGGTCATTGATCAATGTTTTTGTCTCACACTGATGTCTCTCTTTCTCTCTCTCACTTTCTTCCATCCTCTCTCTCTAAAATCAATGAAAACATATCTTTGAGTGACAATTAAAAAAAAGGGAGAGGCATATGACTTGAACAGACACTTCTTCCAACAAGCTATATAAATGTCCAACAGGTGTAAAAAGATGCTCAACTTCACTAGCTAGTACGGAAATGCAAATCAAAACTACAATGAGATACCAACTCACACCTGTTAAAATGATTATTAGCAACAAGACAAGTAATAACAAGTGTTAGAGAGGGTGTGGAGGAAAGGAACACACAATTACTGCTGGTGGGAAGATAACCTGACACAGCTGCTATGGAAAACAGTGTGGAGGTTCCTCAAAAAATTAAGAATAGAGTTACCATATGACCTAGCAATCCCTCTCCTGGGCATTTACCTTCCAAAATGGAAAACACTTATTTGCAAAGCTATATGCACCCCTATTTTTATTGCAGCCATAGAAACAACTGAAGTGTCCTCAATCACTGATTGAATAAAGACGTGGTTCACATTTACAATGGAATACTACTAAACTGTAAGAAAAGATGAAGTACTGCCATTTGCGAGAGCATGGATGGATCTTGAGAATATCATGATAAGCAAAATCAGTCAGACAAAGAATGTCAAGAACCATATGATTTCACTCACATGTAGGGGATAAAACCGAAAGCAACAAAAGAACAAGACAAAAAACCAAAAGCTTACAGACAATAGTTTGGTGGTTACTAGAGGGAAGGAGAGCGGAGGGGTAGTAGGGTAAAGAAGGTCAAATATATGGCGATGGGAGAAGATTTGAGCTGTGGGTTCGCAGTGCAATATACAGATCATGTATCATAGAAATGTACACTTGAAACCTATGTAATTTTATTTACCAATGTCACCCCAATAAATTCAATAAAAAAATAAACAACACTGGTAGAATGTAACAATGTCTGCATATAGAGGCAAGGGAGGGAATAGGCTGGGTGCCTTTACATTAGAATTCAGGATAATGAGGGTAAAAATTACCAGATTAAATTTAAACACATATGTACAAGATGCTGATAAGTTTGTGTAAGAGATTTGATAGGGACTCAAATATATAATTGCTTTCAGTTGATGCAGATGAGTTGTCTCATTTTAATCCTTTTATGAAAATTTATGGCTGACAGTCTGTTGTACTAACATTTTATATTGACTTACATGTTTTTATTCTCAAAACTTATCTGTATCTACATCAATAAATAGTATATTTTGGTGCTCACTTTTTAATAATTTAACACGGGACACTATGACAAAAAGAGTAAAACCATTACAAACCACTTTAACATATTTGAAGTATCTCTTTGATGGAAAAGAATGTTTACCTATTAACATATGCAAGACACTGATATAATTTAAAGTCTATTTTGAAGATAGCTTTTTTGCCTATAATAACAAAATCCCATGTGAAATAATATACTAAAAAGGGAGATTTTTTGTGTTTGTTATTGGTTATGTTTTTTGTCTTTACAATTAGCTAAATTCAAAGCAAGCAGAACATGATATTTTTCTGGATTTCTGTGTTTCTACAGAGCTATGCAAGTTTTCACCCATAAAAGGTATTAATTTTTTAAAAGAAATATATTTTTATTGATTTCAGAGAGAGGAAAGGAGAGAGAGAGAGAGACAGAAACATCAATGCAACCCGGGCATGTGCCCTGACCAGGAATCGAGCTTCGATCGCCTGGATCCTAGGTCTACGCTTAACCACTGAGCCACGCCCGCTGGGCAAGGTATTAATTTTTTAATTGGGCAAATATGACATATGAGTGGAACTATAATTCAGTTCCAACAACGTTTTTTAATTTATATTTTCTAACAAGAAAATTGGGAATAAATTAAATTTTAAAAATAAAATTACAGTTTTAAAATCCATTTTTGTTAAAGACAACAAATCTGTCGGAGAGAATACTGCAATACATAAGAAAAATAAAAGCTAGACAAAAGTCACAGAACCTTGAAGGAAACAGGGATGAAAGATAAAACTCACAGCAGAAGTAAGAGAGCACATGCATTCTCAGTGATAGATAATTAAATTCTGAATTGTGTCTCTGAGCTCATCATGCTGTGCTGCATGGGCACATATTTGTCTGGTATTTCTTAAATTTTATTCTTAGGCAGAAAAACTGTGAACCTCTGGAAACTGGCAATTCAGCAGGGCAATTAACTTGTGCCAATATAACTAACTGAACACAACATAGTGCCAATATCCACTTCAGCCAATTCCTGCGGGCAAACCCACTTTGGCTAGACCTTCACAGACCTGGACTAGTGAGACATATAGAGCCTCCCTCAGCAGGACCAAAGAATCAGTTTTTCCAGATTAACAACAGAGTTGGAATACCATGAGTCATTTTTTCAATCTGCCCAGAGAAGTTAACCATCGATACTCCTCTCCCCTGACAAACACATGCCTGGCCTCACTCAGTGTGCAGAAAAGTTATAGATAGGTTTAGGGCTGGGATTCTGTGAGATTTGTTGTGTGTGCATATCATATGTGCCATGCAAAACACAATAACTATGGAGCTACCAAGGCAGACTCTTCCAAAGATATTCTTCAGTCCAAGAAGTCTGTGGTCATTTAACAACAATTAACTTGTCCAAAACTTATCCCAGCAATCCTTCAAGATCCAGTGCTCTTCAGATGAGCTCCAAGTGTCTGGATTACTAGGACAGAATAGTTTTCCCTTCGTGTCTCTTGGTAACAACATTTGCTTTGAACAGTCAATTGTGTTAGATAACCAAAATATTTTTTATAATAATTTTCAATCATTTCTTCAAAAATATGGGGAGTCCTAATGTTTTTTAAAGTTGTTCTTTGTGTAAAATATTGTACATATTCAATCACATTTGCATAAACAATTTCCATTATACAAAAATTAATTGCATGACTATACAATATTCCAGACCAAAGAAGCACAAATTCCAAATCTCCTGCTTTCTTCAGACTACAATTTCACCCTCCAAATAAGATTTATGACTCCACTTGGGACTTGCATTACAGGCCAGTGAGGGAACTTTCCTCAGGAAGGGGGACATGTATCTAAGTCTGACAGAGTTCTGACATATTTTCTTCTAGAAAGGATGGGAAGATTGAGAGTGACCTTAAGTCCCCTTAAGACTCTTTTGATGGGAGCCAGTGAAGCAAGTTTAAGGTGATGTCATTTTCTGCTGCTTTATCAGTACTATCTAAGATAAATTTGACCTTCTTAGCTCAGCATTAGTAGTGATAGTGCAACATATTATCTCAAATAAAAAGTTGTTCATAGAGCTTTGCCTAAACTAATTGTTTTTCTGATATTAGGAGATGTATATAAGCTGTCATTCGCTCAGTATGATTTAAATAATTTTGTAAGAAAAACAACCTGAAGGGGATCCAAGTCTCCTCATTTTTAACACATTCTGTATCTGAAAATCTGCTTCAATATGAATTCTGCACTTTCCTTTACAACAGATTCAGAAAACAGCACTTCATGTGCTGCTACTGAGTTCTCCTTGAACATGCTTCATGTTAATTGCTTGCTTTAAATAAAAGTTAGGAGTAGATGCCTTAGAAATAAAACTCAACAGAAGAAACAATCCTTTTATCTTTTCTCTGCACTCATTTTCTTTTATCATGTATCCTTATAATTCTGTTCTTTTGTGCTTTTTAACTGGCTATGACAATGGTGCAGAATGTTAAAAAGGCATCTTGGTTCAATGTCAGGTAATAATAACCTTCTCTGTAATGATCAACATAGAAGCTAAATATTAACCATTTTCAGATTTTCCTTTTTGACTTTGCTGGCAGTAATCTAATAAAATGTCAGTGTAAAATTCTCTTTTAATATTCATGTACACGATTATATGAATCTACAAAACTCCTCATGCTCTTAACACAGATCAACAAACAATATAGAAAGAGTCTTACCTTGAATCTCACCCTTAGTGTGTGGGTATTTCAAAGTAATGTATTCTCTTGTGTATGCTATATCTAGCTCAATTTCAAAATCTTTGACAATGGCTAAATGCAGTTGAATAAGTAATATATAATGCATTAACCTTCACAGTAACTGTTCTTGTCATAATGGGCTTTTTCAAACACTGAATACCTCTGCTTAACAATTTTTTTACTTCAGAGCCATTTAAATATATGCTTTCTGTTCCTCTTTTGTTTAAACGAAAGAGTGGTCACCATGACATATGTTAACCCCTTCTCCTCTCTATTTGTGTTTGGTCCTTTCTTTTTTTCCAGCGATAATTTAACTTGCCTTTAAGTACTTCTCAAAATGGGTCAAGTATCACCATTTATACTAATAAGTATTTTAATCAAAGTAAAAGGTTTGCTCTCCACACCCCACTTCTAAACCCAATCTTACCACTTTGTGGGATGATTCTAGCAAAACTTCAGTGGCAGATACAGTGGGTGGGGCTATACCACATTTAATAATGTAAAATGCAACCGAAAATATAGATTAAATTATTCTCTTCTTCTCCACACATCCCTAAAATACTCTCAGTGACTAGATGCTTTTTTCCCCTCTGATGTCTCTTTTTTCATTAGTCTCCCCAGACTAATTAATATTAGACTTTCTGTCTTTGGGAACTCCCTCTCCCACAAATGTTCAGTAACATTTTCACTGCCTGCTTTATAATTTGGGATTCTTCTGGTACCTAACTGAAATTCAGCTCCATGTAGGTGAAACAAAAGGGAACTTAGTTGGCTCAGTTAACTTGGAAATCCAGGAAACAGACCTATATTCAGGGACAGATACATTCTTCTATTCAAAGGATGTTGTGGTTTTTCACCTTAGGTTTTGTTTTTTGGCTTCACTGGTCTGGTTGTTTCTTATAAGAAAGAAGATTATCCCTTGAGTCAGGAAATATGACCTCTGGCAAGACCAACAAGTGGCCAGAGCAGTCTTATCTATAAACTTTAATGTTTAGTAATATAATAATAAATTAGTTACCCATAGGGACAGCAATTTCATATTAAATATTGAATAGATTTTATTAAAAAGCACTCAATTTAGTTTGTTTTCTTAGGCTTTGAAGAAAAACCACTTTAATAGATTTTGAGATGTGGGTTTCCTCTTATTTTTTCTCAGTATTTTCAATAGTTATTAATGTGAAGAAATGAGTAATTAACAATTTTATGACTCTATATAATGATATGGTCATTAAAATAATCCCTCATTATGCATGTGAGCGTGTTCAAACAGCCTGTTTTGTCCCAGCAGAGAATAGAGGTGCAACACAATTACATTCTCTCTCTGCCTTTTACAATGACCATTGTTTTCCTAAACCTTTACTGATACTGTGTAGAACTATTAAAATCCTTTTATTTCCTGCACACAAGTATATGAATTATATTCATTTAAAATCATGAGTTATGTAAATTTAATTCATATGGATTATATGTTTTATTTCATGCTTTCTTTCTTCTTTCCTTCTTTTATTTCTTGTTGATGAAAAGCAGAATATAATCCACCATTTCTGAAGCTATATGACTTGAATAATTCCAACCTAAGATATTAATAATAATAACATAAATAGATTTTTAAAAGTTTTCACTTGTTATATATATTTTCCCAGCTACAAATATGATTCTCCTAAAAAGGCAGAGTAAACACTTACTGATTTAGGTTTAATTACCAATTTTCCAATAAATGTGGTGTCATAGGTAATTCAAGTGGTATAAAGTGTGTCATTTTTATCCATCTTTAGGTATCACTAGGTACTCACGAGCTTAATTTTGTTTAATATTTTTAATTAATAAGAATTATTTAATGCTATGATGTGGCTGTTATGAGTACCACGAAGCTTGCCTTTAACCCTTTGCAAACTCCTTTACACTCTGAGTACATCCTAGTTTGGCACAGCAAGGTGCTGAAAATTTACCTTGAACTTTCATGATTCCTAACTTGTCTAAATCATTTATCTTTGCAAACCTGGGCCTTTTTAGTGAAAAATTATATAATGAACCAACATCAGGGAGCTATATGTATTTATTGATACTGGGATATTTTTGTTATCAATCTTCTAAATATGAAAAAAAAAAAGTTAGAAAAAATATATAACATGGGTAAATTCATAGAGAGACACATGGATAACTAGACACAATATCTGATATACAAAATTATTCAAAATTAAATGGAGTAAGCTTAAATTATTTGATTTGTTAGTTGCAGTTTTTTCATGGTTTTAGTATCAGGAAAAAACTGTACTCCAAAAATTCTATAGACAAGACAGACTTCACTGAGCCTATTGAAATAATTAAATAATAATTAAGCATAACAAGAAGAATACTGTTTTCAATAAAAAATCATCATACACATAAGAACATACACACACACACAAAACAAACAAACAAACAAAAAATAAAAAACCAGAAAAGTGTGGCTATACAGAGAAAAATAAATCAGGAAACAGAAACTACCTTCAAAGTGGCTTAAATGTGATACTAAAAAAATAAAAATAAAAATCTTCAAAGATTTTTGTTATAAATATATTCAAAGATGTAAAGACTAAAATCTTTCAAATTTGATGAAAAATTTAATCTAAACACTCAATAAGCTCAACTGACTCCAAGTAGAATGTACGTAAAGATATCACAACCAAACACATCATGACTGAAAAACAAACAAAAAGAAAATCTTAAAAGCAGCAAAAGCAAAAACAAATAAACACACACACATGCAAGGATCAAAAGTTTGTGATTATTAAAAACATTAATAGTTTTCTCGGGCATTTTCACCATGGAATACTATGCAGCTGTAAAAAAGAAGGATCCCTTACCCTTTGAGACAGCATGGAGGGACCTGGAGAGTACTGTGCTAAGCAAAATAAGCCAGTCAGAGAAAGAAAGTATCGCATGACCTTACTCATATGTGGAAGCCAATGAACAAAATAATCCAATGAACAAAACAGATACAGAGACAGAGAAGCATGGCACAGACTGATGAATCTCAGGGGGAAGGAAGGGGTGGGTGGCTGGGGAGAGATTAACCTAAGAATTTATATGCATATATGCATAACCCATGGACACAAACAATAGCGTGGTGAAGGCCTGGAGGGGGGAATGCAGGGTGGAGCTGATCAATGGGAGAAAAAGGGAGTGTTTGTAATACTTTCAACAATAAAGATGAATTAAAACATAAAAAGATTAATATTTACTTAATGTCACCCATTATCATTCATGATGTATTTTAATATAACTAATATAGCAATACTAACAGAGTATTGATAAACTATGATTTGTTTTGGGTAGGTTTTTTCTCTTATAACATACATCATTATAGATGTACAGTGAGAGGGCATTGTTCTAAAGTCACTTGAAAATATGTTTATGTTTTTCTGTGTGGTTAAGTTACCAATTTCAACACATAAACCAAATGTAAGCTTTTAGTGCCAGTCACTAAGCATCTAGAGCTTTTAAGTATTCTAAGCACTCTAGAAAAATTCTGTTTACTGAAGCTATGTTTTTTTTAGAAGTTGCTACTTTACAAAATTAAAGAAACTAATCGAGGAGACTATCAAATTTATTGGCTAAAGTTTTATTATGCATATTAATTGATTTCTGATTTAATAATGAAATAAATTTAGACCTATTAAGTTTAATGCTACTGTTCCTTTTGTAAGAGAGCGTTTTATGCAAAACAGTACATGTTCAGCCATCTTCATTTTCTGGCCAATGAACCAAATACATTGTGTGCTTTCCTAAGTGTGCCAATCTGTTTTCTTTCTTTCTTTCTTTGTGGTTTCAATGCCATTAATATTTTTTTACCCTTAATAATGGCTTTTAATTAACAAATATTTTCAAAACTCATCATTTTTAAAGGTTAAAGTAGGTAAGGGGTGTAAAATGATAAATATACTATCCTTCTAAGCAGATGGAACAAAGGAGAGTTGGGATCTGAAACAAGAAAAAAGCTTATATTTTCTCCCATAGGAAAAGTTTGAAAAAGTAAGGAAAGCTGAAAATATGGCTCAATAGATGTCTAATTGATTTTGATCAACTCTATTCAAAATGTATGCTATCAAGTTTCTTCTAAAAGATGAATATATACATATATTCTAAATATTTTGGAAAATAAATGAGAAAGATGCACAAAGAATATGCTGAAAAGAAATAAGGCAAATGTTACCACAGTCTATATTTAGGAGCAAGATATTTAAAGTTCTACTTATATTTCTTTGTTTTTCATAACCGTTGCAATTAGTATTATTGCTTTACAATAAGGAGGGGTTATTAACTGATTATGACAAAGTCACTTTGCCAGCAATGCTAAAATGTAAGCGGAGTGACTAAAATGACAATGATACTGCTTATGTTAATTTTGTGAAGGTTATTGCAACATTAACTTAGGAAAAAAACCCAAAACAATGCAGGGTGACCCAATATGATTTAAACAGGGAATTATAAAAGAACAATCACTCTTTCCTTCTACCTAATATTATTAGCATTATTTTGTTGTAAGCATGTGTGTCAAATACTGAAGGCAAATAATTTTCATGTAACTCCTGTATCAGTTATTTTAAAATGTGTCTGCTCTTATCTTTCTTTTAATCACAGACTGAATATATTTACATCATATTTGTTATTAGAATCATAGAACATAAAATTATATTACATTTTTTAAATAATAATAATTTGAGTAAAAATGTCATGTTATCTAGTAGAAGAGATGATGTGAAAGATAGATGATAAGCTCTACATTGAGTGTGGAATCAACTCTCTTTTAGATCACATGAGGAATACAATGCATGTTTATTAAGTAGATTCATGTACTGTAATAGGGAAACAAAGCAGCATCCCCAATACCGGTCACATATATTAGAGGAACATGTTTACTACTTTTTAAATGAATAAAACATTAGCTAGAGACAAAGAGGTATGAAGGGCACCCAAGAGTGATTAGTTAATTTACATGGATTTAAAAAAATATTTTACTTGATTTTTTTACAGAGAGAGGAAGGGAGAGGGAAAGAAACATCAATGCAAGTGGGAACCATCAGTTGGCTGTCTCCTGCATGCCACCTGCCAGGAACTGAGTCCCCAACCAAGACATGGACCCTGACTGGGAATTGAACTGACAACCTTTTGGTGCATGGGACGATGCGAAACCAGCTGAGCCACACCAGGAAGAACTACATAGATTTTTTAAAAACAGGTTTTTGGTATTTCCCCAAAATAAGAAAAGCATTCACAACAAATTATTTGTTGTTTATCACACAAACTGATATTTAGCTAATTTTTTATACTATTCCAAAACTTTTTAGCTTTTGAACTTACCTTCTTAGTTAATTATGAATAAATTTTCTAAATACTCCTGATAGTCTGTGCTTCAATAGAAGTGGCTTTGTTGGGCTCCTTATGTTTGGGACATTCCATTCATGTAGCACAGTCCCTTAACAGGAGCAAGTCCTCTGTAAAAATATCAAAACTTTTATTAATTTTGTATTACAAGAAAACAGTCAATATCTTCATTATGTTTAGAAGAGAATGCAAAGCAGAATATACAGTTCGATCTTAGGCTTTTTCTCTCAAATTGGTAGTTTTCTCCGTCGTCTTTGAAGTTATATTAATATTCTACCTATAATTACTTTGTTAACCCAGTTTAGATTATCTACCTACCTATCTGTCTAACTACCTACTATCTGCCTCTTCCCAATTCTTCCCTGTCATATCTTAGTTTAATTATTTGCGGGTTTATCACACTGTCACTATTACTTTTGCCAACAGGGTTCTAATTTTTTTTTTTCTTAATAGCTTTAAATAATTCACAACATACAGTTAACCAATTTAAAATATTCAAGTCAGTGTTCTTTAAATGTATTAACAAAGGTCTGAAAGCATCAACACTACCTAATTTTAGAACACTTTCACCCGCCCAGCCAGGTGTGGCACAGGGGTTGAGTGTCCACCTAGGATCCAGGCGATAGGGGTTCGATTCCCGGTCAGGGCACATGCCCGGGTTGCGGGCTGCAGCCGATCAACGACTCTCATCATTGACGTTTCTATCTCTCTCTCTCCATCTCCTTTCCTTTCTCTGAAATCAATAAAGATATATTAAAAATAAAATATTTTAGGACGCTTTCATCACACACACAAAAATAATCTTGTACCCTTTAGCAGTCACTTCTCATTCTAACACAGTGCCAGCTCAAGGCATCCACTCTTCAGTTCCACAGATTTGTCTATTCTAGATGTTTCATATAAATGGAATAATCTAATATAATATATTTTTGACTGGATTCTTTCACTTAGCATAATGTTTTCAAAGTTTATGCATGTTGTACCATGTATTTGTACTTTATTCATTTTAATACTGAATTAAATTCCATTGTTTGGCCATGCCACATTTATTACACCTTTTTTCAGTTGAGTGACATGTGTGTTGCTTCCACTTTTGGATATTCATTCATAGAGTTTCTTTGTGTACATATCTATTCATATTTTTGTCATTTTAAGTGGTGTTTTACTTTTGATGGTTTGCATTATTTTTATAAATATTTTAAATAATTGAGTTAACAGTTCTTTATGTATTCTAGATACAAATGTCTTAGGGAAATATTTTCTCCCATTTTGTGGCTTACATTTTATTTTCTGAGTGAGGCCTTTCAAAGCACATGTTTTAATTACAGATGAAGTAAAATTCATCTTTTTATTCCTTTATATCTTATGTGTTTATTATCAAATATAATAAAGCTTTACCTATTCAAAAAATTGACACTTATGTTTTCTAAGATTTTTATGGTTTTGCACTTATACTTATTTTGTTGATTCATTTTGATTTTATTTTTGTGTTATGATATAAGATAGAAATATAATTTTATTATTCAGTATGTGGATATCCAGTTGTCCCAGCAATATTTATTGAAAATACTGAAGGGTTTTTTTTGTTTGTTTGTTTTGTTTTGTTTGTTTGTTTGTTTTTAATGCATAGAATTTCTTGGTGCCCTTTTCAATTAACAGTTGATCAGGCAGTTAACGGTTACTTTCTGGACACTAAATTCTATCTCATTGATCTATAGGTCTATCTTTATGCCAATACTGCACTGCTTTGGTTATTGTAGCTCTGCAGTAATTTTGAAATCAGGAAGTTTGAATGATCCAACTTTTTTTTTAATATTGTTTAGAGACTTTAAGTCCATATATAAAAGCTCCATATCTAAATTTCCACGCAAAACATATACAGGCAGAATTGGTGGGAAAATAAGACAAATGTAGAAGCATCCTTGGAGGACTTGTGGCTGCTGCTTTATTTGCTCTGCTTCATTCTGGATTTTAACCTTAGCATCACTTCTATAGTACTCTTCTGAACTTCAGGTTATGTACATTAAAAACAGGTAAGAATTCAATTTGCATAAGTGTCCTTTTCAAGCCCTTTGGTCCATGCTA
This sequence comes from Miniopterus natalensis, assembly GCF_054644295.1. Taxonomy (NCBI): domain Eukaryota; kingdom Metazoa; phylum Chordata; class Mammalia; order Chiroptera; family Miniopteridae; genus Miniopterus; species Miniopterus natalensis. Next base: position 67,686,817 of record NC_142082.1, on the reverse strand, counting down.
TGTATATTCCTTTTTATTTCTACTCTTATAATTATCTAATTATTATACTCATTTTCTGAACAATCAGCTCTCAATATGAGTAACCCTCACTATGTTATTTTCCTGATCTACCATCTTCTGTGAGTAATCATGGTGCCATATATTAACTTTGGGTTACTGCTCTCTTATATGATGGTACCACACTCATCATGTTAGCCACATGCTGCCTTGATGGTAGGCTCCATCTTAGCTTCCTCTAAGACTGTTTTCAAGTGTGATTTGTACAAATCACTGTGTATTTTTCTGCTCATAAAATATTCATTGTGCAAACTAATAGTAAGATAGTTTCCCTCCAGTATACTGATAGTCCATAGCTTGTTAGGTTCTAAAAAGATTAAATTACATATTTTAAGTAATAAATAAAAATAATAGTTTCCTTGAAATTGATTTTTAGAACAATATCATGCCAAATATAATTGTGGTGAAAGAAGGAGAATGTCCCCTGGAAATAATTTTTTTAAAAATTTTAAAGGCCTATCTCAAGAAACAAGAAAAAGCTCAAATAACCAATGTGACTCTGTACTTAAAGCATCTTGAAAAACAACAACAAACAAAACCCAAAGTGAGTAGAAGAAAGGAAATAATAAATATCAGAGCAGAAATAAAGAAAATAGACTTTAAAAAACACAAAAGATTAAAAAAACAAAACAAAACACCAACAACACAAGAGCTGGTTCTTTGAAAAGATTAGCATGATTAACAAAACTTTAACCATACTCATCAAGGAAAAAAAAAGACTAAACCCAAATAAATAAAATTTGAAATGAAAGAGGAGAAATAACAAATGACACCAAAGAAATAGGATTGTAAGAAGATATTACAAACAACTACAGGACAACAAACTGGACAATCAGGACAAAATGGATAAATTCCTAGAAAAGTACAATCTTCCAAAACTAAATCAGAAAGATTCAGGGAATCCGAATAGATAGATTACAAGTAGTAAAGTTGAAGCAGTAATCAAAAACTTCCAACAAACAAAACCCCTAGACCAAATAGTTTTACAGATGAGTTTTACCAAACATTCAAAGAACTAACACATATCCTTCTCAAACTATTCTAAAAAATTCACAGGAGAAAAGACTCCCAAACTCATTCTATGAGGCAAGTATTATCCCAATTCCAAAACCAGATAAACACACTAAAAAGAAAAAAAAATACATAAACCAATATCCCTGATGAACATAGATGTGAAAATCCTCAACAAAATATTAGTAAACTGAATCCAGTAATACATTAAAAAGATCATACAACATGATCAAGTGGGACTTATACCAGGGATGCAAGGTTGGTACGGTATCTGCAAAACAATAAATATGATGCACTACATAAATAAAATCAAGGATAAAAACCTTGTGATCATATCAATAGATGCAGAAAAAGCATTTTAGAAAATCCAGCACCTATTTATGATAAAAATCTCAGCAAAGTGGGAACAGGGAACATACCTCAATGTAATGAAGGTCATATATGACAAACTCACAGCCAACATCATACTCAATGGAGAAAAGCTACAAACGTTCCCCTTAAGATCAGAAACAAGACAGAGATGTCCACTTTCACCACTCTTAATCAACACAGAACTGGAAGTTCTAGCCACAGCAATTAGACAAGAAGAAGAAAAAAAAGGCACCCAAATTGGAAAGAAAGAAGTAAAACTTTCATTATTTGCAGATGACATAATACTGTATGTAGCAAACCCTAAAGATTACACCCAAAATACTACTACAACTGATAAATATCAATTCAGTAAAGCAGCAGAATACAAAATAAATATCCAAAAGTCAGTTACATTTTTATACATCAATAATGAACTATCAAAAAGAGAAATTAAAAAAAAACACACAAAACAATCCCATTCTCAATTGCTTCAAAAATAATAAAATAACTAGAAATAAATTTAACCAGGATGTAAAAGACCCATACTTGGAAAATTATAAGACACTGAAGAAAGAAATTGAAGATGAAACAAATAAGTGGAAGCATATACCATGCTCATGGATAGGAAGAATTAACATCATTAAAATGTCCACACTATCCAAAGCAATCTACAGATTCAACATAATTTCTATCAAGATGCCAATGGCATATTTCACAGAACTAGAACAAATATTCCAAAAATGTATGTGGAACCACAAAGACCCTGAACACCAACAGCTATCTTCTGAAAGAAGAGCCAAGTTGGAGGAATTATACTACCTGATATCAAACTATACTATAACATCATAGTAATCAAAACAGCATGGTATTGGCTTAAAAACAGACATATGGATCAATGGAACCGAATAGAGAACCCAGAAATAAACCCATGACCTTATAATCAATTAATACTTGACAAAGGAAGGAAAAACATGCAATGGGCTAAAGATAGCCTATTCAATAAATGTTGTTGGAAAAATTGAACAGATACCTGCAAAAAAAATGAACCTAGACTACCTTTGTACACAGCACACAAGGATGAACTGAAATGGATTGAAGGTTTAACTGTTAGGCTTGAAAGCATAAAAATCCTAGGAGAAAATATAAGTAGTAAAATATTGGACATTCCTTGTAGCAATATTTTTTCTGATATATCTCCTCAGGGAAAGGAAACAAAAGAAAAAAATGAACAAATGGTAGTACATCAAAGTAAAAAGTTTTTGCACAAGAAAGGAAACCATCAACAAAATGAATGACAACCCACTGAAAAGGAGAACGTACTCACTAATGATATATCTGATAAGGTCTTAATATCCAAAATTTATAAAGAACTTAGAAAACTGAACAACAAAAGACAGACAATTCAATTTAAAAATGGGCAAAGAACCTGAATATAGATACCAAAATATGCTCAAGGTCACCAATAATCACAGAAATGCAAATTAAAAACATAATGAGATATCACTTCACACCAGTCGCAATGGCTGTCAACAATAAATTAACAAACAAAAAGTATTGGAAAGGATGTGGAAAAAGGGGAATCTTTGTGCACTCTAGGTGGGCATGGAGACTTGCACAGGCACTGTGGAAAGCAGTCTGGAGTTATCTCAAAAAATTTCATGTTAAGCATTGTTACCCCAGTGAATTTAATAAAATAATAAAATAAAATAAATTAATTAAAAATGGACTGGCCTTATGACCCAGTAATTCCACTTCTGGGAATTTATCAGAATAAACATGAAGCACTGATTCCCAAGCATATATGCACCCCTATGTTCATTGTAGCATTATTTGCAATAGCCAAGATTTGGAAGCAGCCCGAGTGTCCATCAGTAGATGTGTGGATAAAACAGCTGTGGGACATTTACACCATGGAATACAATCAGGTGTAAAAAGGAATAAAATGTTACCATTTGTGACAGCATGGGTGGGCCTGGAGAACATTATGCTAAGTGAAATAAGCCAGTCAGAGAAAGACAAGTACCATATGATTTCACTCATATGTGGAATTTAATGAACAAACTGAATTAACAATCAAAATAGAGAGAGACTTTAGAGAGCAGGCAGACAGCTTTGGTGGGTGGGTGGGGGAGGTGAGGGTTGGTGAGGAGGTGGAGGGTTTGAGCAAAACGGAAAAAAAATAGAAAGAACTCATGGACAGGAACAAGGAGGATTGCAGGGGGAAAGCTGGGTGGAGGTGGAAGAGGGTATAAATGGTTACGGGGGAAAATTAAATTTGAAAAAAGAAAATGATAATCCAGTGAAATCTTTACATATACATGCTAACATACTAATTACAGAACTCCTAGAAATCACACAATTTTTTAATTTATTTTTTTGCTAGCTGGAGAGTGCTTGTGTAGAGAGATTTCACCAGAATGTGCTATGCTTAGTCAGTGTAGAATAGTTTGTAAACACAACAGGGATGATGAAATTTTGAGGCCTGCTTCATAGAAAATGTCACATAAGCCGTGCAACTCTGAGTATAAACGGGGGTGTTTCAAGGATGAACATCTCTCCTTTACGTCATTGTGATACATATGAAACTTAGATATTCATATATTAATCTTAGCCTGATTGCATTCTGATGAGGCAGGATAGCACCTGAGGCGGTGGGGTGTAAAGGCATTCCCAGATCTCATCCTGTTTCTTTTGAATATTGTTTCTAGTCATTACTTACAATTAACAGTAAAGCTTGATACAGGGTAAAATTTCTGGTTTGTATTAGTTGGAATTGATGTTCTTATACTTTACTGTGTCTTATCCATAAATGCTGCAGTTTTGCTTAAAAAAATCTATGTAATCCATATCTTTCTAACCTTCCTTTCTCTAGTAAATTAGCCTTTATTATTTTATTTCAATTAGTTGAAATTTAAACTGAAAGAAATATAGTTATTGATACTTACATTACATAAAGATAAAGATATACTTAGAAAGAAAGAGAGATAATTTATCATTCACTTGGTTGTTCTCTGGAGAGATGAGTAGGTTGTTCCTAACTCTGAATTCATATAATTAATCCATAAAATTCTAAATAAAGTCTTAACTAGGAACTATCTTGTGTTTATATTTTAATTACTTTAATAATAATTGTCATGCTCCATTCATTACCAAGCAGAAATTATAAATCTTTTTCCTGAGTCCCCCACTATTTTACCAATAAGAGGGCACTATGCCAATCTCACCCTACTGAGGTTCAGTGCAATAAAAAATGAATATTTAAAATTAAAATATAGCTTGTCACACAGAATGAGCACCTGATGCCATTTATGAGGAACAGGTGGATGTTTATTCAGGCATGTTGGATGTACCAGCAGGAATTATTTCAGTTAAATATCAATGTCATTGTCATTAGAGAAGACTAAAACAAGAGCAAAAGATACACACACACACACACACACACACACACAACATAGAAACTTAAGGCATCTGAACTGAAACAGATTTTCAGGAAGATGGGTTCAATTTGTCTGAATTACCAAAAGTAAGAGGAAGAAGCCTTAGAAATAGATCAAGATGATCTGACCTTTGTTGTTACACTGAAATGTGCCGTTCCTGCAGATGCCATTATTCTTTGGCATTTTCTCAGGGTGAATGAGAGATCATATCGTTTTTTGAGAGGTGAGGGTTAGAAGATAAAATTGACTAAAATAATATTTGCCTTTGCATTTAGTATATAGCATTATGAACTAACAAGTTAGAGCATTTATTTTAATGGAGGATATTATACAAGATAAATATTTAGATTAATATCAAATGTAAATATTCATAACTGGAGAATGAGATGGGGAGAGAGAATATGAATAACCTATTTAAACATATTTTTATTTTAAAAAGACTAGAGGATATTATGGTTTGTAAATATGGATATGTGTTTTCACAAAAAATTAAAGCTACTTAATGTAGGCAAAATTAAGGCATAGTTTGGTACCAAAATACTCCTCAACAACAGAGTACATCAGCAACCGTTCACACTGAATGATGTAGATAATTAATCTAATTTTCCCTCTGCTTCATTTTGTGTTCTATTAGTTTCCTTATTCAAACTTTCAAGTCACAAATCTAATTTAAAACCTCTTAACTAGTCTAACGCATAATGTGTTATATCTGCATTCAGTGTGTAGCAGTGAGCAGCAAAGACAGAATACTAATTTGCTTCAGAGTGTGCAAAACACTCAATAATCAAATAATAAAATACTGGATCCAGCACTTCTTAATGACATCATCAAATGAGCCCAATGCCCTGAAATATGAGCTTATGTTTACAAAACAGAACAAAGAAGAATAAAGTGATGTAAATGAAAGGGGAAAAATCTTGCTAACCCACACCATATATTCAGTATTCTGGGTCTTTATTCAAAACGGTCTTTATTCATGATAACAGGACTTTAAAATTAACAAGACAAGTTTTGATTAACAACTTCACTTAATGATGTTGCTGTTTTAGTATTGCCTCCTCTCTATACTCTTTCTCTCTCTTTCCCTTTCACCCTGTTTATCAACACACATTTGCACACACACACATGCATACAGGCACACACAATTATCATTATGTAGATTTAATATTTGAAGTTATTTTTCATAGTCTGTAGAAATCTATGTGTTTTTTTCAATGGAGAAAGGGGTTTTCTTTTCTTTTTTTTCCCCCTTTCCTGGTATGTTCACATCCCCTTTACTAAAATAAGGTTTATTTCTATATACTCTCTTGAATTCAAAGTAAATAAAAAACACACTAACATTTCATAAAATGAAGAAATAGGATATGTCAGAAAAATTAACCATGTACTGAGTGATTAAACTATTTTGTGTAACAATGTCATTTCTATTTTGTTTAAATGTAATGCAATTTACCAGACCATAAAGAACTCCTCAGATGAAATGGCTGCTTTCCAGGCAATGCTACTCTGCTGCTGATTACAATATATTCTGACACCTATGACAGTTTTCTAATTCTTCTATTCTGGGCTCTGAAGTGTCCTTATTTTGCTGAAAGCTTTCTCCTGGGAAAAAGATACTAAAGTTTTGTGGACTGAAAGAAGGATGAACAGTTTGATGGAAAAACAATATCACTATGTGATGCAATCTTGTTGTTAATTCGTTTTATATTAATATAGGAAAGTATTTCAAAAGACCTTTACATCAGGATTTAGAGGGCATTCAGTTACACATGTAAATATGTTAGGTGAAATATAGGGAACACAATTATAATTCTGTAATATAACACATCCTTAATAGAATCTTATCTTATATATTTCTGCTTTTATTAAAATGGAAATATAGTGTTTATCACATGCTATGCAATTAATAGATTCCTAAAAATTGTATTCAGATATTTTTCACTAAATGTGCTCTAAAAGAATTTTATAAACAGTGAAAATGCTTGGTCACTATTTATGATAAACTGCTATCCAAAGCATACAGTTACAGTGTTTAGCCTAAGATGATCTTTATTAAAAATATCAAACTCAAATCTATTATAATGTCTGACATTTAATATTTTGAACAGTTTGCATAATCTACCTTATTTAATATAACATGTTTTGCATTGTACATAAGAGGCTATCAAAACTGGTGAGTCCTGCCTGGCCAGGCATGGCTCAGTGATTGAGTGCCAACCTAGGATCTAGGAAATAGAGGTTCGATTCCTGGTCAGGGCACATGCCCAGGCTGTGGGCTTGATCCCCAGTTGGGGGCATACAGGAGGCAGCTGATCAATGACTCTCTCATCATTGATGTTTCTGTCTCTTTTTCTCTCTCTGAAATTAATAAAGATATTTTTTTTAAAAAAAATTGGTGAGTCATTTTTTTGATGAAATGTAGAGTTATTTTTAAAGAACATTTTAATTAACATACTTTTATTTACATGCAACAAAGCTAAGTTACAAAGACTCCCTAATCTTAAGAGGATCCGTTTGACATTGACCTCTCAAATACCCATGGGGTGATCTGATTTCGGGGATTCAGTAGGCTAGCAAATGACAGACTGTATTGGCCAAAGCTAGCCCAGCTTCTAGTTATTCACTTATGATTATAAATAAACTTGTAGTTTATGTATTAAAATTATATATCAGAGTGATTCCTAAAAAAAATTTACCTTCAAAACTTGAACATAGGTAGGAATGGAAAATATAAGCAAACTTTGAGGCAAAAATATACAGATGTGAGAGCATATGATGCAGGCTCACAAGAAGTATTCATTAAAATCTGCAGTTACTACAGTCTAACATTTGAACAAAGTTTAAGAAGTCACTTAAATATTCCATATAAAGTGCATAGATTTAGATTTTCATTTTCTTAGGCTATCCCATTTTCCAATAAAAATCATCATTGTGACTCATCTTGCATCATTAACTAACTGACATCTAAAATTCATCTGCTGGTGCTGTAATAAATAGCCTAGGGGAGGGCAATATGGGAGGGCATAGCACATTAAGTAAGCTTCTGAATACAGAGAACTAATAATTTTATACTTTCTTAGAGAACAAATTGTTTAAAGTAAATAAGCAAATTTAAAGGGAGGTAGTGAAAACTATATCTGGAAAAGAAATATACTACTAAATACATTTCAACAACTTTATTTTGCAACATTTCTATCTCACTACTTTTGATTCACTAAATTATTTCCCAGCACTCTTACTCCAAAGATGCAGAATAAAGGAACCAGACATGCTAAATAAAATGAACACATTTATTTTCTTATTAGCCTTTCACAAATGTGCAAAAGTTTATTGCAAATAATAATGCATTTTTCATCTCGTATTTCTTTTTTTTAAGAAACTTTGCAAATAACCACTGGATTAGAAGCTGAATGAATAAAAATGATTTATAAAAGGTGAAATAAAATTCTGCTATTTTCTTTTACATGTGGTTCAATCAGTGAGGTAATACATTTTGAAAACATGGAACACATTATTATTACTGAAGATAAAAATAAAGTATTTCCACCATTAAACTACTAAAACTATATAATATATATTGAGGGCATTCTGTTAATTTGGCCAATATGCTAAGTACTTTATATCCATTAAAATATTTATTTGATTTTCATTGGCTTCATGTATTTGGCAACAATATTGCATTTTACAGAAAATTTGCATGAGGCCATCTTGGAGTAAGTGGTGGAGTTATAAATAAAATCCAGACACCATACTACCAGGCTGTGTACTCTTAAGCCTAGGAAGTATCAATTAATTTTTATAACTGAAAAGAAATAAACCAATTAATTATACTATTTTTAGTTGAATAATCAAACGTGATATTACTTTATAAAGATTCGTGGAAAAATGCACGTCTGAGTTTATTTATAAAAATTGTTTATAATGCCCTGGGTGGTGTGGTTCACTGTTAGAGCATGGGCCTCATGCACTGAAGGGCCACAGGTTCGATTCTTGGTCAAGGAAACATACCTGGGTTGTAGGTTCGATCCCTGGCCCCCATCTGGGCACCTGCAGGAAGCAACCAATCAATGTGTCTCTCTCAAATCAATGTTTCTCTCTCTCTCTTTCTCTCCCTCCTGCTCCCTATTTCCCTTCTCTAAAAATCAATGGAAAAAATATCCTCAGATGAAGATTAACAACAAAAAAAAATGTTTATAATGCATTATGTATCATATATAGAATATAGAATATAAGTACAGAATATGAGCAAGAACGAGTATTTTAATCATTTTATATTATGTAATCTTTTAAATATAAAAATCTAAAAATGTTAGCCACTATCCCCACTCTTGTGTATATGTGTGTGTTCCCTGTTCGAAATCCAACAATTGATTGTAGAGTGACGTTGATTAGAGAATAAGAAAGAATGATATAGAATAGTAATTGAAAAAACTTGATAGCAATGTTGGAGAGAACACTTCAAACTAGTTTCAACTGACTGTCTTCAATTGTCCTCTTGTTATACTCCTGTGTCATTTGACTGATGAATAATATATTAGTTTACAAGTATTTAAATCTATTGCATTGTTCACGTCCTGGTCATACTCCACATCAATCTGTCTTACATAGGGTAAAAATAGCTTAGGAAAAACACTGCAAGGAGGGTTTTTTTAAACTCTGTGAGTAGTTTCAAAATGAATTGTTTAATTTTATTTAAAATAATACAATGAGTTAATCAACATAGCTATGAATGGATTTGATATTCACTATATTGAAATTATAAATAAAACTACACTTATAAGTGAGGAATAATTTGCTAGAGATGCTCAGTGATTCATGGAGTACAAACTTTGAATGCAAAATATTAAACAGGACCAATGCACTCATTTAACAAAGTACTATATCAGTGGATTACTGATATCAATCTCCTGGAAAACAAATATATATTTAACAATTTACTCTGTTTCTTGTTAACTTTGAGGAAATTTAGAAAATCATAAGCATACTTAGGAAACCAGTTAATTTTTTTTTACTTATTTAATACTTATTTGTAAATTATGTATTACAAGAAATTGGCTTACGCAATTGAGTGGGCTGTGGCTAAGCAAGTTCAAAGTGCAGTTTAGGTCATCAGAAAAAAAATATAATGAGCAATCTGGAATCACAGTCACAGGAGGAGGCTGTTATCTATAGTGGGAAATGTATTATCTCTCCCAAGAACCTCAGACATTTTTTAAACACTTCCTTAGGATTTGATCAGATCTGTCAAAGATAATCTCCCTCCCTACTTATTAAGTTAAACAACCCCAGTATAATCCCCTAAAGAAAGTTAACTTTAGGGAATTTAATGATATCAAAATCCCTTCCCTTTTTGTCATATAATGTAACCTAGTCACAGAAGTAAAATCAGAACCTGCTCCCACAGGATTTTGAGTATATTATGAAGAGCATCTACACAAGGGGGTAGGAATCTAGGGCATCATCATAGAATTCTGTTCACTAGAGAATGCAAAGATGGTTCAATGCTAGAGAACTCATCAATGTAATTATATCTTAAGCTTAAAGAGGAAAAAAAAGTAATAAAATTTGTTTCATCATTTAAAAAAATTTATCATTTTTAAATATAAGTTACCTTTCCCAACTTGATAGATTGATAATACCAATGATTTCCTAAAATAATCAATGTACGTACATAAAGGAAAATTTATACCTCGTAAATATCATTTCTTTGTATATATTTCAGATAAATTCTCACACAAATTCATAATGGGATATAAAGAGTAAAAGTTCACTACAAAAAAAATGGTGGTAGCAGGGAGTAGAAAGCTATATATTATGTTTACCTATGGAAAGGGCAAAAGGTAAGTAAAATTCTATATAAATGCATTTAGAAGTAAGAGCACAAAACAAAAGATCATGTTAAAGGTAAAAGATCAGTGTTAAAAGTAAATAAATAAATAAATAATATCTGTAGCAAAAAATTATTTGTACAATTTAAAAATTTACCTATACCAATCAGCAGTACATATTATATAAGAATCTATACAGATAAGAATAAAGAATACATCATAAATTTCACAAAGAAAACTAAGGAGACATAATCGCTAAATATAATATGGTATACTGGATGAGATTTAAGAACTACAAAAGTATTTTAGGTAAAAATTAAGGAAATCCAAATAAAGTTTGGGTGTTAGTTAAAAGTAATGTATAGATATTCATTCATTAAGTCTGATAAATGCAACACACTAATGAAAGCTGTTAATACTCAGAAATACAAGATACAATATGGTATAGATTGAAACTCTGTACTATCTTTTCAACTTTTCTGTCAATCTATTTTGAAATAAAAAGTTATTTAAAAGTAAAAAATGAGCCCAGCTGGCATGTTTCAGCAGTTGAGCCTCGACCTAGAATCCAGGAGATCACAGTTCGACTCCCAGTCAGGGCACATGCCCAGGTTATGTGCTCCATACCCAGTCCGGGGCGTGCAGGAGGCAGCTGATCAATGACTCTCATCATTGATGTTTCTCTCTCTCTCTCTCCCTCTCCCCTCCTCTCTCTAAAACCAATAAAGAGATATTTCAAAAAATAAAATTAAAAAATAAGTTAAATTATACCCTTGTGATACCTGTTTTCAAAACGAACCCAGGCAATTTTAATAGAAGTTATACTTCATAATACTAACATAATAATAACACTAATATTTGGCTACTATGTTTAGTTCTATAATGGTCTTAATTGTTTTGGCTCAATCAATACCTACTTGTTTTTATATTTATTATTCCCACTATGTAGATATATATTTTTAATTCCATTTTGTCAATCAGGGAGAAAAAAAGACCTTAGAGATTAAGTGATTCACACAAGGTCAATAAAGTTTCCCAAGGGAAATGCTGTGAATAGGTGTCAGGTAAGTCAAGATATTGATTACTTTGGGGCATTAGGACATCTGGACTAAATCTGGATCAGCAATGGCAGCCTCAGCCTACTACCCCATTGTAATGCCATTATTTTCATTTACTGTGCTCCATGATATGAAAAAGGTTGAGAATTACACTGTATCTTTCTGTGTCCATGTTCATATAGAACATTAAAAACAAAAAAATGCAAGCATAATAGTTCTTTGAGTCAAATGTTTATAAAGCACATCTGTAATGTGACTGATATATAATTCTTGTAAAAATGTCTGTTGACAATGTCAGGGGATGGAAGGTAATGAACATGACTGAAGATTGGAGAAGGTGTTACACAGTGAAAATCTCTCCCTTAGTTTGGTGGAAGTTATGTAGTCAGGAATATCAGTTTCTCTCTTTCTCACTGCCTAACAGTTTCTGCCTCTCTCATGCTGCTTTTGAAACCTAAAAGGCCAGGGCAATTAGAGGTAGCACCTGCAATCTTCACCATTTCATTTTTATTCTTTGATTATGGAAAATTTCAGGTTTCTTTTCTTTTATATGTATCTGAATGACATTTATATTAATGAAGACATGTTTTAATAATGAAATCTTTCAAGCTGATGATGATTCAATGCTGACTGATCTTGTCAGCTTTTGCAAAATGTCCTAAAAAATGAACAGCACATTTCAGATCATTGTAGAAGAGATTTTTAGGTTGATGGCATGATATTTTATTTTCAAATGGAGAAAATGCCCAAGAGTAAGCAATTTTCAAAATGTATAGCCCAACAGAGATAGGGACATATGAGAGAATTGTTACACTGAACTATGATTAATAGTTCTAGCTTTTCTGATTAATGGACTGTTCAGAAGATGTGCATCTGGGAACATTGAGTTTAAAATTAAATATGAGAAATTCCTGAGTTTTAATTTCATGTCTTCAAACAATATGACTCTTTAATTTATGCAAGCTGTGATGGATTTTTTAAAAGCAGCATTTAAGATGAGCAGTGTCAATTTCACAGGAGAATAATAGTGAATTTACTATGTGTTCATTACTTCATAGAGGCAACTGAAAAGTGAAAATGAAGTCAACTACTCATTTGGCATCTTATAAATACAGTATTTTATACATATGAAATATTTTTGTCCACTATAATTGTTCCTCATATATGAGCTGTATTTCATACTAATACCACATTGTAAATTAGTTGCCAAAATATCTCAAAATTTTGCAAAATTAATTATCTCTTAAAACTTAACAGAGATATTTTTGAATTTCACATTAAAAAATATAAAGTTACAGTCACGTGCCACAGAGCTGTGTTTCTTCTGTTGCACAGTTGACTACATATACAAGGTGGTCCCATAGATTATAATAAAACTAAAAATTCTTAACTTCTCATGATGTAAGCATCTAACATCATAGCTCAATGCATTACTCACATGCTTGTGATAATGCTGCTGTAAAAAAACCTACTGTGCTGCCAGTCATATAAAGTATTGCATATTCACTTATGTACATCACATAATACTTAATACTGATAACAAATGGCTGTGCAATTGGTTTGTGTTTACTGTATTTTACTTTTTTTGTTTTACAGTGTACTCTTTCTACTTATAAACAAAATGTGTGCTGTAAAACAGTACGCCGTGTTATGCCCGTGGCAACCTCATACATCCCCTGTTTATTGCTTCTCTTTATTACATCATGTTCTCTTGTGCTGATTTAATCCCATGTTGTTTCGTTCATATGGCCTCTAAGCCCCCCAAAAATCACTGTACCTATTGTCATTAAGAGGCCTCATGGAGCGGATGACATAGAAACAAAATTAAAAGCGTTTAAGGACTACAGAGATGGTAAAGCAGTGATGGTTATTGCTTGCCAGTCAGACACGTCCCATCCCTTCATACCTACAGTCTCAAAAAACAAGAACAAAGTTATGGAAGCTGCTAAATAATCTGCTTCACTGATGACAATGAGATGAACAAGAATTTGAAAAGGGCCTGTATGAGACATAAACATGCTATTAATGATCTGAAACGAAGACCAACATAGAAGCACGACCATGACGACTGCACAGCAAAAGAAAATGTTTGTTTGGGCTGTTGAAAGAAAAGGCAGGACCCGATTCTGATGTTGAATTTACTACTACCTCTTCAAGGTAAGAGGGGGCCTGACAGACCAGAGCACTAGAGACCCCAAACTAGTGAGTTAGGGGGTGGTTTTCCCTTTCCAATAGCATGTGAGAGTCAAGAGGGCAACAGGGACTGAGGGAGTTTAAGCAGTCTAGATCCTATAGCCTTGTGAATCTGAGCTATCAGAACTGTGTTCCAGCACAGGAACCCAGAGTAAGGGGAAAGTGTTGGCAGTAAACAAAACTGAGTGCTAAAAAGCAAAACAGAGACAAATGAAAGAGAAACACTAGAAGGAATAGTAGAGGATGCTAACAGCCAGGAAATCTGAAAGGCCAAGCCACCATATTTTGGAACATTATAGTAACAAATGACAGAAAGGGTATTCTGTGAAATCAGGATAGCTGTCCTGGAAATGTTTCATTCTAAACAACTGAGATAGCTAATTTCACACAAAAAGTGAACAACATGAAAGCACTGAGGTCAAAACCCATAAAATGCTTTTGCAACAAAAATTATAATAGAATTACTTCACTACAGGATATGAAGACATGTTAAAAATATATCTGCTTACAGAATAGATTTAAAACTATTAGCTTCTATTGAAAATAAGTGAAGATGTTAAAATAATGATAAAATGCATGAACTAATATAAAAATTAGCGTTAGAAAAAACTCAGGAATGAGATAACTCAGGGAATAATTAAATCAAGCGTATCTATACTTAGAAAAAATCATGATCAAAGTTTAGCCCTTTATTATGGATGTAAAGAATATAGTTATAATTGCATTTGTCTCATACATGGTCTATTTTCTGGCTAATTGATTACTGAGGTGAATAATGAAGCCATGGACCATTGAAGTTTTATGGACTAGCTTGATATTTATTTTTTATTGTGATAAACATTTCTGATATTAACTAGTTTCTTTTCATTGCTCCATAGTGTTGTTAAGTAGAAATAAAAAATAGAATGTGGGAATATGCATTTTTGTGTAATCTAAATGAAAAATCAGCAGCATACCATTTTTTTCTAAGAGTTCTTACAATGCTTTCCATTACATGTATTGCACTAGGCATATCTAACTCTAGAAGTAGTTTTGGTGAGTTATAAAAAATCAGATTCATCCGTCTTTAGAGACCAAATATAAAGGCTATTTTGATTCAATTTATGTTTAAAGCTTAATATTTAAATCTCAAATTTTATATTCTATTTGGACAGTGTGATCACATAACTATGATTTTTATAGATATAAAGCTAAAAATACACGAAGAATAGATTTTTGTAGTAATTTCTGAGTCGTGGTATAATACAATATAGAAGAAAAAATATCCTCAGAAAAGCCACTTAAATTGACAGAGGAATGTGCACTGGCTTTGAACTTGTGATTATCCAAAAGGTGATATTTAGGTATCAACATTGATATTAAAATATCAATAAGCTCAATCATTGCATCACATTTTTAATTTGAACTATTGGTCTAGTATGTTTCCAAGTAAAATCTGAATAGAAATTATATTACCTCCCATGACTACAATCCAGGAACTTCATCTTTATATCAGAGGAATTCCTCACTTGTAAATATCTACTATAGAAGGTCAATGGTATAGACCTTGCACTAAGCTCTTCTGTTCAACTTAGGAAGTTGTGACATGCTTGTTTGTGTGTTTCTTTGGTTCAACTACATTATTTTTCCTAATCAATTTTTTTGTGAGTATATTTTTACTATAAAAAGGAAAAGAAACATTGCATGGGACAAATGTTAAGTTTTAATGTATTGAGTATGTAATGGTTGATCACATTTTATTTTTTCCTTGATATGAGAGAAACAAACAGTGTGCATATATTTTGTTTTAAATCTGTTGCTTATATGTAAGTTTTTGGAGAATAGGAATATTTATTATAAAACAGCCAAATTACTTTTTTATACTAAAAAACTATGTGCTACTGATAACATTACTACAAATCCCTCTCATTTAAGCTAAGTAGACATAAATTATGAGGTAAAACCATGTATTTATGTTATCATCTCTTCCTGACAATGTTCAAAATGCAATGAGATTAAAATGAAAAATATTTTAGTGTTTATTAGTTTTTCCTGTTATATTCACACTGAAAAACCCTTGGAAGATAAAGCACTTTTTATAACAATAAAAACTTAGAGGCTAAAACATCCATTATTCAACCATATTTCTGATAAAAGCTAAAGAAAAGAAAGTGTATGTCATTTCTGGCCAATCACAAAGCATGAACTATTGCTTATAATTATGTAAAAAGAATGGCTACATAACTGGTATTTTGATTTTTGTTTTGTTAACTATAGAGCCTTTATAACACTTGAAAAGTGGAACAAAGTCAGAAATCTTTCTGATACTTTAATATATTTTGAGATTTTAGTTCTCATTATCAAAAACTTCTCAGAAACTTTCTAAAAGTAAAGATTTAGGACATCTTGAATAGATTCAATTACTGAAGCTTTTGCAAATGAGGATTTATAAGAAATTGGTCGGGATTGCCTTTCACTCTGGAACATTTATAACGAAAGATAAAATGTTGGGTTAAATCCTTTTAACTACGGAGGTTGATAATTTGATTAGCTCTCTCAGCCCCTTCTACCAGGAGAAACCTGAAACTAATTTTCTCAGAATCTCTTGTAGCTGAATGAAGTTATGCCAATCAGAGGTGGTTGTACAAGACTTGGTGGCAGAAATTAAACAAGAAAAACATCTCCTTCTTCATGGCAGCTAACACACAAATCCCCCAGATAACTGTTTGTGGCAGCTACACAGTCCATTCACAGGTCCTGTAGCTGTGAGGCAGTGTTGGCAGTGGTTGTGGTTAGAGCAATAGCAGTGGCCCCCTGACCTCTGGATAACAAGCCCAGAGGTGGGATCTGGAAAACAAATGTCCAGAGCCTGACCCCCTTACTTCTGATCCATCCTTTCAAAATATTTTATAGCCACTGTACATATTCCTCCATAGCTAAAAACACCAAAGAGTTTTATGACCAACATAAGCACCAATTCTTAATATTGCCATTTCTTTTACATTTATGTACGTATGGTATTACATATTACATAAACCGTGTTAAATAAAATACAAATTATTTTATAGGGTTGGAGGCAGGAGGTTATTTGTTTTTGTTTTAGACAAATAAAGATTTCCCTAAGAGGAAGCTTGTGGCTTGTCTCTGAGCTTCAATTAGGTAGGCCTTGTCTGAATCATTTCAGACCAGCTTTACACTAACCTGGATCAGGAAAAGGGAAAAATAATAAGAATAGATGGTCATCTGTGAGCCAAGAAACTTGCTTTCACCAGACATTGAATCTGCCAGTTTCTTGATGTTGGACTTCCCACCTTCTAGAATTGTGAGAATTTGATGTTTGCTGCTTAAGCCACCCATTCTATGGTATTTTTGTTATAACAGCCCAAACAGACTAAGACACCCAGATATTATATTCAGGACTTTGATGTAAATAAATAAATAAATTATGCATAACTAGGTTATAAAAATAAAACTTTTTAAAAAATATGTTTTTATTGATTTTAGAGAGAGAAGAAGGGAAATGGAGAGAGAGAGAAACATCACGGAGAGATCGGCTGCCTCCTGCATGCCACCTGATGGGGATCAAGCCCACAACTCGGGCATATGCCTTGAACTGGAATCGAACCAGTGACTTCTTTGTGCATGGGATGGTGCTCAACCAACTGAGCCACACTGGCCAGGGCTTAAAAGAAAACCTTCAATTTACAATTTGGGAAATAATTATCTCAATTAAAATACAATGTAAAAAATGTAGAAAAGTAAGAAAACATAAAGATCAAGATTATCAATACGTCTTCTGATAGACTGGATTTAAATGCTTTTTCTAAGTGTAGTATAAATGGAAGAGAATAAGCTCTCTCTATATTATTATTTAATGTCATTAAAGCATGTACTCATCATCTTATATTTTAATGATTATAAATCTATTTTCTAATGTTATAACAGCTTTGTAAAATGAAGTTATACATTTATACACAAATAATCAGGATATTCTCCTTTTTGATAAAATGTTAAATTTTGAAAATCAATTTTGTACTCAATATTAAATAATATATCCCTACATATTCTTGTTTAGCATATATTTATAATGAATACAAAGCTATCCACATTGTACAAACAAAACTTACTTTTTTGCCCAACCAGGGGATATGTATTTATAACAATTTTATGAACAGCTGAGAATCCTATTTCTCAAAAATTATCCTGTAACAATAGCAAGCAGTATGGTGTATGAAAACCCTTTATAATTATGGGCTATGGGGATCTTATTGATCACACAACAGATGAATAGACTGAATGTGTCCAGGATTTAGATTTAACAGAATTAGATAAAATAGAAAAACAAATATGATAATCCAGAACATGACACATCTTAATGTAAAAATGTATATTTTAATTATTCATTTTATTGTTATAAATAAAGCATATTTAGTTGGTGTTAGATTTTATAATACTTTTTAGAATTACATATTAGAGATGCATTTGCATAAAATTGCAAGTCAACAAATGCATACGTTTATATGTATTATACAAAAATATATGATATATATGCAAATATATACAAGGTGGGACAAAAGTAGGTTACAAGAATAAACTCTGTTTCCTGTACTCACAACTGTAAACCTACTTTTGCCCACCCTGTATATCATACTACGTACATTTTTTTTTTCTTTTCTCATAATATGTCATGGACATTTATCCTTTTAACAATACTTAGAAGTCATTTATTCCCTGTAAGTGCTTCAAATTAGCCTGTGACATGAATCTGCATTACTAGTCACAAACTTTTTTTTTTTTTTTCCCAATCCTCACCTAAGGATATTTTTTCCATTGCTTTTCAGAGAGAGTGGAAGGGAGGGAGGGAGAGGCATAGAGAGAGGAACACCAATGTGAGAGAGACACATTGATTGGTTGTCTCCCGACCTGGGCTGGGGATCTAGCCTGTGACCGAGGCATGTGCCCTTGGGCGACATCGAACCCTGGACCCTTCAGTCCACAGGCCAGTGCTCTAGCCACTGAGGCAAACTGGCTAGGGCCTGGTCACAAACTTTATACGAAGGATCAGTTAGTAAATACTTTAGACATTGTGGATTAAACACTTTTTTTCCACAATTTTTCAACAATGTCATTGTAGCATAAAAACATACAACATGTAAATAAGTGGATGTGGCTGTGTTCCAATAAAATGCTATGTATAAAAACAGGTAGGCCCTCACTGTGCAACTCTGATCTATACAATTAGTTTAAAGGTCTCTCCTTGATAGTCAGTTTGGCTCTTTCCAAATAATTTGCTCTTAAAAACAAACCTGCAATGAATACTTTATGTACACATTACATTTTCACATGTGCTTATATATTACCGCATATATTAAGATAATCTCAAGTTTCAGTTTCCCTTTTGTAGCAGACCATCAATTTATACTACAAGGAACTATATATGAGGACTTTTTTTTCTGGTATATGAAAAATTCTATGTAATTGATTTTAATAATATGTTTCTCTTTAATCAATGTTAATTGATCACTTTATTGGTTGGTGTCATTATCGTTTCTTTTACCTTAGAGTATAGATGTGTATTTTTTTGCTTATTTTTCTAATCATAATTCAACATTATCTTGTCTGGTTACTAAAATATCTTGTTAGAAGTTTTATCAACAAATAATTTAGCTTAGATTAGTTTATGAAAAAGATATCTTAGAAATCCTTTTAATGGCTGGTCCTAAGGGGCCGGTAAATTCTCAGAGTGGCTAGAACCACTCTTGGGCTAGAAAGAAAGTGATCAGACATATATATTTCAACTGTTGCTAATGGTTTTACTGGGTTCTTAGGAAATTGCAAATTGCTGATTTGTGTACAAGAAGAGGCTGGCCTTGCCCAACTGGGTGTGGCTCAGGGTTGAGCATCAACCTGGGATCCAGGAGACCAGGGGTTGTCAGGGCACATGCCTGGGTTGCCGGCTTGATCCCCAGTCATGGGCGTGCAGGAAGCAGCCAATGAATGATGATGCTCTCATCATTGATGTTTCTCTTTCTCTCTCTCTCCCTTCCTCTCTCTGAAATCAATAAAAAAAGATATATTTAATAAAAATTTAAAAAAAGAAGCAGCTGGCCTTATAAAAAAGTGGAAAACCTACTGAATACTCAGTTATGTCACCAGCTAGAATTCAACAGCTTGTGAGATAGGACAGTTATCTAGCAAGATGTGGTATGTTCTCTGAACTAGTGGCTATGATGTGGTGCTCTTTCACAGTAAATTTAAATAATTGAATCTATTAATAAATGTAGTAATATCTCCCTTCACCAGGACACAATTATACTTTCTCAATATGTTCTAAAAACTTGGACTTTCCTTCTTCGGAGGCCTTAGTTCATAAAGGACCATTACTTTGGTATGTGAACACTATTTCTATTAAACTTGAAATTTTGACTGGTCCTGTTAATACTGAAATTAGAGAGTTAATAAACTGATTATGGCTATTGATTTTTTACAACCTAGTGGAAATAGCTTTCATGACAGTTTTTTTGGTTTGTGCCTTGTTGTTTTTTTTTTCACAAATAAAGAAATAATGTCACACACCTTTGGTATTGGCAAATGCTGAATTGTCATCCTGAATATGTGTACTACAGCCCACAGTAGTAGCCCAAAACCAGCATGCTAAACCTAAACAGTGTGATTGTTTGTCAAAATAGACTATTTTAATGAGACCCAGAGTCCCTAATAAATAGACAGAATACAAGAAAAAAATCACCCATTGTACCAAGAACCAAAAAAATTAAAATATGAATGAAAAAGGATAGTCAATTGATACAAACAAGATAAATAAGATGTTAAAATTACCTGACAAGGATTTTACAGAACATATAAAACTGCTCCAACAATCAATTACAAGTTATATTTCAACAAATGAGAAAAAAGAAAATCTGAGCAAAGTAATTTGAAGTTATGCAAATATAGAACTGAAAAATATAATAGCCCAAATATTTTTATTGGATACAGTAAATAGCATAATGGAAATAACAGAGGATATAATCGGTGAATTTTAAGTCAATGAGATTTACCTAATTTGAACTGCATAGAGAAAATAGACTGAAAAAAGATGAACAGAACCTCTGAAGGCTTTGAGCAATAATAAAAGATCCAATATTATATCATTTTAGTCCAAGGAGCAGAGAAAGAGGATGGGACTGAAAGAGTGTTATAAGTAATAATTGCTGATAAATTCTCTAATTTGGCAGAAGAGCTAATCTTACAAATGTTTGGAGTGAACCCCAAACAGAATAAATGCAAAGAAATCCAAACCAAGACACATCCTAATTGAATATTTGAAACTGAAAGGGAAAGAAATTATCTTAAAAGCCATCAGAGAGAAATGACATATTACTTATAATGAGAATTCCAGTTCAAGTAACAGCAGATTTCTCATCCGAAACCATAGTGGTAAGTAAGAAGGGGCACAACATTTTTCATATGCTGAAATCACATTTCTATGAATAGTGTATCCTGTATTTGGCAAAACTATCCTTCAAAAATGAAAGAAATAAAGGCATTGTCAGACAAAGTAAAAATAAAGACATTTGTCATTAGCAGATATATCCTTAAAGATTGATAGTTCCATTAAAGAAGGAAAATCTTTAAACAGAAATGTTATAATTAAAAAGAAACAATTGTACTGTGTTAGGATGGAAGAAGGAAGATCACATTAGACAGTGCTATGATTTTTGCTTAATCATCAAACATAACTTATAAAACACAAGAGAAATAGTAATGCCTATTTATTTGCCCCCTTTTTTTCATCATCACCTGAGGATTTTTCCCCCCATTGCTTTTCAGAAAGAATGGAAGGGAGAGAGTGAGAGAGAGACATCGATGTGAGAGGAACATGTCAATTTTTTGGCTCCTGCATGTGCCCTGACCAGGGCTGCAACCGAGGTACGTGTCCTTGGCTAGAATCGAACCCAGGACCCTTCAGTCCAAGGGCCGAGGCTCTAACCACTGAACCAAATGGGCTAGGACTTATTTGCCATTTTGATTATGTTCTTTTTTTCATTCTTGATATTTCAAGATTTCTTCTTTTAACATTTCCATTCTGTTTCTAGAATTTGTTTTATCCCTTCTTTTGTGGTATGTATGCCAGAGATAAATTATTTATTTTCCTTCATGTGAGAATCTCTTGATTTCTCTTTCATTCTTGAAGGGTATTTTCAGTGGATGTAATGGGAGTAGACTGTGTGTGTTTTTGTGTAACATGAAAAAAATATTATTTTTCTATTATTTCTGACATCTATGGTTTCTGATGAGGAATATATTTTATGCAAATCATTTTTCCTCTATAGGTAAACTATCATTTTTCTCTGGCTGATTTTGAGACTTCCTTTGTCTTTAGTTTTCAGAAATTAATTATGATGCATTCTGTGTGGATTTATTTGTCTTTATACTTAACTTCTTAAAACTGTAGGTTTATTTCTCTTGCAAAAATTGGCAAGTTTTCAGCCATTATTTTTTCAAGTACTTATACGCTTCTCTTTTTAATTTTACCTCTCCTTCCAGGAAACATTACTTACATAAATATTTGTTGTTATTGTCCCAAAGGCCCCAGAAGTTTTGCTCACTTTCTTTTCCAGCCTATTTCTTTATGTTGCTTAGATTGCATAATTTCTATTGTTCTGTCTTCTCAAGTTCACTGTTTTTCATCACTGTTGTTGCTCTCTCACTGCATTTCCTCCATTCTGCTACTGAACTTACCCCTGAGCTTCTTATTTGGGTTATTGGACTTTTCAATTGTAACATTTCTATTTAATCCTTTATATATTCAATTTCTTAGAAGAAGCTCTTGACATTTTAATTTCATTTAATCCTGTTCATAATTGTTCGGTTAAGGGTTTTGATAAACGTTATTTTAAAATCTTTGTCAGCTATTTCTAACATCTCTGTCATCTAGTGTTGTCATCAATTTTCAGTTTTCTAATTCAATTTGAAATATCCCTGACCCTTTGTGTAACGACTGATTTTCAGTTGAAGCCTGGGCATTTATGTCTTGTTATTAAAGTCTGTATCTTATTTAAATGTCCTGTTTAAACTGATCTTTTCTGACCTTGTTACTGCCAGATGGTAAGAGAAGTCCAGGTTACCCACTAAATCTATTCTGACACTAGTGGTGAGAGGGTGGGGGACTCTTTGTTATTGTGGACAAAGGTGAGGTGAGACTCTAGATCCTCAGAATACATTTCTCCTTTTCAATGACCCTATACGTGTTTAATTTTCCAAATTTTCTAAGTTTTTTTTAGCAAGCTTCTTGTTTGTCCTAACTAGTATTTCCACCTCAAACAACTGGGATGTTAAACATTTGTCACTGAATGTTTTCTATGAATGCCCTGGGGATAGTGAGAGGGCTCTAATGTCAATATAGAAAAGCTCTGTGAGTGTGATTTTTTTTTTTCAGGAAACTGCCAACCAGGTCAAATAGTGAAGATCTCTGAAGATAGGGCTGTTTGAGAAGCACCAAAGCCATTTTGATATCTCTAAGGGCTATTAGGCTGTTGGTTTTGATGACTACAATTGTTGCAAGGCTGCTGAATTCAAGGCTACAGTGGAATTAGATTAAGGAGATGTCATAAGGCAAATTAAAATACCATGAAACATGTTTTTACTGTGATTAAATGTCTTTCTTGAATAACCACTTTTTCAATTAATCTTTGGTTATTTTTTAGAGTGAACTGACAAAGTTCATTTTGGCAATTTTTGCCAGTATTCTCATTGTTTTTGTGATGGAGCCTATTTTCTTAGGTCCTTACATTTCAAAGGGTTTTCAAGGTTACTGTTTTAAGGCACTGAGTTTTGGGGACATTTGTTTTGCAGCCATTGATAACTAGAAAACCTTTAGGTGGTTGGGAAAAATGCAGAAAAATGAAGAACAATGCATTTTGAACCCTACATATATGGCTTAGGAAAAATAATCTGGTACCATTTCTTATCTTTTTCTGAATTCTGATCTCTGAGAATTGGTTTAAAATTTTACTGACTCTGTAGATTTTTTTTTCTTTTTGTTTTATTTTTGGTCAGTAGATTTTATTAATTAAGATTCCCACCATGCAATTAGCAAAACATTTATATATATAAAATGTTTCTTTGATTATTTTGAAATCAAAAGATGTTCCATGGTTGATTAAATTTGTTTTTTGTTTTATTCTGCTTTTTCCCTTAAGCCATTAACAATGTCAAATTTGTTTTAGCCAAGAGGCATGACTATGATGTTTCAGCATAAAATATACAAGGGCACATATTTTGAAAAAAAAAAATGTTATCAAAAGCTAATGAAAATTGAGATATTTATATTTAAGACATAGCTCTATAACATATGAGCATTATTTTCCCTAATTTAACTTATTTGAATAAAACTATAAAAAAGACAGGTAGAAATAACAATTCATTATTCAACAATTGCACAAATCTATAAAATAGACAAGTTCTAGAAAGGTACATAATTACAGATTATAACTGATTTGTTGCCTTGTGGTTTTGTTTCCAAATCTTAATGAATCTGTGTACATCTTTATAGGCTCATTATTAAATTTGTTTTGAGATGGCAAAGATATAAATGCTAGGATCTATATCAATTAATATTGAGGTTTTCACCTCATCGCGACTTTTATTTTAAGGGGAAGATTTACATATATATATATTTTAATACAGCCATATTCTTCTAATGAGTAGAGCTCAAGATCAGATTTCCACTGCTTGTTTGTATCTCAATCATTGTTAGTTATAGTCTGTGTCTATCATTGCAAGGTACAATAAAGATAAAGGTAAAATTTTAATAATTTTTATTCAGATGAAAGATTATCTGATCTTAGAAATTATCAAATTTCTATCAGGGAAACAGAGTAGCTTCCACAGGTGAGCTATTGAAACACAGAATGTTATATATATTTATATTAGATAGACTGAAGAATTTATAGACAACTGTGAAAAAAAATACTTAATTGTAACAATTCATCTGACTATATAACCCAAGCCAATTAGTACATTATCTGATATACTAAATTTTAAAAATTGATTAAGACATATAAGTGTAAAATGACAGAATCTTCTATATGAAATTTATATATACTTGAACTCAAAAATTAAATAATTTTTCAATATTTTTAAAGATGTAAACACTATATTTCATTATTTTAATATGCTAAATATTTGCTTTTCTTGTATTTCTGGCATTTGTATTTGCTTTGAGGGACATATTTTAAAAGATAAGCATTCATACGTGCATAATCCATTATCATAATTGCAAATCCTAAGGAATAAAATTGTACCAGATTTCATTTTAGAGTATCTTAATAATAGACATAAAAATTAAGTCATCTATCACCATATTTCAAATTGTGTTCCATAAGCTTAAAAACTATTATTTTCAAGAATCCAAAATGGTGGTAGAGTAGGTGAAAGCTACACCCACCTCTTCCCAGGACCAAACTGTAAATACAACTAAATTATAGACAATCATCCTGAATAACCTACTGAATAACTTTGTTGGAGAGAAATGTTATAACCAAGGCTTTACAGGAGAAGCCCCATTGAGACAGGTAGGAAAGGCCGAATCTCAAAAAGAGTGGGACCTCCCCTGGCGGGTATGGCTCAACTGGCTGGAGTGCTGTCCCCTATTCTGAAAGTTTGCAGATGTGATTCCAGGTCAGGGCACATACGGAAGGCAAACAATCAATGTTCTCTCTCACAACAATGGTTCTCTTTCTCTCTTTCCTTCCCTTATTTCTAAAATCAATAATCATACCTTTGGGTGAGGACTGAAAAAAAACACACAAAAAAACAAACAAAAACTACCCCTCTCTTATAGGCAGCAGCTGAAGGAAGACAAGCAATTCAATTAAGAAACGGGCAAAGGACCTGAATAGACACTTCTCCAAAGAGGACATACGGATGGCCAAGAGACACATGAGAAAATGCTCAATGTTGCTAATCATCAGAGGTGCAAATTAAAACCACAATGAGGTATCACTTCACACCTGTCAGAATGGCTGCCATCAACAAATCAACAAACGACATGTGCTGGCGAGGGTGTGGAGAAAGGGGAGCCCTAGTACACTGCTGGTGGGAATGCAGACTGCTGCAGCCACTATGGAAAGCGGTATGGAGGTTCATCAGAAGATTAAAAATTGACCTGCCATTTGACCCAGTGATCCCACTTCTAGGAATATATCCTAAGGAACCCAAAACACCAATCACAAAGAACTTATGCACCCCTATGTTCGTAGCAAAGCAATTTACAACAGCTAAGATCTGGAAACAGCCCAAGTGCCCATCAGTAGATGAGTGAATGAAAAAGCTGTGGCACATTTACATGATGGAATACTATGCAGCTGTAAAAATGAAGGATCTTTTATCCTTTCACCCAGCATGTAGGAAATTAGAAAGTATTATGCTAAGTGAAATAAGCCAGTCAGAGAAAGATAAATACCACATGATCTCACTTATATGTGGAATATTATAAACAAAATAAACTAATGAACAAAATGGATCCAGAGACGTAGAAGCATGGAACAGACTGAGGGATCTCAGAGGGAAGGAGGGGATGGGGCAGTGGGTGGGGAGAGATTAATCAAAGAACTTATATGTTTATATGCATAACCCATGGACACAGTTATTGGCCTGGGGAAGGCCTGGGGGTGGGATGGATGCAGGGTAGAGGGGATCAATGGGGGTTAAAAAGGGGGCATCTGTAATATTTTCAACAATAAAGATAATGAAACTTAAAAAATTAAATAAGAAATATCTGTTTAAAAAATAATGTAATGCATGGATCACATGGTAGATATATGGTTAAATTTTTAAGAAATTATCAAATTGTTTTTAAACTTGAATGTTTCAAACTTGCTTGATTTTCTCAAACTATTTTCAAACTTGCACCATTTTACATTCACACCAATATCCCTGCCAATTATTTACGTGACCAGTTTTTTTTTCAGACATTCCATACATGTGTCGTGGGATATTATATTTTAATTTGCATTTTCCTATTTTCCTAGTAACTAATTATATTGAGCATCTTTTAATATGCTTATGTACCATCTTTGCATATTTTTATCACAATATTTGAAAATTTTTTCTGTGACTTTTATTTTCATTCTTAAAACACTGCCTTTTGAAGAACATAATTAAAAAAAAATTGGTGGCTAACTCATCAATTTATTTTTATGGCTTATGTTTCGTTTTTTCCTCTAAGCAATATGTCTACCCCAAGGTCATAATGACATTCTCCTATGTGGTTTTCCAGAAGTTTTGTAGCTACCATGTAGATATGTGACTAATTGAGTTACTTTTAGTATATGATGCAGGTTTTAAGTTGAAGCTCATTTTCTTTGATATGGATGTCCAATTTTTTCAGTTCAGTACTCTGTACAAAATACACTTCTACTACTAAACTGTATTTTCACTTTTGTCAAAAATCAGTTGCCCATTTATGTATGGCTTTGTTTTTCACTCTCTTTTATTCTACATTAATTTTTGTCTACCTCTCCAGCACATTATTTTGATTACTTTAGCTTGAAATCAAATAGTTATATCACTCCAACTTTGATCTCACTTTTCAAAGTTTTAACTTTTCTAAGTCCTTCCCATTTTCACATTTATTTTAAAAGCAACTTGGTAATTTCTGCAACAACAACAGAAGACCATAATATATCGCCTAAAACTATAGGTTGCACTGGTAAGAACTAATAATGTGAAACCATAGAGTCTCCTTAAGTATGAGAAAAGCATATTCGTTGATGCAGTTTTTTTTAAATTTTATGTCAGCATGTTTTTGTTTTTTTGTTGTTTTTTTAGATTTCAGTACAAAGAATATCAGGGTTTTTTGTTTTTTTTTCTTTTTCAGATTTATCCATTAGTATTTCATATTTTTGATGTTATTATAAATGGTATTTTTAAAACTTCTTTTGGTTGTATGTTGCTATTCTGTAGAAATACTATTGACTTTTTAAACTAAACATTTTGGGGTGACAATGGTTATTATGAACATGGAGGTTTCAGGTGTGGGTTTCTAGTTACAAAATCTGTATAATGTTCTGTGTTTCCACCACCCAAAGTCGTATTTTTTAAATATTGATTTTGTTCTTTATTATTTTGATTAAACACCTTATTAATATTAACCATTTTTCTTAATTTTACTCACTTTCTACATAGATGACCATGTTTTGTGTGAATAAAGGCAGTTTTGCTGCTTCTTTCCCACTCTAGATGCTTTTGTTTTTACTCACAAGTACACTCCCCAGCATGCTCAGGCTTTAGACTGCATTTTTTCTTCTCTTTCCTTCTCCCCACCACTTTCTCCCCTTTTTTCTGATTCTTTCTTCTCTCCCTTTTTTTTCAGTTCTGGCTTTTACTTCTTCTGTGTCAGATTTATAATCCAATCAGATATTTAGGCCTGTGGAGATCCCTCTGGAGAGGTGTCAAAGGAAATTTATTATTTCATGAATTAACCTAAACACATAAATATAAGATTTTATCAGGCTGTTTACTTCAATACTTAAACATGTTTTAATAACTCATCAGCACATATGGAGGCTCCATTTGGGAATTAGAATTTTAAAATATAAGCTATTTGTTTTATAGAATGATTTCAGTATTCTTTCAATTATGTCATCAATTTTATACTTGAAGAACTACAAGTGAAATACAAGCAAAGTATTACTACTAGTTATGAAAGACATGCCACATATATAATGGCACCTGCATGAAAAATAAACAAGAATTAAATATGTACTCTAAATTGACTATCACTGAGGCAAGTGCCGTGGACTGCAAGCAGATTCTCTTTACAAAGCAACTGCAGACATCTCTGAAAGGGAGGGATTATGATAGGGGCCAACAGAAAAATTGTCATGTCTCATGGAACTTACATTTCAGTGAATATCTTTGGTATATATCTGATTTTAGATCTTATCCAAAATTTTTAGAGGGTATAAGACATTGTGGTATTTATTATTAAAAATATAAGTTTAAATGTAACTATATCCTTATTTTATGTATCTGACCAAAGTGTGGCTTCATGATTTATTCTCTCATCTCGCTTAGAGTGCTAGGCAAGTTTTATTCATTCGTCCTCCCATTGACTCACTCAAGAAATACTCATCATATGCAGGGTATTCCATACTTGATGCTAGAAAAATAAAGCATGTTTTTTTCTTCCAAAAATTTACAGTCTAGTAGAGCAAGTCCAAAATGTTAAATAAATATATGCAAACTTTGCTTGTCTTTTAAGGCATTAATTTCTTCTGATTTAATCTCAGATCCCAATACCTATACCCTTTAAGAAGTACGAAGCAGGGAAATGCTGGGATGGAAAGTGAGACTTCACTTCAAGGTTTACCAAGAAATAGAGTTTGTCTCAGGTAACTTTTTCTTTCTTACTTGAATCCATAGAAAATTAAATGTATTAAAAATAAACTTCACCTTGATAAATATAAAATATCTCAGTTTTCCTATCATGAATTCTCAAAAATATCTTTCATTGAGTGACTAATAAAGAATCCTTCTAAGGTACAATTTGCAAATATACATCACAATTTGCCTTCACCTTATATTTATTTGCATCTAATAAATTCTTTTAAAAAGGTATTGTTGAGGTAAGTGCATTATATATGCTGCATAGGTTAGAGGCCAAAGAAACTAGCTCCCAGAAATCTAAGTATAATAGAATGTCATTGAAAGTTTTACTCTTAAAAATTGTAATAATTGGCAAGTGTCCTCCCCATCTCAGAACAGTGACAAGATCCACTGGGGTTTTAGCAGACCTTTTTGTGTATGTGTGTGTGTGTGTGTGTGTGTGTGTGTGTGTGTGTGTGTGTGTTTTGAAGTAAGAAATCCTCTCTCAGGATTTTTATCTCAATTTCTCTTCTTACTCTCTGACAAGCCTGAACTTGATGGCTGAATAACTCAATTAAAACTTTTTTTTTTTTCAGTTTCTCTCCCATTGCCTGAATATTATATAAATGATTCCTATTAAATGTATGAGCAAAGTGAAATGACTTTGCAGGAGATGAACCTTTGATAGCTAGGGATTAACTTTTCTGTGTTTGCACATGGAGGTCTTTTTTCATTCTTTATAAGTGGGTTCTAATGACACAGAAACTCCATTTATCATGGTACATTAATTAGATGTGCTATACTCCCTAAGATAAAATGCATGATAAAAATGTAAAGCAGCTGAAACAACCTTTCCTCTTAAGAATGTCAGGAACCAGGTTATTCAAACACAGATTGCACACTTTCTATCTTTTCTTCACTTTAATAAGGTATTGTTACCGTCTAGCCAGAATAATACTTCTTTTCTATTAGTCAGGGTTATCCTACCCCCTTAATTTTTCAGATTCTTCAGTCAAATACCAGCCAGTTTATTCATAATATTTAAGCATGCTGAGTTCCTGAGATTTGCCACAGCTTTTCCCTTTCTTTCCACCCTGTAAAAAGACAATGAGAATCAGCTGACTCCAGGGAAAATCCCTGCATCCAACCATTTTGTGATTTCACTGATTACAACCAACTTATTCTCCCTTCTCCTGGATAGGTCCACTAAATCCAGAGTCACTCTGTTTTTCCTCTAACATGTTCTCATTCAGAGAACACAGTTATAAAAACAGAAACACAGATTTTAAGAATTCTTATGCTTTCAAATGTCTCTTTTAATTTTTTTTAATGTATGTTTGGAAAAAAGACTCCTGAGTTAAGATTCAAGATAAAAAGGTTTTAAGTGTCCTTTTGCCACAAACTTAGTGTTGGACTGTTGGACCTAAGCTTACCTTTTTTGATCTATAGAATGAGTGTGTTAAAGAACTTCAAAATATCTGGCAAGCTTTGACATATTCATATGTTGTTATATATAAATTAAACTATTTATTATAGATGATATATTTATTCATAATTAATAGTTGGAGAGGATTGCAGAAACTTCAATAAGATTATAGAAAAATAAATTAATAAAAGTATATAATTTTTTTTTTTATTTTCCTGACTCTAATTGATATAATAGATAATAGAGTGTTCAAAATTATATTAGAGACAATATATTTGTTGATTATAACATATGGAAAAGGGACATGAATAACAATAATGTTTTAAGTGGACGAAAATAGAGAATTGAAAATACTATAAGTTACTCATGTTACCTGTGATGCTGTATACAGTTAACCCCTGAACAAAGCAGGGATTAAGGGTGTAAACTCCTTGTGCAACTGAAAATCTGGGTATAACTTTTTATTTCCCCAAAACTTAAGTTGTTCCTCAATATCTGTGGGGAATTTTTTCCAGGACACCCTGCAGATACTAAAATACACATATGCTCAAGTCTCTTATCAAAAGACATAAGTAGATGAATGGACAAGAAAACAAGACCTACATATATGCTGTCCACAAGAGACCCACCTCAGAACAAAAGATACACACAGACTAAAGGTAAAATGATAAAGATATTTTATGCAAAGAGAAATGGGGAAAAAAGAGCTGGGGTAGCAATACTTATATCTGGCAAAATGAACTTAAAACAAAGTCTATAGTAAGAAACATGAAGGACACTATAATAATAATAGGAGCAATCTAACAAGCGTATATAATCCTTGTAAACATTTATGCACCCAATACAGGAGCTCCAAAATCTGTAAAGCAAATCTTCATGGAAATAAAGAGAGAGATTGACAATAATACAGTTATAGTAGGAAATTTTAACACTCCATTGACATCGATGGGTAATTTTACAAACAGAAAATCAACAAGGAAATTACACACTAGATCAGATAGAAGTATAAATTTATATCTTCAGAGCATTTTATCCCAAAGCAGCAAAATATACATTTTTTCAAGTGTATGTGGAACATTTTCTAGAATAGAACACGTTAGAAAACAAAATATAAGTCTCAAAAAATTTAACAAGATTGAAATCATATCAATTGTCTTCTCTGACCGCAATCAACAAAAACCAATCACAAGAAAAAAACTGAAAATACACAGACATGTAGGTTAAATAACATCTTACTAAGCAATGAATGGGTTAAAAATGAGCTAAAAAAAATTAAAAGGTACCTTGCAACAAATGAAAATGAAAACACAGCTACTCAAAATCTACTGGGCATAGCAAAAGCAGTCCTAAGAAGGAAATTCACAGCATTACAGGCCTATCTGAAGAGAGAAGAAAAATTTTAACTAAACAGTGTAACTTTACACTTAAAGAAACTTGAAATAGAACAACAAATAAAACCTAAAGTGAGTAGAAGGATGGTAATGCTAAAGATTAGTGCAGAAATAAACAAAATAGAGTCTAAAAAACAATACAAAAGATAAATTAAACCAAGAGCTGGCTCTTTGAAAGAATAAGCAAGATTAACAAACCTTTAACCAGACTCATAAAGAGAGAGAGAGAGAGAGAGAGAGAGAGAGAGAGAGAAAGGACCCAGATAAAATTAGAGATAGAAGAGAAAATGTAATAAATGACATCAAAGAAACACAAAATATTATTAAGAAAAATATTAAGAACAACTATATGTCAACAAATTGTACAACCTGGGTGAAATGGATGAATTCCTAGAATCATACAATCTTCCAAAACTGAATCGGGAAGAATCAAAAAATATGAATAGATAGGTTCTAATTAGTGAAATTGAAGCAGTAATCAAAAAACTCCCAACAAACCAAAGCCCTGGATTGGATGGTTTCACAGGTGAATTTTACCAAACCTTCAAAGAAGAACTAACATCTATCCTTTTCAATCTATGCCAATAGATTCAAGGGGAAGGAAGATTCCCAAGCTCATTTTAAGAGGCCAGCATTATTCTACATCCAAAACAAGATAAAGACACTATAAAGAAAAAAATGTATATATAGGCCAATATCTCTGATGAACATAGATGCTAAAATCCTCAACAAAATATTAGCAAACCTCATCCAGCAATACATTAGAAACATCATACACCATGATCAAATGGAATTTATTCTAAAGATGCAAGGTTGGTACATTATCTGCAAATGAATTAACATGATATGCGAAATAAACAAAATGAAAGATAAGAACAAAATGATCATATAAATAGATGCATAAAAAGCATTTAATAAAACCCAGCACTCATGATAAAAATTCTCAGCAATGTGGGAACAGAGGGAACATACCTCAACATACTACAGGCCATATATGACAAACCCACAGCCAACATCATACTCAATGGGCAAAAACAAGAAGCATTTTTCTTAAGATTGGGAACAAGACAGGGATGTCTTCTTTCATCACTCTTATTGAATGTAGTACTAGAAATTCTAGCCACAGCAGTCAGAAAGAAGAAATCAAAGGCATATAAACAGAAAAGGAAGAAATAAAACTTTCATTATTTGCAGATGACATTATTCTGTATATAGAAAACCCTAAAGGTTCTACCAAAAAACTACTAGAACAGGTAAGTGAATTCAGTAAAGTAGCAGGACACAAAATAAATATCCAGAGATTAAATGTATTTTTATACATCAATATGAACTATTATAAAGGGAAACTCAGAAAGCAACCCCACTCACAATTGCTTTAGAAGAATAAAATACCTAGGAATAAATTTAACCAAAAATGTAAAAGACCTGTACTCTGAAAGTTATGACACCGAAGAAAAAAATTAAAGAAGATACCAATAGGTGGAAACATATACCACATTCATGAATAGAAATAATTAACATCATTAAAATGTCCATATTACCCAATGCAATCTATAGATTCAATGTAATTCCTATCAAGATGCCACTGGTGCATTTCACAGAACTAGAATAAATATTCCAAAAACTTATATTGAACCACAAAAAACCCCAAACAGCAATCTTAAGAAGAACAAAATTAGAGGAATCATGCTACCTGATATAAAACTATATTACAAGGCCATAATAATCAAGGCAGCATGGTACTTATATAAAACAGACATAGAGATCAATGTAACAGAACAGAAAGCCCAGAAATAATCCCACACCTTTACAGTCAATTAATATTTTACAAAGGAAGCAAAAACATACAATGGGGTAAAGATAGTCTATTCGGTAAATGGTGTTGGGAAAATTAGACAGATATGTGAAAAAAATTTAAAGTAGATGTACTCCATACATAACAATAAAGTCAAAATGGATTAAAGACTTAAATGTTAGACTCAAAATCATAAAAATCCTAGAAGAAAACACAAACAGTAAAATCTCAGACATTTCTCCTAGCAATATATTTTTTATATATGTTGCCTCAGGTAAGGGAAACAAAAGGAAAGATAAACAAATGGGACTATATCTAACTAAAAATGTTTTGCACAACAAAATGATCATTTTTAAAAAACTTACAAAACTCAACACCAAAAAAACCAACAATCCATATAAAAAATGGAAAGAGAACTTCTCCAAAGAGGACACATGGATGGACTATAGAAATATGAAAAGAGGGCCAACGTTACTAATCATCAGACAGATATCACCTCACAATGAGATATCACCTCACACCTGTCAGAATGGCTGCCATTAATGAATCAGCAAACAACAAGTGTTGACTAGGGTGTGGAGAAAAGGGAACCCTCTTTCACTGCTGGTGGGAATGCTGATTAGCGAAGATGCTGTGGAAGTGTGGAGTTACCTCAAAAAATTAAAAATGGAATACCTAATGACCCATCTTTTACACTTCTATGAATATAATCAAAGAAACAGGAAACACAAATTTGAAAGAATATCTGGACCCCTATGTTCATTGCATCATTATTTACAATAGCCAAGATCTGGAAACAGCCCAAGTGCGCATCAGAAAATGAGTGATAAAAAAGTTGTGGTGCATTTATACAATAGAATGGTATTCAGTCATAAAAAATAAGAAAATATTACTCTTTGCTACAGGACTGATGTACCTGGAGAGCCTTACACTAAGTAAAATAAGCCAATCAGAGAAAGACAAAGTACCATATGATTTCACTCACATGTGGACTCTAATGAAGAAAATGAACTATTAAGCAAAATAGAGACAGACCCAGAGACAGAGAGCAGGCTAATAGTTGTTGTGGAGGAGGCTTCGGGGGCTGAGGGGTGGGTGGAAGGATTGAGAAAAAAAAGAGAATAAGCTCATGGTCACAGACAACAGAGTGGGGATTGCTGAGGAGAGGTGGCTTGGGAGGAGGTGGAGGAGGGTATGGGAGGATAAATGCTGATAGAAGGGACTGAACTTGGAGTACTGAACATCCAATACAGTGTACAGAAGATGTTTGGTATCATTATGTACCTGAAACCTGTATAATTTTGTTAACCAGTGTCACCCCAATAAATTCAATAAAAATTTCAAAAAATTGTATAGAACATTGCATACAGTTGGCCCTCTGCCTCTGTGGGTTCCCAACCATGGATGGGAAACACTGTTTTCTATCCTTGGTTGGTTTAATCTGAGAATGCATAAACCTGGGGATACAGAGGGCTTACTCTATCAAAATGTGCATATACATATATATATGGATCCCTGCAGCTCAAACCTGTGTTGCTCCAGGGTCAGCTATAGTGTTATTTGAAAGTGGACTTCAGTTAGTTACAAATGTGTATTGCAAACTCTAGAGTAACCCTAATAAAAAGTAAAAATATATATATAATTTATATACTAAGAGAATATAAAATATATCAAATGTTGGTTAAAAATAGAGAAGACAAAAAAAAGTAAAAGAAAAAACAAAGAAAAAGTAATAGAAAACAGTTACAAATATGGTACATAAATAACCACTTTAAAGTTTATTAGTTTAAATAGATCAATTAAAAGACAGAAACTGTCTGGGTGGATAAAAAAGTAAGACACAACAATGTATTACCTACAAGAAACTTACTTTAAATATTTAGACACAAGTAGACTAAAGAAAATGACTGAGAAAGATGTACCATGTTAACACTAATCAAAAGAAAGTTGGAGTAGTTATATTAATTTCAGGGAAAGCAAACTTTAAACAAGGAAAAGTTATCTTCTTCCCCTTCTCTATCTCCTCCCCCTCTTCCTCTTCTTCCTATTTCTTAAATTTAATATAATCTCTATTAATTAACTGATAACAGAAGAATATTTTATATTCACACCCCAATTTGAAATTTGTACTGCAGAGATCCTTAGTATAGGTTTTAAACTAAATTTATTATTCCATGAATCACTTTATACAAATAAGTAAAATAGTGTATACATCTCTTTTCTAAACACTTGAAATATTTCAATGTCTGTTTAACATATATGGAGGTTATAGTAGGGGGATCACAATTTTAAAATAGAAGCTGTTGGGCTATTGTAACATTCATTTTGGGATCATGAGGGGCATCACATGATATTGAGAGTCAATTCTCTAAGAAGATATAAGATACTAATGTATATGCACATAATTCTACATCAAAATACATGACTCACAAAGTGCTAGAACTACAAGGAAAAACACAAATCTACTCTTACAATCGGGTACTTCAACAACCCTCTGTCAATAATGGACAGATCCAGCAGGCAGAAAATCAGTAAGGATATAGTTGAACTGAAGTGCCTCATAATGCAAATGGCTCTAATTGACATTTATAGAATATGTCATGCAACAAGAGTAGAATACACATTCTTCTCAAGCTCACATTAAATATTCACCAAATTGGTCCGCTTTCTGGGCCATAACACACATTCAAACGATTTTAAAAGAATAGATATAATGCAAAATATAATCTCAGATTCCATGAAATTAAAATAGAAGTTAATAATAGAAAGATAGCTGGAAAAGTATTTTGAGATTAACACCATAGTTGTAAATAACACATTGGTCAAAAAAAGATGTCTTAAGAGGAATTTTAAAATATTTTATACTAAGTTAACATGAAAATATAAGGTATGGATATTTGTGTGATACAGCAAAAGCAGTGCTCAGAGGACAATTTACAGGATTGAATGCATATACTAGAAAAATAATCTAAAACCATTCCTCTAAGCTTCACATTATGAAACAAAAAGTAAAGAGAAAATTAAATCCAAAGTAAGCAGAAGAAAAAAAAAAAAAAACCCAAGGCAATAGTCCATGAAATTAAAACAGGAAAATACAAAAAAATGGACAAAACCCAAAGCTAATTTGTTATGAATTTGTCAAGTTAATACTCGTTAGGTGGAGCACAGGGTGCCAGGTGGTGAGCTGTGGTTCAACAACAGACCACAAGGGAAACTGAAATAGAGAACTTTATTACTCACAGGTCCTGGGGGAAGCACAAGGACTGCCTTGAGGGTCTCCAGAGGGTAGATGAGACAGGACTGGGCTCACCTGCCTCTTCGGGGTCTGTGGCAGGAATGTTTCGCAGCCCAAGGCTGAGACTAATCGGTCAATTCAAGCCAGCAGAGTGGGGTTCATACCCCCGTGAGGGTTTTATGGGAGAGGCGCATAAGGGGAAGGTACGGGGAGGCAGGGGTCTGTTGCCCACAAGGGCTGTTGGAGAAGTTGTTTGGGAAACGTACACGCACTAGTAAACCTGCGGGCGGTTTTGCAGGGCGTGTGCCTGCCCGAGGGGCGTGTCGTGGAGAATCGCGCAGCGCCGGGCCGCCCAGAGCCGACGCTGGGGCCCAGCGCCGCAGAGCCACGCGGCTAAATCCTTCACACGGCGCTTTGAAAACAAATATGACAAGCCCCCAACCGGTTAAACCAAGCAAAAAAGAGAGAACACATTTTTAAAAAATATGTTTTTATTGACTTTAGAGAGAGAGGAAGGGAGAGAGAGAGATGTCGGTGTGAGAGAGAGCCATCAGTCAGCTGCCCCCGCCCAGGGCCGAGCCTGCAACCCGGGCAGGCGGCTGAATGGGAATCGAATCAGAGGCCTTTCTGGTGCAGAAGACAACGCACAAACAACGGAGCCACACCTGGGGGGCAGGACACAACTTTTTAATGTCAGAAATTAAAGAGAGACCATCCCTGTTGATCCCATGGTCATTAAATTGATAGTAAGGGTAGTAATATGATGACCAACTCTATGGCCTCTAATAACTTAGATGAAATCTACCAATTCACTGAAACACACAATTTACCAAACCTTACACAGAACAAATAGATAATCTGAATAGGTCTATGTCTATTAAAGTAATTAAATCAATTAATAAAAACTGTCTAAGTCAGAAAGCACCAGGCCAAATGGTTTCATTGATGAATTCTACCTAACATTAATAGAATAAATGATACCAGTTTTCTACAATCTGTTCCAGAAAATGGAAACAGAGGGAACACTTTCTAACTCATTGTATGAGATCAGCATTACTTTAATACCAAAACTAAATATTGCAAGAAAGAAGAAGCTATACACCAATATCTGAGAAACATAGATAAAAAAATACAAAATAAAATGTTAGTAAATCAAATCTAACATTTTGTCAAGTGATTTTTCTACAAATATTGATGTGATTTCTTCTTTAGCCTCCTGATACAGTGGATTACATAAATCAATATCTGTATGTTGAACCAGCCATGCATATTGAGAAGAAATCCCACTTGTTGTAGTGTGTAATTATATATATATACACACACACACACATATATATGTATATATATGTATATATGTATACATATGACATTCACAAAAAGGGAAACCTATAGAAACAGTAAAAGAATAAGTGTTGGCCAGAAGTTATTTGAAGGGGCTGTAAATAGGTGGAACATAATAAATTTTCAGGGCAGTGAATCTATGTAATACTGTAACAGTAGATACAAGGAATTATGCTTTTGGTAAAACCCATAAGCCTGTACAACATAAAGACTAAATTCTAATTGAAATTGTAGGCTTTACATAATAACAAGATATCAATATTGTTTCATCAGTTGTAACAAATGTACCACAGCAATACAAGATGTTAGTAACAGAAGAAGCAGAGTGTGGAGACAGAGATTATATGTGAGAATTTTCTGCTCAATTTCACTGTACCTTAAGTTGCTATAAAAATAGTCTATTAATTAAAAAGGGTAAAAGGCTTATTTAAAGATTTACTGAATATCTATTATAATCATAAAGTTAATTGGTCATTATAATTCACAAATAGTATAATTAGTCAATAACTGGATAGTGCTTTGAATTGAGTAAAATTGTTTCACTCATTATAAGTTTTTCTTCTGAACAAACACCTAAGGAAAGGCATAGAATTTATTTTTAGCTCCATTTCACAGATAAGGAAAGTGATTGCTAGAGTGGGGCATGAGAGAGAATCTATTATTGTACCAATTCCTTGTACAATAATAGAGTTTTTATGAGGTTTTATATACTTTTCTAGTGCTCTGTGTAAATTATAATTTATTTTACTTGTCCTGGCTTCACAAGACTATATCACTTTTCTCCTTATTTCCTTTCTTCCCTTCTCCCTCCCTCCCTTCTTTCTTTTCTTAATTTTATTCTGTTTTTCTCTTCCTCTCATTTTTTATACTTTTTTTAATTCAATGAAGAAGGAAACTAATATAACAAATGTGTCCAAAAATGTCAACTGAACAAAGGTATGCCAAGTCAAATGAGATAATAACCTATATTTTAGATAATGAACATATTATTAGATTTGGCTGCCCTCTAACTCTCTTATTAATAATTAAAGTAAGAATACTTATGGTGCATTCTTAAACAGTTAAAATACAAAATGCTATTTAAAAGTCCTTTTTTAGTAACAAAGTTTATGTTGCTGACATTTGCTTGGGACATGTGTGAGGGGGTGAGTTAAGGTTACAAAAGAAATCAAGCACCATTGTCCTTACATGTTTAGAAAAAAAATAATATGTATATTAATGTGAAAAAACTATAGACATTATTAAAAAACTTGTAACTGTTACATACTAATATGCCTAAGTATCAATTTAACAATTGTAAATCAAATAATCAAATAATAAATACTAATAATCAAATACTTTCAAAAGTAGTTTTTATTTGTCCCATAT
The DNA here is from genome assembly GCF_054644295.1 of Miniopterus natalensis. Taxonomy (NCBI): domain Eukaryota; kingdom Metazoa; phylum Chordata; class Mammalia; order Chiroptera; family Miniopteridae; genus Miniopterus; species Miniopterus natalensis. Next base: position 67,646,975 of record NC_142082.1, on the reverse strand, counting down.
ATTTTTTAGAGTAAAGTTGTAAATACGAATGTTACTAACTAAATGTTACTAACTAAATGTAACTAAATGTTTTAAATAACGGCATAATCAAAGAAGAAATACCTGGAGTAGCTTACAGTAACAAAATAAGAAATTATAACAAATAACTTCATGTCAAGGCTCTAGTGCGGTAATGATTTTAAATTAGAACACAACATTTCTAGGATAGGTTGCTCATTTAACATTTTTAGGATCTGTCAATAAGATCCCTTTTGGTATGAAACAGCCTATTTATTTTGATTAGAACAAAATCCCCCAATGAGGTGCTGAAACAGAGGCCAGCAATAACACTTGACTAACCAAATGCCTGACGAGCTATTGTATATCCTTGAGGAATCAAATGGGAAAACAAAGACCTGAAAATGGCTATGCCCCTTGCTTAATTCCATATGCACACTTTAAAAATAACTGTTCTAGCCCAGCCAGGCATGGCTCAGCGGTTGAGCATCGACCTAGGATCCAGGTGATTGGGGTTCGATTCCTGGTCAGGGCACATGCCTGGGTTGCGGGCTCATCCCCAGTCAGGGGCGTGCAGGAGGCAGCCGATCAATGACTTTCATCATTGATGTTTCTATCTCTCTCCCTCTCCCTTCCTCTCTCTGAAATCAATAAAGATATATTAAATAAATAAATAAATAAATAAATAAAATAAAAATAAAAATAACTGTTCTACAAAGGTAGGGAGGCTGTAGATATGATCAATCGATTAAGGACTCTCATTGTAGCCTTTGTATAGACAATTCACAAGAGAGATATTGCAAACTTTCCACTCTCATCATGAAATAAACTTTCTAAGTCAGCTTTCTGCATTGCTCAAATATCTGCTGAAGTTTGAAGGAAATACATATTGTTGTTTGTCATTAGAGAGGAAATGGATACTTATAAATTCTTGACTGTCATAAATGATTAAAGTTCTTTGGTAGAATAAGTACATAGTCAATTCAAGGCAAGAGTTTTTAATATACTTGTTGTTTTCTTCCCTGAAATCCATATATTGTGCAAATGTCTACATAAACAAGAATAATTCTCAAATAAAGTTAGACTTTCTAAAAAACTTTTTGGACACTCTATTATTTAAATCAACTGTTTAATTCAACAGAAAATGTTGAAGATGAATGCCAAATTTCCACAAAATGAAAAGTAATCATAAATCCTGTGGTTAATGTACCAAAATGCTTAAGCAAAAATGAATAAATAAATAAATAAATCAAATAAATCTAGGCTCTTAAGCAAATTTCATCGTTTTTATTAAGAAGAAAAGCATGAGGAAAAAGATCATAAAAAGTCTTATGTCTCTACTATCATAAGTGTCATGGTCCTGAAATATAAGAGAAGTCCAATTCTGCAGGTATTATAAACACAAAGGAAATGTATTGCTGTTAGGGACTATATATTTAGAAATTATGTAATAAGTTGATTTCAAAAACAGATCCCATTTTTATCTCCTTGTGGCATGTTGACTCAAAAGCATTTTCTGTTTCCCAGCAAGCAACAGAGATTCTCTGTTCCTTAATTATCTTTAATTGTGTTCTTCTAGTATTTGTCTACATGCCCAGATTTTGAGAAAGACATGTGTTTGGGATCTTTAAAATACAGAATCCCTAACTCCAGACCTGATTTCATTATAAAGACAAAGAAAAAAAAAAATAGTATAGATATGGTTAAAATTACATTTTCTCTTTCCTGGATATACTAGATATAATGTGCACTGAATTAGGTCCTAATATTTCTAAAATCTTGTTCTCTAGGTACCCTGAATACATATAATAAAGGTGGAAATGAGCTGGGATTGCTTGAGTCTTTTGCCTGAGTCTCTCAATTATGACAAAATAACTTAGGGAGTTAGGGAATGAAAATAACAATGCAGACTCAGGAAGTATTCATACTTCTATCATTGTTTAAGTTGGGGGGGGGGAAGCCCATGGTAACATTTGATTAAGACTTTATAGTATTTGAAATTTGAATGGAATGTTTTATTGGGGAGAAAAAAACGTTTTTCTTTTTCCCTTCTATGTTCTCTGGCCAGTCTAATAAATAAATTGACATAAAACAGATTAACAGGGAAAACATTTAATTTTGTATGTATGAGAACCCCAAAGACACGAGGCGCTCCAACAGTGAAGCAATTGAGGCTTATGTGCCATCTGAGCTGAGAGGTAAGATTCTGAGACTTCAAATGGAAGACAAGTCACAGGACCATGCGAGTAGCAAATGTTTAGTTAAAGAATTTTTGCAATGCGAGGCTGATAAACCTTTATGCTGTAAAGTTACCTCTGTTCTCTGGTATTTGCTCTGTCCTGGTACAGGTCTCTTATCTAAATTGTTTTAGGCACTTAAGGGAGAGGTAACTAAAAACAAAAACAAACAAACAAAACTCTTCCTGAGCTGAGCTTTGGTTGCCTTCAGCTCAAAATAACCCACATGCTAAAGTGTTAGTGTAAGTAGTTAGCTAGTTATTAATAAAGGAAGGGAGCAAATGGGATCAGACGTTAAGCCTAATAAACTAGGGAACTGAATCAGATATTAAGCCTCATTCACTAGGAAGACGCAGCATTTGTAGGCTCCCCAAGGAGACCTCTGAATCCTCCACCTCCACACTTAATCCCCGAGCAGTCCCCCAATGTGCAGGAAGAATCTCTCCAGGGAACAACCTACCTGATACTGGGATTATTGTGGGGAGCAGGGGAGAAATTCCTTTGCTTAGCACATACAAAACAGAACCCAAGGTGGCACAGAGGGGGTAAGCACATGCACATTAGAAACCAGGTGACAAAACAGAACTTTGGGACATGTGCAGTAGAAGCCAAGATGAGGCAGGGGAGGTCCTTCTACTTTAGGGCATGCAGCAGGAGCCAGAATGTTGACATAAAGGGGCAAAGCCAGCCTGGGAAAAGGATCAGGTTGCATGAGGAACAGAACCCTGGAAGGTCCAGGAAAAGGACTGGTTCAGGGGAGAGCCCAGCACAAGTCTGGGAAAAACCCAGGAAGTAGGTGGGATAGTTTGAATGACAGTCTACTTATTCCCGTAAACCAAGAAAATGTACCGAGGAGTATCAAGTATCTTCAGGCAGTGGCCCTTCCCACCCTCTATATCCCCAAGAGCATATTGTTTCCCTTCACCCCAATACATTTTGCCACTACACTTAAACTCTCACACTTGTGCCCTTTGAAATTCCTTTCTCGTGATACCACAAGAACCCATTTTCACCAGCAGCAAAAGTAGCATTATTTTAGGATCACATATTCTGCTTGTTCTGCTCTCCCTCAGTTTCATAGATAATAGTTAAGATTTATGTCACCATATTTTTTACATAAGTGCATTATAGTATTACATTATCTTTTTAAACTCATCTTTGAAATACATGCATTATTTTCTTCATATTAAAGGTGGGTGAATTTATTACAGAGAGATTAAAAAATTCTCAAAGTCATGTAGTCATTTAATGGTAGCACCTGAAGTAAAATTCAGGTAGTTTCTGTTGAGAGCTAGATGGATAGTATCAACGAAAAATTGCACTGGGCTAGTTAAACAGACAAGAAAGACTTTATTCAACACCATTGCAACCGGGGAAAGAGATTAAACTCAACTTCCCTGAAGCAAAAGACAGGAGAGTTTTTAAAGTGCTGGAGTGAGCTGGGGGAAATGAACTGGGAGAGAGGGGAGGCTGGTCGACGTGATTAAGTCATTGGTGTTTGCTCATTGGCATTAATCTAAGTCAGGCTTCTACCTTCCCACAGAGACCTGGAGACAGAGGCTTTATTCTTCTTTTTCCTGGAGAAAGACTTTCCTTAGTTGTAAATTGTCAGGCGGCTGGAAAAGATTTACATCTTAATGGGACATAGAAAGAATTTACAATTGCAAATGAACAATTTCAAATAAAGTACATGCTCCCAGAACAAGAAGATTGGGGGACTATAATCAAGAAGAAACCTGTCTAAAATTTAGTTAAACCGATGGGAGTATTTAGATCAGCTTAGTCAATAGATTATGGATAGCTGAATAGATGGATAGAGGAATGAATAAGTTGATGGGTAGATTAGATGGATAATCAATCTCAAGCACATAAGGCTTTGTAAAAAAACAAAAAACAAAAAAACCCAAAACCTTTCAACACAATATAGTTATCTTTGCTTATGATAAACATCTCCTAGGAAAAACATGTGTATATCTTGGTGTGCTTTGCTGAAGGGTCATACTTATATCCCATTAATTTCTTTCATTTTATGTAAAGTAAAATGAAAAATCATTACCTGATAATATCAAAGAGATCTCCTGCCTCATTTAAAGAATTTTCTCAAGATTTACCTTGGGGCCCGGCCGGGTGTGGCTCAGCGATTAAGGGTCAATCTAGGATCCAGGTGATCAGGGTTCAATTCCCGGTCAGGGCACATGCCCCGGTTGCGGGTTGCAGCCGATCAATGACCCTCTCATCATTAATGTTTCTAGCTCTCTCTCTCCCTCTCCTTTCCTCTCTCGGAAATCAATAAAGATATATTTAAAAAAAAAAAAAAAAAAAAGATTTACTTTGGGAAAATGTCACCAGAAACCTAATACATCATCAGTGATGTGTACCACCATAGGACAACACTAGAAAATTTTCATTTATTGCAAACTATAATAGTATCTTTAATCCTTCATTTATTCTTCATTAACATATTTATATTTATACACTGAACAGATAGGTGTTAAGTGAGTACTGTACCACTGACAATATTCTATGCTGGGACAATTCAGAGGTCAGAAATAACAACGTTGTTTTAGGAACAGGAACAGTGAAAATGAATTAAGGCTGGGTAAGGCTATAGGAATATAGAGAATAAAAATATTTATCCTTTGATAATTTAATTTTTAATTTTGGAAGGTAGGTTGGATAGACATCTCTGAATCATAGGGCTCAGAGCATGGGCGAACAAAGTTCCAGGGCAAAGGAGCAAATGCTGCAATTGTCTTGAGGCATAATTGAAGAAAAAAAGGAAAAAGTATCTTAATCAGAAAGAAAATGTTACAAATGATTGAAGAAGAAATAGAGAACCAGACAATAAGGACGTCTGACCATGCTTCATGTAGTATGGAGGTTATCCTAAATTTGAGAGGATATCTTTGAAAAGTTTGAGTAGGAAAATGTACCAAGCCAAGAGACTCTTCAACAGCAAATCCGTAGCTCTATATTCTGGCAACTCTTGAAAATGTTCATATACACTTGACTATGCCTTGTAAACAGATGCTCTGCTATAATCCTTGATGTACATTGTAAGTTTTCCACAAATTCTAAGGCTACATTTCTACTACTTACAGCTGTGGTTCTCACCTTTAACTGAATGAAGAATCACCATATTCCACTTCTTCCTAGCAAGCAGAAAGTTGGAAAGAGTATCCCTTCCGTTTAACCAGAGAAAGTCAGAAGAAAACTGCAAAATCATGATTTCTCCTGAACTCAGAAGCAAGATTCAATTTTAGGACAACCAAATAGTCTAAATCCCTAGAATGGAGAGTGTAGCAGAGTGAAAGGTGCAGTCTCTCTGACTCTATTTCATTCAAGCCTTCATTGTTCCCATGACTTTCAGGCTAATATCTCCTGCTTAGTATTGCATATAGACACACTAATCATTAGAGGAATTGTGACTGGAGCTTTACAAAAACAGCCCCTCCCATTTCCCATTCCTTGATATAAAAGAAGCCTAAACTTTCTACTTTCTTAAGATGGATTTGAGGTACCACTAGGGCTTGCATCTTTTTGGTTGGTACCTTCTTGATCAATAAATCTTTCCATATTTAAAACTCTGATGTTTTGAGTTTTGATATTTTGAAACATCAGGCACACAGACTTTGGATCCTTAACAAGAGGTCAAGCATCTCTTTGAGAGACACAGCATGTGGACTATTTCACCTGTGGCAGAATGCAAGAGAAAGAAAATACTGCTATACAAATGTGTAAGAAGTCTGCTAAAATTTAATGTGAATGCTAAAAGCCATGTATCAGCTAATATAAGAACATAAAGCCACAGGGAACCCCAAGTAAAAGGAATTTCACAAGCACTTGTGGACTCCATTCAACTGGCTTCCACTGGTTTCTCATGAGTATACATTATTACTTATTCATGCCTGTATTTTCTAAAGAAGCATCATAAAATCTGCAGGAACTAGAAAAACTGAAACAATCTTGAAAAAGAAAAAAAAGTTGGATTATTCAAACTTCCCAATTTTAAATGTTACTAGAAAGCTACATGTAGTAATTAAGACAGTATGGTGGTTAGATAAAAATAAACATGGCTTAATGTAACAGAATTGAGAGTGAATAAATACTTACACATATGTCAAGAGATTTTTGACAAGGGTTATAAGACAATTCAATAAAGAAAGAATAGCTTTTTCAATAAATAATGAAGGGACAATGTGATATCCACTTACAATATAATGAAGTTGAACCCCTCTTTATACCACACACAAAAATTTACTCAAAATCACTGACCTAAGTATGAGAGCTGAAACTATAAAACTCTTAGAAGAAAATATCGGAGTAAGTTCTGGTGACCTTTTGTTAGGCAATGATTTTTTAACTATGACATTGAAAGCACAAGGGTCAAAATTTTAAAAATAAGTAAATTTTACTTCATTAGAATGAATTATATTTTTGCTTTAAAAAACACCATAAAATGATAAAAAATGAAATCTACAAAATGTGGGAAAATATTTGCAAATCATCTACCTAATAATAAACATGCATCTAGAATACATAAAGAACTCATATAGCTCAAAAATAAAAATAGAAGAACCACATTAAAAATTAACAGCAAAACTGAGCAGACATGTCTCCCAAGAATGTATATAAATAATAAACACATTAAAAGATGCTTAACATCATTAATGATTAGAGAAATGAAAACCAAAACTAAATGAGATACCGCTATGTACCCACTAGATAGTTATAATAAAAAATATAATAATGGTCGTTGAGGATGTAGATAAATTGGAACTTTCATATATTGTATTTAGAACTATAAAATGATACAGCCATATTGGCAAAAATAGTTTGGCAGTCCATCAAATTGTTGAATCTATAGAGTTACCATATGACCCAGTAAGGTAATTTCTTCTGATATAGCAAGACTAATGAAAACATTTACATGTAAAATTTGTACATAGATATTTATTCAACCTTCTTAAAAACAAAAAGTAGGTACAATTCAATCGTCCATCAGCTACTGAATTAATAAACTATTCAATTGTATAACCACTAAATGGAATGTTATTTGGCAATAAAAAATTAAATATTAATAAAACACTAATATGTATAAATCTTAAAAATATTATGCTAAGTGAAAAAAGCCAGTCACAAAAGATTTATTTTGTATGATTATATTTTTGAAAATAGCCAGTATAGGAGAATCCACAGAGACACAAATAGATTAATCATCGCCAGAGACTAGAGAGAAAGCAGTAGAGTGAATGACTGTGAATGCAAAGGAGTTTCATCCAAGGATGATTAAAATTTTCTTAAATTAGATAGTGGTGGTGTTTGCACAACTCTGTTAATATCTTAAAAGTTACTTCTTTGTATAAATTTAAAACAGATTGTTATGGTAAAGCTGTTGTAAAAGTAATAATTTTTATTACAAGTTAGAGGCTGTGTCTGAAAATGTCTTTACCAGAAGGCAGAGAAAAGAGATATATATTGGGAGTGAGCTCCACTTCGAAAGGAGCTGGACAAAGTCCCTTTATTTCTGAGGGAGGCAATGTGGCCAAATGATGAAGAGAAAGTCCAACAGCCCTGGTTACAATCCCAACCCTGCTATTTATTAGTATCATAAATTGATCAAGTTTTCCCATTTTTAATATGGGGATATATTAGATTGTTGTGAATATTAAAAGGACTAGAACATGCAAGTTGTGTTTCGGCAACGAGTGGCACACAATTAATGTTAACTATTATTATTATTTTAGCAGGCAGGTAGTGGATCAATAGAGACCATGAACCATTCCAGGATTCCATTTTCCATATAGTTATCATAGCTTCATCTCCTCTGGTCTCTGATGATTTCTCAGCCTTTCCTTATTTTTCACAGATAGGAATGCCCTGATGAATACAGGTCAGATATTCTTTAAGATAATCTCAATCTGGGTTTTTCAATTTTTTCCCTCTCATGATTAGTGTAGAGTTATGAATATTGGGAAGGAATAGCACAGCAGTGAAATTCCTTCTCAACATATCATTTCAGGGGCACATGATATAAATGACTTATAACTGAGGGTGTTAACTTTGATCACTTGGTTAAGGTATTGTTTGACAGGTTTCTCTGCTCTGCAGTTATTATATTCCCCTATGTACACTTTATTCTTCAGAAATAAGTCATTAAGTACAGCTCACTGCAAGGCTTTACCTGCTAGAAAGGGAAATATCTACATATATTAGTTGAAATCCTTCTATAACAAAGGTTTGTCTTTTGTATCCTATTTATATACCCAAACATTTATTTATATCAGTATGGCATCTTACGTATGTACTTTATATATGTCCACATCCTAATTCTTAGACAGCGTAAATGTTACTTTACATCAGCACTTGGCAGGTGTGATTAAGGACCTAGAAGTGGAGTAGTTACCCTGGATTATCTTGGTGAGTTCATTCTTCTCACACAAGCCATTAGAGTACTTTTCCATGACTATAGTCAGAGGAAGATAAGACTTAGGAAGAACAGACAGAAGGATGCAATACTGCTGGCTTTAAAAATGGAGAAAAGGGGACACTATTCAAGGTAAGTGAATAGCCTTTAGGATTTGGAAATGGCAAGGGAACAGGTTCTCCTCTACAGTCTCTAAAAAGCGTACAACCTCCTGTAACTTTGACTTTCAGCCAGTGAACCCCTAGTGGGACTTCTGACCTACAGAATTCTAACAGAATTCTGGAAAAGTTTTAAGCCTCTAAATCTCTGTTAAGTTTTCACAGCAGTAATATAAAACTAATGGAGTGATGTAATCCAATACTGGTTAATTTATTTTATTGGGTATTTTTTTCAGGTTGGTTCCTGTATTCTCCTGACTGCTGTCTCCTTGCTTCTTGAGAAAGTCCTTACTTCTGGCACAGTAAGATGAGCTGGGTTCATACTATGTTTTCCTTGCATCAGCCCTTGAATAAGCCATTTTCCAAAGACATTCTCTGTTCATCCTAGAACTGAATTTAGAAACGAGATCTGAGTGCTGGTTATTTTAGTTGCTGCTGGAGTGTCAATGTTTCTAGGCCTTCTTAACAGACAGAAGTAGAAAATACATCTAAATGTAAAAACTCATATATACACACAAATTTTAATTATCACTCTACCTATGTATCTGGGGGTATATCAAACTAAATGGATTCACAATGATGTCTCAGAATTTAACTTATTATGATAGAGTTTATTCTAGCCCCCTCCCTTGCTTATTTCTTGTGTTTTCCTGACAGCGAGAAATCTGGCTCCCATTTTGTTCCATTTATTTTCTTTTCTCAGCATTAATAGTCACATAAACTGCTTACAGAATTGTTAAACTCTACTCATGTGAGAAAAAACAATTTACCAGAGGACAGTTCTGTTTGCTTTTAGCCTTAGAATTTCTAGTGAAATCAAGATTGTTCCAAAGTTAAATAGGTTAGCTTCTCTTGCCCTAATACCTTTCTGTGAGGTCCTGTCATAAATGTATGAGACAGATTACTCTTTCACAGTATATATTGCACCATGGGATCTACATTGTCCTGTCTGTGTAATTTTCATACTTTAAAGTACTTTTTTTTTTTTAATTTTTATCATGGACAGTTGTATAGGTTTTTACAAATGTATAAAATTATGTTTTCATCACTCTAAAATTATCCTGTGCATTGCCTTTATAAAATACCAACTTTTCTCCCAATCCCTGGAAAGTTCTGATTTTTTTAAAAATCTCTTTCTATAGTTTTGCTTTGTCTAAAACATTATATGAATGAAAACATACAATATGTAGCCTTTTGTATCTGGCTTCTTTTCCTTAGCAAATTGCCTTTAAAATCATTTATATGGTTCTGTGACTTAATTGCTCAGTCCTTCTATTTTTCTGAGTAATGTTTCTCTGTACATATGTATTTTTCATTCATTTATCTGTTGATGATCTTGGTTGCTTCTAGTTTGCCATGGTTATGAATAACGATGCTATAAACTGTCATTTACAGAATTTTCTGTAAACATAATTGCCAACTCACTTCTGTTACATAAGAGTTCAGTTGCTGGGTCACCTGATGTCCATGTTTCCACCTATAAGGTACAGCCAAACTGTCTGCCGAAGAGCATGTACTCTTTTACATTCCCATAGCCATTAATTAGAGTTTAGTTTCTCTGCATATTCATTAGCATTTGTCATTGTCAGTGTTTTGGATGTTGGTCATTCAAATAGATGAATAGTGGTGTCACATTGTGGTTTAGTTTGCATTTACATACTGATAAATGATGTTGAGTGTCCTTTTTTAATTCTCACCTAAGGACATTTTCATTGATTTTTTAGATGGGGGGAGGGGAGAGAGAGAAATAGAGACAGAGAGAGAGACAGAGACAGAGAGAGACAGAAAGCATGGAGCAATATAAAATAAAAAGCATTCAATATATGCTAGTTCTTCTAATAATGACTATTATTTTAACCAGTTCCTATCACTATACATGATGCTCTTTAAAATTTCTCACAGCTTTAGATAACAATTTGCCATATATCATGTTCAACATTTTCAAATGTGAAATAATAGAAATAAAAATATTAATTTAAAGCATACTAGATAAGACTCTTAATTGTGACAGTTATCATCATTACCTGTGATAATCTACAGTTGTATTGAGTGCATGAGCGCTTTTTTTCATTTGATACAACTTTTAATATTCACATTTTAAACCAATTTTTGGAAATTTGAGCAACATAGTGCTTCGTTAATTGAAATGTGTATTTCTTTGATTTTTAATAAGACTGAGTTTTTATGTAACTATTTTTTCATGTGGAATTTAGTGTTCATGTAAGAATTTTCTAGCTCTTATGCACAGCTCCTATTTATATCATAATAAAAATATCATTTTTAGTTGTTCAAATAGTTTCCCCACATTGTTCATATTGGCTAGTTTTCTATCATGGTATATTAAAAGTTGTGCTAGTATTTGAAGTCATTTATCTTTTATTAGTAGGAAGATATGCTTTTCAAAATTATACATTGTGTACCCACATGGTTTATATAAATCTAAAAACCAATATAAAACATTAAAAATTATTGAGAACTGTATTTGGTGATCTTAAATAAAGAAAAGGTCAGTGGAAATACTGGTTGATTTCCTGCAGAGCAGCCTAGCCTCCTTCCTGAGAATATTTGGAATAAATGTGGATGGACTGTGATGAAATAAATGACTTCCTATGCACCATGATGGTATTGCTTCTGGGCTATGTTGGCCAGTTGCTAACTCCACTGGGAGAAGAGGGAAGGAATTAAGTTGTATTTGAAACAGCAAAATGTATACTTCAAAAGTCACTACCCTAATCATGACGTGGTCTTGTACTGCCACTCAGTCATTCAGGAACAGGCAGCTCTCCTTCAAGACCGCTGGAGATATGGTGTATTTTTTTAAAAAACTTTATTTTTTATTGTTGACACTATTACAAATGTCCCCATTTTCCCTTTAACCTCTCTTTTACCTACACATAAAAAGTGTTCTCTTTTTGTGTGTGTATTATACAACCTTGACAACAATCACATACTGTGGTGCTAACATATTAAAACAAATGTAAAGTCTCTTTCTGTCTCCATTCTCCCTACTTTTGCCCACCTCTGCCTACAGCTCCCCATCTCCTTACCCTTAGGCTAACACTCTCTCTATATATGCTTTTTTTGCTTAATCCCTTCATCTTCTTTTATCACAAAGTTTAATGTTATGGAATTTGACCCTATGAATATACTGTGTTTTCCTTAATAGATAATTTAATGATGGATATTGTTTCTAAACCAACAATATTGTGTGTTAGGCAATGTTATTAAAATATATGCATTATTTTAAAATATGTTTCTATTTTTGTGAGTCTCTCCTTAGATTGTGGGGAGCCACTGTGGCCCCAGGCATGGAGGAGCTGCCTGGGTGAGCTGCAGATGTGCTCCCCTGCTCCCAGGGAGATGTGGGTGAGCTGCTTTGGCCCCAGGCACAGTGCCTGGGTGAGCTGCGGATGTGCTCCCCCGCTCCCAGGGAGATGTGGATGAGCTGCTGTGGCCCCAGGCACAGAGGAGCTGCCTGGGTGAGCTGCGGATGTGCTCCCCCGCTCCCAGGGAGATGTGGGTGAGCTGCTTTGGCCCCAGGCACAGTGCCTGGGTGAGCTGCGGATGTGCTCCCCTGCTCCCAGGGAGATGTGGATGAGCTGCTGTGGCCCCAGGCACAGAGGAGCTGCCTGGGTGAGCTGCAGAAGTGCTCTCCTGCTCCCTGACTCAGACCTTGAGGCACCAAGGCGATACTAATTTAGTTTGCGGCCTTAAATCCTAGAAAGGCTTATTAGGAAGCTGGCCCCAGCCTGAAGGGTTAAGGGACAATCAAGCTACATACCAAGCCAAGGACTCAATCCTTCCCAAAAAGTTCCCATTAGAAGCCAAGACAAAGATAGTTACCAAGGTCTGAGCTCCTGCAGGAGGCAGGGTGTTTACACTGAAGCTGTGTTTGTGCAGCCTGGAGAGAGCTACTCTGTATCGGGCAAGGGGAAGGAATGCGGGGCGGGGTGCTATTCAGCAAAAACAACAGCGCCGGTATAAACTGAGCTTGGAAAATAAACTCGGGGCTGCGGCCATCACGAGCTGCAGTCCTCCCGATCCCATCTTTTTTGTGTCTGTCTTTTCTCCATCCTCACCCCTTCCTCAGGACCGTTCGACTCTGCCGGCGGGCTCCGGCATTAGATGCATTCTTAAATATTTTACATGTCAAGGACGTTAAAAAATTAATAGATAGTAATAAAGCAATTGGTACTTCTAATACCAAACACTAAACACCATCACTTTGTTAATCCTACAACACTACTATAACCAAAACCATTCCCATCCTATACTCTATAAAATAAAATAAAAGTAAAGAAACAGATTGAAGAAAAACAAAATCCTGTGATAAATTCATTAATTTTATAAAACTAACCTCTAGAATAATTGTAAAAATTATACTCTAGCCAATGGTTGTTTGATATTTTATGTAGTTTCTATAGCAAGTTCTTTGCCAAACCATTTAGTCTTTGCTGCTCTGATAAATTATATTCCTTGCATAAGTAATGAGACTGAATGTATTTATTTTTTTTAGACATTTGCATTTCTTAGTTTTTGAATTGCCAATTTCTTTGTAGTATTAATGTCCTGTTTTGAATTTGTAAATGCCCCATGTACAGTAATGATTTATCCCAATGAATATCAATCTGTAGCAAACAAGTTCGCAGTATTCCCAATGCACTGCAAATTTTGTTTCTCATTACTTAAGTCTTATTTAGATTGATATTTTAATTTTTATTTATAAAGCTTTTTAAAATTTTTCCTTTGACAAAATTATCAAACTTTGTTTGCTCTTGTGATTGTCAACCTTGATGTCTTACATGGAAGTTCCTACTTTTTGCTTTTGCATGTTTGCTTTTGTGTGTAAGTGAACAGAGAGAGAGAAGGGATTTAGACTCTTTTGTAACCAGTTTTTCCAAATGATTATCAGAAACAATGTAGGAAAGGGGATATAGAAAGTGAAGTGCTCCTCCTCTCTGACTCTATCTTGTCCAAGCCTGCTTTGTTCCCATGGTCTTCAAGCTAATAGTTCTGGTTTAGTCTTACATATAAATATGCATATCACTAAAGAATTCTGCTTCCAGTTCTGGTTTTATGAAAACAGCCCCTTAATAGAAGGTACTTCTTCCAAAGATATAAGGAAAGTATGTACAAAAATAATGATTGTTTATCAAAGATTTGCCGGAACCTTGTGATCAGACTCATATTAACTAGAGTCAAAAGACAGTCTTCCTGGGACTCTTGCTGGAACCCAGACATCTGCAGTCATTAGACATCAGTCACTTCTTTCCACTCCCATTTTTCTTCCCTTGACATAAAAGAAACCTGAACTTTGTACTTTCTTAAGGTGGATTGGAGGCACCACTAGGCCTCCCATCTTCTCAGTTTGCACCTTCTTGATCAACTATCCTTTCCTTACCCCAAACCCTGACATTTTAATTTTTGGTCTTTTCAAGTATTGGGCACACAAACTTTAGACAGGTAGCAAGGGAAGGCATAAAATGTTTAAATATTATAGGAAGTTACAGGATATCTTGACTTTGAATCCATCAGAATTTTATTTTTCTTGCAAATTTATTTCATTTCCAGGTAAATGTCTCTTTTTTGTTTCAAACTGAATTCTCTTAAACAGAAACAGTGATTTCCATCTGTCATACAAGAGCCACTTTACTCAGATTTCACAATTGCCAATTAGGTGATTCTGATTACTCAGAAATTCTTCATCTATCTCGCACGAGACCTACTCATTCCCACAAAAAGTTCAGGGTTTCCACATATGGATCACCACCACTCAGCTCAGTCACAAAGGCAGAGAGCAGTTCTTCTGGCACTGGTGATGCTTGCATATTCAGACAGTCTTCAATATTTTGTTCAATAGCTGGAGGAAATGTGTATGTGTGCTGAGTCCCAAATGGAATTGGAATTATGACCCACCTATGGATTCACTGTTCTTTTTCCAGCATCTGGAGCTCTACTATTTGCTACAAGAGAAGGGGTTCCTGAATAACCCTACCCTCTTACCCCTTGTGGTTTCATAAGATATTCTCAATCATCTTTAGTTCTAGAATACAAATACTGTTTTCAACTCCTTTATTTTGCATAAGCAAATGAAAAACAGGAGTATTTGCACTTTCTTAAACTTTTAGAGGCTTTCTTAGAAATATATCCTTGCCAAATCTAAGAAGTTCAAGTTCTAAATTTCTTACGAAGTCGTATTTCTGTAGATGTTACTGGCCACCCTCACATGCATGGCAGATTGATTCTTTCAGGAGATGTCTTTTTATATCTCTTGCATTTCTGTAAGTCTTGTCTAGTGACATTGATTTTTCTTCAAGAATGTTTGTAGAACCCGGCTGGAGTGACTCAGAGGTTGAGCATCAACCTATAATCCAGACGATCATGGTTCGGTTCCCTGTCAGGGCACATGTTGGAGTTGCAGGCTTGATCCCCAGCAAGGGGCGTGCAGGAGGCAGCCGATCAAAGACTCTCTCATCATTGATGTTTCCATCTCTCTTCCTTTCCCTTCCTCTCTCTGAAGTCAATAAAGATATATTAAAAAAACGAAAAAAGAAAATTCGTAGAGCAAGCACCTTTGGAAGACAGAGATAACATCTCCCTCCAAAGAAGAGGGCAATTTTTTTTATTGACTAAGACAATAACAAGAATGTATTTCTCCAGAGAAAATGTTGTGTAGCATGGCTAGCCTCTCCTTCATAAGTCTGAGAGGTTCCCAAGTCTGATGTTCCTCGGCTGTGATACAAAATACTGTGTGTGCAGTTTCCACCTTTGAGAACCAAATGAACTAATGCAAACATAAACTTTGCGCTTCTCGACCCACTGAGAGGATTCTTGTATCTTCTGTGAACATCTATAGAACTGTGCTGCCACTCATTACTTCAGAAAGAGAGCCAAATCTCAGACCCCTCAACTTCTTGACAGAAGCATGTTCTTTTAAAAGTCTCAATAGAAAACCGCTTAATTGACAGTTAATGTTTGGAGGAAAAGTTAGCATGCAAAAACAGGGTGGGCTACAATGTTCAACTGATAAATGAATAAAGAAGATGTTTTATATGTATTACATATATATGTGAATCTATATGTATGTATATAAATGCTTTGTATTCAAAAGAAAAGAAAATCCTGCAACAACTTGAATGGATTTGAGGGCATGTGCTAAATGCAGTAAGTCAGACAGAGGCAGATACTGGATCATATCACTCATATGTGGAAAAACATTGGCCTTAGAGAAGCAGAGTAGAATTATTGTTACCAGAGATTGGGGGCAGAGAAAATGGGTGAGATGTTGCTCAAAGGGGACAAACATGGATTTAGAGGACAGATACATTCTGGGGATATAATGCACAGCATGGTGATCAAGTTTATAATGCTGTATTATATACCTGAGTATTGCTAAGGTAGATCATAAATGTTTGCACTATAAAAAGTAAATTATAATTCTGTGATGTGATGAGGGTTTTAGCTAATGCGATGGTTAGAATCATGTTACAACATATATGTATCAAATCAATATTTTGTATGCCTTAAACTTACACAAATATTATATGTAAATTATCTCAATGAAGCTATGAAAGCAAACTAAACAATGTACAATATATAACAAAAAATGTTTTTGAGGAACCAGGTATATAAAAGAAAGGAATAAACTAGATAATACATGATAAACTAATAACAGGAAGTGAGCAAATTGTGATATGCCTATACTGAAAAGAGCATGCACATTTTTATATTGTGCTTCCTCTTTTGATTTTTCTGTCATTTAATATTTTGCTTGTCAAATAAACTACACAATTAGGCCACATTTAGCTTAAACACCAAAACTTTGTGAATCTACAGAAAAAGTTTTTAATGTTGTAATAATTCTCTATGATCCTTAGCTGAGAGTGTGTAGTTTCCGCTAACAGAATAAAGAAATCCAAAAGTAAGCTTTTGAAAAATCTCTTGTTTCTACATCTCTTTCTAGATATTCACCATGAAATCGAGATAATTTGAAGTGTTCAAAATTGTTCTAAATCCTTCACTAATCCAGGGTTTCTTCCTTCTTCAGGCTACTGTACTTGGTCAGGATTGTAATGACTCCACAGTTCTCTTTTAATTCAACCTCACTACAGTTCAGTGGCATTGCTGAAATCAGCAGTAACTTTTGAGGAGACATCTACTCTCTGAACATCTATTCATTCACAAGGTCAAAACACTTGCATTAAAATGAATGTTAAATTTTTATGGTTTTTAATTAGTTCATAGCATAGTTCATGTACCACATGAAAACGTTTAATAATATGTAAAGTATAATAATCTAAGCCCATCAATTGCCCACAAGAGATAAATTATTCTGTTTTCCCATGAGTCAAGCTAATTTTGCTTTTATGCTCCCTCCACTGAGGTGATGAAAATTTTAACTTCTAACATTTTTAGAGTTCCTTTCATTTTCACTCGTTATTTGCCAAAGTGTCAAAGGTCTTATTCAGTGCCAAAATGTTGGGATGGTCCACTAGTTATCTGTCCATATATTTCTAAAGTGTCCATTTCTCTGATCAGCATGGGATTTCATGTATGGTGACTCCCTCCCCTAAATTATTTCCAAAGCTTTCCAAGGAGCCTTCTGCATATAGACACTTTGCAACCTTTCCTTTTTTGGAGTCTTTTCACTTTCTAGAGGCAATAGCAACAAGCTCAAAGACAATGTTCTTGTTTTCTGCACCACTATTTCAAATAGTTTGGTTGTATTATGTATTTTTTTCTTCCAATGAGAGAATGAAAATTTACCATATAGAATTTACTTTTCATAGTTTGGGCCACTTGTCTCTCTCCCACACCCCTTCCCAATATCATAAATTTCACTTATTTTCAAATCTTTAAATTGCTCTTGGACTATTTAACACACACACAAAAAAAAAAAAAATTGGTAGACTCTGTTTGGTTTCTGCTCTTCCTTGAGAAGCTGGACAAAGGGTCTATTTTTTTACTTAATGAAGGTAAGGCAAAAAAAAAAAAAAAAAAAGACAAAAAAAAAAAAGTAAGACATTATCTGTTGGTATCTGCTCATTAATTAATTACTTAATTTTTATTACTTATTTTATAATTATGCATGCACATTTCTATTAACTTTTTCCCTAAATGCTACCTTAGTAGTATGTCATAGACTCATTGATTTAATACACAGTAATTTATTACCATAATATTTTGGATATGCTGCATACATGGAATTAATTTTCTCTTTGACAAAAGAACAGTTTGTAAAAACAGTTGTTTTTAAATTAGTATTTGCAAATATCCAAGTGTTTAATCAATATTGTGTTTAGAGATTTTTATTTTAATATATAGTTTTATTGTGATGATAAAAATATTTTTTATATTATTTATTCTTTGGAAATTTTACTTTTATTTCCTTTTCTGCTTAATATTGACTCTTAAAATGTTTAATGTTTATTAGAAGATAAAGAACTCTACTTGGTTATGAGATAAGGAACTTGAGATATACCTATAATATCCACTTTTTAAATTGCATTTTTACCATATCTATATGCTTACCTCTTTTTGTCTATTAAATTTATGAAGCCTGAGATATGTGTATCAAACATTTCCCTTATGATAGTTTAGCATTCATAAATTCTATACATTTTCTATAGCTGATAATTATGCACTTCAACATTAATGTTGCAAAATAATTTATATACCTTTTGTTAGAAAATTATTTGTTTAGTTTCAATTATATAAATAATTTTCTATATTTTATTTTTGGTAGAGTACACCATTCTGAGAGCATGTTGAAACTTTGATTGAATTAAATTTAATTACAAAATCAGTAAGGCAATGAACAGGAGAAAGGTTGGGCGGGGCCTGAATCATAGCATGGGAAGCACTGTCAGTGGATTTCCATCCTTATAATGTTTTTCTTGGTCTATTTTTAGCTTTCCCATTATAAATTCTCAGTGTTTCCATCCAGTTTTTATACTTCCTATTTATTTATGCTACCCAACAATTCCCTGCTATTTGGAAATTTTTGACTTGGTGTCATATAACCTAAATAAGCCTGAGATGATTTGATATCACATAAAGAGTCAGATCAATATAGTCTCTGTAATACATAGAGGTACACATACATGCATGTCCAATCACAAATAAGATTTTATTTGAAACACATTTCCATAATAGTATTAGGAAAAGTAGAAAAAAGGAATTATATTACAGAAAACATAATGAAGTTTAATTGAAATTTTTTTGCCCTTCGATCTTTATAAGATTACAATCGCTCTGCAGATCTTTTGTCTCTTCCAACTACCAACTTGTGTTGCTTCTTTCTTCATTTTTCTTACCTCTCTCATATGTGACTTTTTTCTCTTTTTTATATTAACAAGTCCTAAGAACATACAATAAGGGCATTTTCTTATTTTTATCAGCTCCAAAACCAGTCTGAGACTGGTCTTGCCCTTCTACATTAAAAGTTACTAGTTGATAACTTAACTCACATTTTAAATAATTTGATATTATTTCTTAATTATGAAATAATCTCTCAAAAACTACTATTAATGAATATAAAATTATTTTGAAAGAAGTGTTTGGCTTACCTATTGGACAACTTAATTAGCTTAAGATGATCTTTAAATCCTTAAGTATGTAGTTTAAAATATTGTCATTTATATTTATATTCATATTTGAATTTTATATCATAAATATAGGTTGGTTCATCTTCCTCTACATTTATCATACATATTTCAAAATGCTTTTCAAAATATGTAGCTAGAATTTCAGAATGAAGTTAAGGTGGTTATTTTTAATCTGGGGACTAAAATAAATAGACTTTTTAAAATTACATATATTATCATTTTGTTTTTGAGTCAAAATTTATAAATTAAGCAGCATTTCTTAGTTATATTAAAATTTCATATGTAATATTTATACCTAATTACTTTTCAAAATATATTATGTTTTAGAATGTTAACTATGTATTCTTAAATCAGCCTCATTGCAAATTTTAAATATTTGTGTTATGTTTCTCTACCAAATCAAATGTTGAGGCCCTAAACAACAGTGTGGCTGTATTTGGATTAAGGAAGTAATTAAGGTTTCATGAGGTCATGAGAGTACATATTAAAGTGAAGGACAATAGGATTGCTCAGGACATTTGATTCTATAAATACAGTTCCCTTCTGAGTCACTCTTTTTTCCCCCTCATAAGATCAATATCATCTACAAATTTCAAATATTGTACACCCTTCTAAACATGCAGATGCATTGTAAATTTTAAAACACCTCTTTGAATGTTTCCAATTTTCTGGAAGTATAGTCAAAGTCTTAGAAAGTCTCTAACACAAAGACACTGAATCTGGGTTGAACTCAGGGAAAGGGTTGGCCTCACTTTATGTTTGTTGGGTGAATACCTTCCCACTGTAGTGCAGAGTGACACTTTCAAACTCCTGCTAATGTTTTTAAAGCTTACTCTGAAAAACTCTCATAGCATTATATCCCCTCTAAAATATGTTGAAAAAACACACAAACACTAAAGAGTATTTCAAGTTGCTCAACCTGTTTCTGCTTTTAAGCCTCTCAATCCTGCCACTATGCTCCTTTGCTTCCTGTCCAGGTTTTCTTAAAGCCATTCACTAATTAAAGACAACAGGACTCTGTGATGCTTTAGATTTAATTAAATTAGAGGAGCTGAAGTTAATTAATGTATTGAATTAGCTAGTATATTGAATTGACAAACAGAAAATAATTATAAATATTATCAGAATATGCACATTAATACAGTAAGAGTAAAGTCCTGTCAACAAACAATAATATTTAATTTTAAATAGAAGTAATTAAAATCTATTGCTCTGAAGACACTCTAATGCTTGATGAAAAGAATATTCTTGCATTTTTATGGAGTTCTTCATTAATTATACCAGAGGTTATGAACTAAAATATTGAGAAAGCAAATAAAGGAACATGAATCAATGAAGTGATTTGGGGAAGGGAGCTATTTTTACCTACTGAGGATAGGCCTTCTGTAGATTAGGCAGCTATAGCTGTCATTAACTAATTGTTACCGTGAAGAAAGGTAGGCTCAGTTTTGCTACTTAATTATGGTGTTTGAATTCAAATATACTTATTTTTAAATATTGGTTAATAATTTACTTTTTGAGTCAATGTAATCATAGCCAAAGGAAGCTTATAGCAGGATGCCGTATGATGCCATATATTACTAGTTTGCTGAGTCTGCCTGTACAGCTCACATCTTAAACAATTACTTGCATGGGTCTTATATGACAGCAAACACTACGCCTGAAATAAACAAACAACATAACATCCCTATCTCAAGGACCTTATTAGTGAAAGAGAGATAGTTACAGGCATAAAATTGATGTGGAATGTGAATATGTTCCCTCAAGTAATATTTATAGTGAACCTCCTGTATGCTTAACATGAGTAGACAGCAGTGAGCAAAAAAGACAAAATTGTTATTTAGTACAATATCTAGAATAATAATCTTAATATGCATGTTCAATGAGAAAAATGACTATGTTAAAATACCTTGTTTGTTGATAAAACTACTCTTACTGTATATATTTGCTAAGTGATGGAGGATGGTGGTAGTAATATTAAATATGTTGTTTAGAGGCTGAACTTAATAAATGTTTGCAAAACGTAAGTCATGTAATATGTAAGGAAAGAGTGTTTCAGTCAAATGGACAATTGCAAATGCTGCAAGGAGGGAGGAGGCTGGCATGTGCATCCTTCAGAAATGAGAGCACCTCCAACTGAATTGGTTATCTATCCAGTTACCAACGCTGCAGTTGCACAGTCACCTATAGATTATTTACATGCAATAATGACATGGACCTTAATGAAAACAAAGAAAAGAAAGGAGAGCAGAGTGGCTTGAGCAGAGTAAGCTGAGGGAGAGAATAGTGAAATAAAGGGCCAGGGAGGTTTTGACAAAAGAGGCATAGCATGCTCAACATACACTATGAGTGGATGATCACTGTAGACTAAGATGAAGCTGGGAAGGAGGACGGGGTGCCAGGTTGTGGTTAGTGGTATTTATGAACATGAGAAGTTTCTGCAACACTCTACCCTTTGGTACACATTAATATTGTGATAATCAATAAGTATCTAATATCACTTTCCAGTGAAAACTGTTCATCACTTTGCCATCATTTATGATGGATGGGCATGTTTTTATTGGGGCATACATGGTTCAGGTGATCTAACACTTAGCAAGCCCTCCAAGCTCATATCTTCATATACCTCACCACATACCATACTTCTCAGTCTACATGAGCCATACTCCATGCTATTTCTGACATTTCTAATGCCACCTTAATACCAACATTTAACAAACGTGTTGCTCTCTTAAAATTGTTCTAAGCTTTAAATATGCATCTACCAGCTGCTTATTTTTTCGATGTACTTGAGTATCTAACTCAGTCCTAGCACACACAACCTGATTTCCCCACCCTTCAAATGAGGTTTCTCAGCCAGAGCTAAATTTTCATTTTTGTTTATATCCCATACTTAATTTATTACCAAATAGAATTCCTTCTACTAATAATATAAAACCATTTTATTTCTTCAAACTACACCGCCATTATTTATAGCAAATAATAGTTTAAACACATTAGATATTACTAAAGTATAAACATTATCATGGAAATGAATAAGAAAGAAGGCAGAATTCACCTGGTCCCAAATTTACCTAAAGCATCCCTGTCTCCTTAAGGTAGTAGGAGGGACTAATAACCATGACGGAAATACATAAAAGAGTAGTGACAAAAGACTACAAGATAATGTAAAAACACCACAAAAATATATTGATGAAATAGACTGGGAATCAATGGAAGAATGTTGAATAACACCTAACCTACAATAAAATGGAGATTATATTGGTTTTTCTCCTTCCCATCACAATTTCCTGATTTAAAAAAACTGAGTATGTGGCCTTTAGTGAATGAAGTAAAGGAATCACATGAGAGAAAGATGTGTCTTTTTATTTTCATTTCTTTTTCTGCCCTATTTTGACCTGGAGGTTTGTTTTCTTTGCTTAAGAAGAACTATTGATCCAAGAAGACTAAAGGGGTCTCCATGAGACCCAGGGAGAATCAGCAAGGACCAAACTGCTTAGAGCTCAGGACTTCAATTTCAAATGAAAAGAAGTGCAGCTGGAATAGCCAAGTAGGAGCTGAGTCATTATTTCAGAGAATAATTTCCCTTAAAATGTAAGATGTGGATCTTTGCCTAAATTATCTCTGGTTGAAATTTGTCAAACTCTGGGTATAGCAATCACAGTGCTGGACAGTAAGGCACTAACTTTACCTGGGTAAGAATAGCTGTACTTAAATAAATATTCTGAAGAATTCACTTTATCATCAAGAGCCAAAATATTTATATTTTAAGTATCTACTGCAGTGATAATCCCTAAATGAGGCTTAACAGGACCTCAGAACTTCTCAAAGTGGTTGTTAGTTATTTCTGAGCATCCTCCACATATATTTCTTGCACAAGGGAGTCAGCAATCATCTTTTGCATTCCCTTCCTTCTTTGATTCTCACATTAGCAAGTCACTTAGAGAAGCCTCACTGTTACCACTTTCCTGCACAATCTTGCCTAATGTACATTGTTATGGCTGCTGTATCCTGATATTTTCAGAACATCCACTATTAAGGCTGCCTGGAGTGTGAAAATGGCCTCCTTGCTTTGGGCCTGAAGCAGTTTTCTCCTATTCAGAGTATCAGAATATCTCCTCATGGCTTTCCACTGGTTCTATCATAATAACAGGGGTGATATCCAATAGGAATGAGGGATTTTTACAATTATATACTTCCTTTCTTTTTTCTAGAACTTCTTCAATATATATTTTTTTCTTTTTAAATGAACATACACAAAAGGAACATAATGCATATATGTGGTAGCAATCAGATCATTAGCATGCTACTACTGGATGAGTGTGTGCTTATAAGGCAATGGAAAGGTGGAAATTGGCTTTATTACAACGACAGGACCAGCATAAAAATAATTAAAATAAAATAACTGTTAGAAGTGAATTGTTTTGTTTCATTTATGTTGCTTTTTATGCTCTTGCTTGTTCTATAAAGTTATATATTAATATCATCTATACTTTTGGGTGTCTCATGTTATCACTGTTAGTATTTCATAATTTAGAAAAGTACTTATTAAGCCTATATTTATCAGTCTGCTTACTGTGAATTATAGCCTTTAATTTTTATAATACTGGAAACTAGCTAACTACGCAAATGAAAATTGTGTGAAAATTGGCTATGAGTAAATAGCTTATTTAAGAACTGTTAAGATTGCTTCCTAGTTATTGGCAATTCTCTTGATGGCTGAAATTACCAAATATGGGACACTGTGTATAGTGAGCTGCTGTGATTACTTTAAAATATTGGATAGGGGGGTATATTTTTGAAGACTAAGACACAGCTCTATGCTGCAATAATTGAATGCTACCTGCCCAAATACATTAATACTTAGTGTTGACCTAAGCAAATACTATTTACTGTCAGTTAAAATTTTTACTTAATATTTACATATTAATTGAATTGTTTACCTTCCTAGAATTAAATGATTTAGTTAATCCTGCATTGACTAAGATCAATAAGCTGAGACGCATTTCTTCATATGGAAAGAGCCCAGGGAATATCATGTCCAACTGAATAAATAAGACCCACAGTTATTCATACTCAAATACACATTCTACCATCACATCCTGCAAAATACTTGAAGTTTTGTTATCACCCTTAGACTCTTCCACAGAACTGGGTTTCAGGTATTTTCTTTCTCTCTCTAGTATTTTCGTCTATTTCCCCTCACTCTCATGTCTCTCAACACTTCATAATATCTTTAGAAGCTCACTTTTGTCGACTATCTAAAATGAATAGTCTTTTATAAACAAAAGCGAGGCCATGCCTCTACACCTTCCCTCAGAGAATTTGCTGGAATTGATGCCATAAAATAAAGAATTAATAAAATTTCAAAAAATATGATTTACAAATATTATTTTCTCCCATTCCAAACTTGAAAACTGTTTTTTCACATTCACCCAGCTTTGTGTTTTTATAACTTCACAAACATTATTTCCAATAAATAGTGTTTTAAAACAATTACTGTCCAAAATGAGATGCTGTTCATGAAGCATTACATTAGAATGATATTTATTTTAGAACTGTTATTCAGAAAGTCTGATGCTTAAAACTTAATTGAACTAAATATTCTTGATTTAAAATGTATTCTACGCCACTAAAAGCTATCTATTTTCCTACCTACTTATCATGCATCTACCTAATCTAAAGTGTTAACCATGGCTTTTGTGAATAATACTCGACATAAAAGAGAAAACAAAATCTTACTTTTGAGCAATTAGCTTGAATTCAATAGATTTTCTGAGAAAGAATGAACTTATCAAAGTAAATAATGTCTTCTATCACAGTGTTATTACTTATGTTCTAGGTGACTCACTTAAGAAAGCAAACCATATGGGTTAGAGATTTACATTTTATATTTACGTCAAAGGTTCTTGTTTGAAGAGAAAAAACATTTATTGAAAGTATAAATACTACTTGAAAGGGTCACTTTTTAAAAGCTGTAAAACTTTCCTTTGCCAATAAATATTTTGTGAATAGTTAAGGAAGAAGGGATATTTTTGGAGATTTTTTTGGTACTTCCCTGCCCATGTTTTCTGTTCAACATAAAGGCACAATTAAATGTCATTTACTATCTCCTTCTATCCATTTCAGAAATAATGTAGAGAAATGATATTAGGCATGACTTTTCACCTCTGAAATATCTGTGGCACCAAGAAGAAACACAACCTTTAAGTGAGTCTCATTCCATATGTGTTTCTATTGTACTACTTTCTTAAAAGGAATAAAGGTTTTCTTTTAGTATATATACATAGTTTTAAAAGTCAAGTGTATTTCAAGACTCTGCAGTATATTAAAAGTAATACAGCTCTATTAAAAGAACACAGCTATTCAGAATGTTCTAAATATGGTAACTAGTATATTGAGGAAGCTCAAATCAGAAGTCTATAAATAAAATATTGCTTTCCGTTCACTAAATTTAATTGGTCTCTGTCAAATCTCCATGTTTATTTCTTAACTATAGAGCTGATTTCACAATTCTCTAGTGACTACAGGTTTTAAAGATCAGTCCAGTTAAGGATGAATTGATTAAATCTTTTCCCTTCATGCCCTGACCTGAGTTCTTGTTTTATCTGGGACGCTAAGTGAATAATAATTTAAAAGTGCATGATTAGCTTTCAGTCACTGTTTCCATTTTCCTTCTTTAAAGCTGTTTCTTCCACGTTATTGAAGAGAAAGGAGAAAAGCAGGAAGGAAGTATCTTTTTACCCAGCTGACACTTGCTTTATTTTACTTTGCTGTTTTTGACACACCGGCTGACACTTATTGGCCATTAATGTTCTCTGTGCTGTACAAGTCCAGGGACTTGCTTTTCCAAAGGGTTCATGTGGGAATTCTTTGGAGGATCCTGGGATTCCCCACTATGGAGATGCAGTTCTGCTTAGTGCTCCTCTGTGAATCCCCTAACCTCCTGCTACCTTGTGCACCCACAAGCTCATGCTGTTGGTGCTCACCCGGCAGGCAGTCTTCTTGGGAGAAATAACAACAGCTCAAGCTCTATTAATTTCTGGGGTATCCACTTACCCAGTGAAAAACCCACTTTTTCCGTCCTAGAAACACAACACGGAATGCTGGCTGCTCCCTTACTGATTTTCTCTCTGCTCTGTGATAATCCCCTAACTATCTTCTTCATTGTGCAGATATGCACAGGAGAAGGCCAATAAACCTTTTGCTTAAGCAGAGGTCTGACAGGAACCCTTTCTTTTCGAGAACATGTATCCTTGCCCACAACACACACTTGGCTAATGGGAGGGGAAACCACACTCCTCCCCAAAGCGTGGGCTTTGCACCCCTCACAATGTGACTACACTGATGGGGCATTTATGGCTTTTTCTTCTTCCATACACCCTTGTATATTTTTCTCCTTCCTTGTAGTTTTATAAAAACAATAATGTTTATACACAAATGTACAGAGTTGATAGGTTATCAAAATTCCCTAGTTATACATTTTTTATATAAGATATAATTTTAGCACTATATCTTATCACTTAAAATTAATAATGCTTAGATCGAATTTCACTTGAAACTTTCTTACCTTGAGATATGAATTGAAACCACCACTCAGTGATAATCAAAAATCTTGTTAAGCTTCTGAATTTAACAACTGAGGTCTACATTCTGTATTTTATTAAAACAGTATGTTTACTAGAATCAAATGATAATTCTTTCTATAACTGAAGATTCTGATTATTGAAATATTTAAAAATCTCTTCTGATCTCTGTTTTTCCAAAATTGAAAATTTGCCATAAATAGAATATTTCAATGAAATTAGATTAATGAATGATTATGTATTTATTACACATGACAGGATGTTATATTTTCCAGGTATAAGAGCCTGATGATATATGCTATCCATGTATTTTAGTGAACTATTTCCAATGCTATTGTAGACTCAAAATCTGAGTAGATAATGTCCTCCTATGGTGAGTTGGCATGTTCATATATTCATATGTTGTTTCGTGTTTTTATGATATAGCTCCTAAATGTCATTGTTTATTTTTTGATATTTGAAATAACTTTAAAAAGCAATCATCTATTTATTTACTTGTCTACAAGCTAAATTCTTTTGTAATCAGAAGTTCTGGTTTTATAGTATGGAATACCTCTGAGTAACATTTTTATTATTGCTATTTTCTTAATCTTATGAATATAGCTATATCAATTTTATTACTATATTATAAAGTCCATAGAATCATATAACATAAGACCATATTTTTTCTTTCTTCTTTCCTTTTGGACAAATAATTTTCAATACACTTTATTCATTCAGTAATTTTGCATTTTAAAACAGTCACATTTTCTTAAGGAAACCCTTTACATTTATTTGAAACATCTTTGAAAAGAATACATAATCATCACATTGCATTGTGGGATTTTCCTATATATGATACACTTAAATAATACTGATAATTTTTTTGAAAAGCTTTACTATAGAAAGGGAAACAAACTAAAATTATAGATAAATGAGACATAAACTAAAACCATTAATGTAGAAACAAGGAATATAATCAACAATTTAGTGATCAATATTTAGGAAGACAAGTCATATCTTGATACTGAACACTTATAATATACTTAGCTCTTTTCTCAGCTCTTCACATGTATTAATGTATTCAACCTTCACAATAATCCAGTGAAGTGGATATTAATATCTTTATTTCATAAATGAGGAAACTTAAACACAGGAACATCATGTAGCTTGTCGAAGTTCATATACAGGGCAAAAAAACTGAAATTCACATTAGGTAGTCTGTATCTTTAACCATTGCTCTATATTGTGGCTTCATAAGGGTCTTAAGCACATTTTATACTTTTTGTGTTTCTACTAATTTTTATTTGTTTCTTGAAAAGTGAAAAATGAATTCTCAAACTTGTTATATAATTAGTTCAGCCACAATTCAACAGGTAAAGCCTGTTAATCTTTCAGACTCAGAGGAAAAGCTTATGGCCTTGGCAGAAATAAACACATGTGATTGGGAAGAATTATTTGTATGTCTGTTATGACTTTTGGGGCTTACCTAACACTTCACTATCATTATTAGAGAAACAGATATGTCCAATTTAATGTAACAAAGTTTATCAAATTGATGCTAAATACCAATGAATGATTTATTGTGTGTAATTCAACTTTTATGGTTTCTTTGGAAGCTCATTGATACCTTGTATTATTTTTACTGTTTTTTCAATTTAAAAATAGTTTTTACTATAATAAGAATGAAGGATGGCAGAACAAGAACAACTGTGTCAGAAGTAGTTGCTAATCTTTATTTCTTTACTTAGTTGCTTATTTAGTTTCTTGAAAAAGAATACCGTCCTCACTAAAGCGTTTGTACCTTGTAATGCACTGGGCCATTTTAGCTTAAATCTGTATGAAATGCCAGTGCTGGACGGCTCTCTGTTCTCAAAAGCAGGAAAATTTACTTATGACCTCCTCGTAGGTGCTTCAGAAATATCTCTAACTTTTTCTTCCAGTACTCAAGTTAGTTCAAAATTCTTTAGGCACATTTTCCATTCTAACCAAAAAGAAAATAAATATAAAAAGTTTTCAATTTTAGGTTTTCCATTCCCCAAATTTTATTTTCATAGAGATTATGTTTTTGTTTTCTAATATGAACAAAGGAAAAGGCAGAGCTAAGCATAAGAATATTTTGGTGTATATCCCAGACATGCTTGACCAATAAATTAAAAAATCTAAGTAATTTTTTTTGTAATATGATTTATGATATAGAAGCAAGATAAGTCAGTAAGGCGTATTGATCACTTCACTTTGCATGAAGTCTTTTTTTCTCCTTTTAATTTTTTAAAAAACCTGTGTTTTTTAGAATATTTTCTTAAATATATAAAATGGAAATGAAGGCTAAAATATTTTTGAATATTTAAAATATCTAAGAAAGGATTTGGAAATTCATTAGTAGCTCTAAATGTGGATAACAAGGTGTATGTGATCAAAATAAGCAGACAGTGGTGAACTTTTAGCTCATGATTAAGAGTTTTTAACTTCTGTCCTTGAGTCTCACAATAAACATCTCATTTCTTTTCATCTTCCTAGATTTTGCTTCTTGAGCTCTTTTTTTTGTAAACACCAATCACTTGAAATTGAATATCCAGAAGATTAGCCATTTCAAGAGTCATATGTCCTGCCTTACTAAAATATGCTAATGTAGAAAATTATAAGGGATGTCGGTTTTAAAAAAATCTTCTGCTCTTTTCCATTCAAGGCAAATGTCACCACTAAATACTGAAGTATTATTGCAGGCATACTTTATATATATAGCAAACATTAAAAACTGTGATTTAGTTGATTTTTTTTCTTAGGCTCCAAGATTACTTCTAAAAATCATATAAGACTAACTCTCATTCACAACAGATTTATTAAGGACAAGTGAAATATTAAGTCCTTGGAAGTTATATTTTACATTAAAGGTAAATTAAAGCCATAAATTAAATTGTGCACAGATGAGCCCAGCCTTAGCAAACAGTAATCAGGTACTGTTTAATTTTCCTGTACTGAGTAGATAGATTCATCAGGACCCACTGAGTCTCTCTAGTAATTTTCCATATCCCCTGTTAGTCTGACATTTGCTTCATTGGAATCAGGTCTCCTTATAAACATAAGGCAAAAGGCATTCTTATTTTAAGGAGAAAGGATGGCATTGCCATACCAACATTTTAATCTAAACATATATATATATATCTGCTGTTCTCTATAATGACATACTTGGGAAGAAAAATATCCTTAAGATAGAAGTTGATTATAATAAAGCCAGCCCTCTCCTTAAATACTTTAATGATGAATAGAGTTTTGTGTATGAGTGTGCTTAAGTTTAAAATGTACAAAAATAGAAGACAATTAGCCCAAACTAAGTAAATTATTTTGTCAATAATTGATATCTTGAGCGTTACTGAGTGAAAAAGACATCAAAATAAAAGGTCATATAAAGTAAAAGGTGCAGTATATTAACAACAAATTATAGTCACAAAATTACAAATGCAGTTTAGGATGGGGCTAGTCAGGAGGGGGTTAATCCAAACTATGGCAAAGGAAGTCTTCAAACTGCCTTCACAACAGGGCTGCTGATTGTTCATTCCTTTCATCTCTTCTTGTGACCATGAACTCCTTTTAAAAAAAAAATAGTGGATTAACATGGTTGGTAATTTGCAATGTGTTCTTGAGACTACACAGGGTATAGACTGGCAAAGTTTCATGTGGTTTGCATAGGATCTTGTCTGGCAGGATGATCTACTGGAAAGCACATTTTATTTCCACGCAACTCAGCCCCTTGGGAGTTATCATTTCTTCCATATCATTGTTGCAAATGCCTCCATAGCAACCTCCACCAAACTCTCTGCAGATGCTGTGGCAGCCTCTACCAATGCGATCACTGTGCCTGCTGCGCCTACGACCGCTGCTGAAGCTGGAATTGCTGGCAAGCTACTATGTTGATAGCTTCTGGTATGAAATCCTCCACGGAATCTACTCCTCTTAGAATGTCCATGACTGCTATCCTTGCAGCGGTGTTTCTGTGCCATATTTTCTTACCAAGATGGCACTTCTTGTTTAGCTTCCAGAAGAAAATCCAACAAGTCTTTCATAATATTCATGTTCCTTTTGCTGAAGGGCAAGGAGGCGAGGCCAAGATTCCTGACAAATCCTGTACAGCAAATGTAATGTATGTATTCTTCAGTATTATTTGATAAGTCAAATTGATAACTTAATTCACATATGATAGGTCCAGTCTTCTTGCTGCTACTGCTGTAGACTCTAGAATTGGGCTTTTACTTGAGAGAAACTGGTGAAGACCTCTGCTCTTTCTCTCACTGAGATTAGTCTTCATGGACACCAGTACAAGTGTATCATTCACAGAATAAGAAACCCTCCGGAGGACCTGCATGCTTTTTGGTCTCCACAAATACTAAGGTCAGTGAATCCTTGCCTGTTGCATTTAGGAGGTCAAGCAGAAATGACTGAGTCTTTCTGTGTGATGTTCTCGGAGGTAGGGCCAAATCTTTCTATAGCCAAAAAGATGTATTCCTGCAAGATATCATGAATGAACTTCCATATTTCTTTAGGAAGCAGTAATTATTATGGTGTGGTGAACTTCCTTTGGTGGCATAGTATCTTGTATATGTATTTTACTTATTTGAGATTCAAACCCCATATCTAACTTTGGGTCAGCTTTGTCCAACACCAAGTATTTGTAAAAGTCTAATCCAATATATTTTTTTCTTTCCATCATATCACCAAGTGTCTGGGAGAGGATACCAACAAGTGGCATCCATGTTCTAAATCTGCTGGCTAATATTAGCACCGCCGTAAACACCTCACAGACTAACTCTAGATCCATATAAAAATTTTCTAGCTTCTTTATAGATTAGTACTGCCGATTATCTTGTTGGTGTTAATACCAAAGAGATTGGGTATTGTTTGCAGCACCCATAGCTTCCATTTTTCTTAATGGCCCTCAAGGTCTCACCTGGACTATATGAATAAGTCTGACTCAGATGTGCAAGAAAAATGTTGCAGTTTTTCCAGATGCTGTTTGGGCACAAACTACCAAGTGTCTTTTCTCTTTGATAGCAGGAGTAGCATGCTTTTGCGTTGGAATTGGGTGAGAATAACAAGAAACCTAAAACTTTCAGTATGTGGGAACAGTTGTTGCCTGTTGCCTTTATTGAAATATATTTCTCCACGTTAATCCCAGTGTTATCTCCAGAAAACAGTTCCTGTGCCAAGTGTTCGTTCACTTTATGAGAGTGCATCTAACCAATAATATTCATCTGATTTGTCACACCAGTGACTGTTTTCATCATGCTCAGATTCCCCAAGCCACCTCTCAACACACTGCCGAGGCTGTCATAGACACTTCAGCCATGACTATCAAACTTCCCCCTCCATCTTCTTCTGTAATCACTAAAGAAACTAGACTTTCCTTTATGAATCACCATGAGACTCAAAACTGCTGTATACATTTTTATCTTTATTAGAACTCCACCCTGAACTGTCTTTACTGTAGATACTTTTTGAAACTTTGCTGGCTTTACTTCCAGTGGTTAATTAGACAACCAGTCCCCTTATTACCACTGAATGGGAGGTGGATAGGTGAGGGAGTCTTCCTGAGATCTGCATAATGTCAAACTATCAAAACTATTTTCTTCACAGCCCCAGATTGAAAGCTTTATCTCTAGGCGCATATACTTTAAAATTATGATTTCTTAATCATTTTAATCATTTCCTCCCACTAAAAAATAAAAGTAAGGAAACTATTGGTTTCCTTGATAATGGCTATGCAGGTTTATTTGGATTAATATTGTTCATATATAATAGATTAGATTTATGCTGATAAAAAATTCTATACCACATGTAATTGCAGGGAGATTCTTACCCAAGGCAAGGTAAAAAAACAGAGAATCCTCTCCTACTTCAGGAAGGGGAGGAAATATAGTCTATTCTGGTCACAGGGCCTGCCTTAAGGGAAACTAGTGAAGCAGAACCTAACCTTCTGCGGTGTTATCAGAACTTAACTGACCTGGGACAAGAGAGAAATCCAACGCCAAACCACTCTGGCTAACAGGAAAAAAAAAATTAAAACACTTGTGAAGTTCATAGTCCAGAGGCCTGAACTCACTAAAAGATTGAGACATAATCATAGAACTACAGAATGCTTCCCCTGCCCCAATACCTCATCACCACATCACTAAAGGCCTGTTTACAGCAGTTGCTTTTGCTCAGACCATTGTGTCTGGATCAAAAAACATGTAAGACATACAGAAAAGAAAAAATGAAAGAAAGAAAGCAATTTAGAGGTAACAAGTATCAGATCCAAACATGACAAGGATGTTGGAATTATCAGAAAAAGAATTTAAAACAACTATGACTACTCTGCTAAGGGATCTTATGGATAAAATAGCACTCAAGAGCAGTGAAGTGATGTGAAGAGAGAGATGAAAACCCTAAGAGAGAGCCAGGAAAAATGATAGATATAAAAACCCCTGTAACAGAAATGAAAATGCCTTTGATTAGCATATTAATAGACTGGACATAGCTGAAGAAAACTTTCCCAGCTTAAGCGTATCTCAATAGAAACCCTCAAACTGGAAAGCAAAGAGAAGAAAGATTAAACAAGATAGAACTGAATATCCAAGACTTATGGGACAACAATAAAATGCATAACATACACACAGTAAATATACTAAAAGAAAGAGATAAAGAAACAGAAGAAATATTTTTTAAAAAAAATGATGACCAAGAATTTTCTTAAATAAATGTCATACACCAATCCACATATTTAGGAAACCCAGACAGCATCAAGCAAGATTAATGCAAAACAAATATCAAAAAACTACATATAAGCAATCATTTTCAAATTGCAGAAAATCAGAGATAATGGAAAAAAGACCTGAATAGACACCGCACCACAGTAGATATGGAGATTTCAAATAAACATATAACAATATTCTCTACACCGTATGTCATAAGAAAAATGTATATTAAACACCTCTTAAAATGACAAAAATCTTAAACACTGATATGACAACACCAAATGGTGCCAAGGATGCGGAGCAACTGGAAATCTCAATCACTGCTGGCAGGGATGCAAAATGATAGAGCCACATAGGAAGACAGTTTGGCAGTTTCTTACAAAGGCATTTACTCAAAGTATGTGAAAACTGATGCACACACAAAAACCTGCATATGAATGTTTACAACAGCTTTATTCAAAACTGCCAAAACTTAGAAGTAACCAAGATGTCCTTGGGTGGGTGAACTGATAAATAAACTGTGGTACCTACAAACAATGGCATATTATTTGGTGTTAAAAAGAAATGATCTATTAGGTCATGAAAAGTCATGTAGGAACCTTTAATGCACATTCTAAGTGAAAGAAACCATTCTGAAAAGGCTACATACTGTGTGATTACAACTACGTAATATTCTGAAAGCAAGTCTATGGAGACATTACGTACGGGTCCAAATCCATAGCATGTGCAACACCGAGAGTGAACCCTAATGTAAACTATGGACTTTGGGTGACTATGATGTGTCATTGTCAGTTTATCAATTGTAATAAATGTGCCAATCTGGTGAGGGAAGTTGATAATGGATGGGGGCTTTACATGTGTGGAGACAGGGGATATGTGGGATATCTCTGCCTCTTCTCAATTTTGCTGAGCCTATAACTGCTCAAGAAAGTCCTTTAAAATAATAGTAATTATTATAATTCTGAAGCACATACATTTCTTTCTATATCCTACTGCCAATACAAAATAGGTTATATCATGCCCTCAAACTTAAGAATTAATATCATACTATAAAAGTTAAAAGGATAAAAGTAAATTTATTATGCTATTATATTAAAGCAATTGAAAATAACTTACAAATAAATTACCTTTAGTAAAATATGGAAATATGCATTTAAAAGTCACTTTTCCAAAATCATAACTACTTCTCTGTTATTATAATTACCTCCACTTAAAAAACCTCTGAACAGATTGACGTATGTTGATGTCAAAAATAAGTTGCTAGAAAGTGGAGCTAAGATT
Source organism: Miniopterus natalensis (assembly GCF_054644295.1). Taxonomy (NCBI): domain Eukaryota; kingdom Metazoa; phylum Chordata; class Mammalia; order Chiroptera; family Miniopteridae; genus Miniopterus; species Miniopterus natalensis. The sequence continues at coordinate 67,611,972 of NC_142082.1, read as the reverse complement.
TAAGCTTTGGTTATATTTTGTTTCCATGTTTCACACTAGACTCTGTCCCTGTCATCCATATTGCACTGAACTCTGGGAAGTTACTTGGATTCAATTGGTCATCCCAAAATATAACCAGTTTTCATAGCCTCTAGTTCAAAAATAAACAATGCCTTCTCTTCTAAAGTAAATGTTTATAGCTTTAAGTTTAGGTTTTAACTGGATATGATTCTGGGAATTGAAGTATGGAAACCACTTTACTTTTAATATATGAACAGTATTTTACCAGATATCATTCACTAGTTGTCTCCTATATATATGGAGTATAAACACTATAAGCTTTAAGTTAAAACACAATAGGCTCCCATGGAACAGAATTAATAAAAAATGAGTATTATTTGACTTCTGATACAGGTATCAAAAATAATTATGAGATCATGCCTATGAGGGCCTTTAGAAGTTAGACTTTAAGAATTTGTTATTTTTAATAGCGGCACTATTGTAGAGAAAATAATAAAATGTTAAATTGTACAAGGAACAGAAATAGCATGACTTAAATTACAGTATTTTTGTGAGACTCTAAATTAATATACTCTGATTACATCTGGAATTTAATTAATTTATTTCATTAATTTCATCCCAATACATACATTACAAAAATGCCATTAATATAGCACTTTCATTTAGTTCACCGATTATTTATTGAGTGAAGTTTGATAATTGTGATCATATGCTAGGCACTAGAATTTTTACAATGAATGCCGTGCTATTTCTCTCTCTTTTTTCCCCTTTTGTAGTAGTACAATCTATTGGGGAAGACATTACAATAAAATTGTCATTTAATTGCAGTATATAAAATACTATGCTATGTGGATGTAGACTATAAGTGGAAGATTAAAAATAAAGTGATCACAGTAGCATGTATGGGAAAAGAGACATAGATAATGCCTGTCAGTAGAACTGACTTTTCTATTGTCCTAGTGTGAAATCTTGAGCAAATAGTTTCAGTTGATCAACTTCCTTTAATCATTAAATAATTGAACAATAGCTAAAACAGCTAATATTTCTTGGGAAGCTTCACTTTATATAAAAACTTACTCTGATTGTTCCCCAAAATATGAAGATCTTTTGAGAGATAAATAAAGCCTTATAGGTCGAACATAAGGGGATCATAGCATCAAGGAATCCTATCACTGTGTTCTAACCCCTGCTAGTTAATGCACAAATTACAATACAATTTTCTAAGGCCCCAGATGAATAAAGAAGTGTAATTGTCTGAAACATGATTGAAAAATGGAAAAGGTAGACATGAATTTTGTTACTTACATGAGGAAAACAACATTTTCTATTTTTAATTACATTTATACTAATTTCTCTTAAGGTAGCAACTCTCAATACAATGTTAAAGACACTTTAAAGTGTGATTTCACAGTACAAAATCAGAGCACCCTGGATGATATTGATGCTGTTTCTGCTTTTGATCTAGGTGGGGGTGTTGTAACACAGGGCAAGGGCTGATAGGAGTGAGGTGCTGAAGTACTTCCACTGAAGCAAGGGAGATTGCAGAGTGAAACTGTAACACTTCATCATAAATCAATTCTCTTTCATTGAAAGGGTATAGATTCACTTATACTAGCAGAATTATTTAATATATTCATTGCAAAATATGCCTCAGGTAATAAATTAAAATGTATTTTCCCTTAAATGAATATCCCTTCCTTCTAAATGAAATTTTAAGTGTCACTGGCAAATCGTTGTTTGTTTTACATTTACTTACAATCATGAGGGAGGGAGAATGGCTGGGGTGTTAGATACGCTCACAAACATATTCAGTTCATTTGAAAGAAAACTTTTATTTTTCCAGAAGATATTAATGAAAAACTATTAACCAAAGTAGATAACCTCATGATAAGATAAATGAAATGTGGAATACACACAGAACCTAAGATGTACTTAATACATGAATGCCATACATTCTACATACTTCTGCACAAGTATATTTTTTACCCCAAAAGTGATTTTTATGAGTTATTTTTTCTCTACTGATATTACTAGAATTATTAGGACATAACAGCTATTAAACAGTAGCAAGCCACACAACGTCAAAACACAGAGTTCAGGAAACACTTATATTAACAATCAGTGAAGTCTCCTACTGCCTGCTGTTTAGGGAAGTTGGTCCTGGGGTGATGTAAACCATTAGACCTTGGAGAAAAGAAATGTCTAAGGAAACGTGCTCTTACCACAATAGGTAGCTAGTATATGTTCCATCTGGGTGACTTGGGCTGTGCAAATTAGCATGTGATCACAAACCAAGACTAAAATAAATTCAAGCCATGAGGGAAAGATATCAAACAGAGAAGATGAGAGAAAAGTAAAGAAGAACCCCTGTCTCTTTTTCCAATTGCTTTTCTATTAGCTTTTCAAAGGAATCTGTATTGGGTGAGAAAGATTTTTATTTTCTGATTTACAGATAGATTTTCTTATATATATGGGAAACAGTGGGGGGTGGAAAAAAACATGGCTCAAGATGGGATGAACAAGTCAACATATCTGAAAAGATTCAATGAATCAGAAAGAACTGTCTACTCTTAAACCACTTATAAACTTGGCTAAGTTAAATGTATCTAAAAGTAAAATAATTCTTTCTAATTAGGGAATATTTAATAACATCAAACACATTTAATTATCTCTTAAACTAAACTAAATATTAAGGACTTTATGATAGTATTTTTGATTACCTATTATGGGTCCTTGTGTTTTATTCTACATATACCCTAAATGTGTGTAAATCACACATACATACATATGGTTTGGAGATGGAGACTGATTACACTACACAAGCACCAGGAAGGTATAAAAAGGTTTTTTACTCACATCATAAGGTTTTCTAAGGAGACTAGTGCTGACTCCAAAGCAGGTACAGAAATGGTTTACTAAAGCAGGAAAAAAGACTTTCTGGGAATCTGAAGTGGTTAAGGGATGAGATTGCGGTGAGGATTTTCTGCGAGGGCTGGGGTTGTGTGGTCAGGACTTCCCGTGAGTGCCAAAGGGAGCAGCACTCATGCTTTCTTTTTTCTTTTTCTTTTTTTAAAATATATCTTTATTGATTTCAGAGAGAGAAGGGAGAGGGAGAGAGAGAGACAGAAACATCAATGATGAAAAAGTCTTCATCCATTAGCTGCCTCCTGCACCCCCCTGACTGGGGATGGAGCCCACAACCCGGGCATGTGCCCTGACCTGGAATCGAAATAGGTTGATGTTAAACCGCCGTGCCACGCCCGGCCAGGCAGGCTTTCTTATCAGCTTGCCCAGATATGCTCTTTTTCTTTGATCCCATTTCATATTTCTCTTTGTGCATTATTTATCCTTCTGGTTTTTTGTTTGTTTGTTTTAGAAAAACTATTTTAGTTGTTGTCCTAGAATTTACAATATGTGTGTTCAAATAATGTATGTGCACCATCACATCTTACTATAACACTTTACGTGCAGTTACTGTTAGGAGCTCAGCTGAGCCGGGTGAGAGAAAGATGAGTTTTCAGATGTCAGAGTAGCCAATTCAAGCAACAAGCCAGGGGAAAAAAAAAAAAAAAAAGTTAAATATTTAATCACTTACTGCAATGGGAAATCAGCAAGAAGCTAAAACCAAGGAAGCCCAACTCTCCAGTTTCCCATTTTCCTCCATGGAACAGCACCCGCGTGCATGGGAAGATGCAGATGCCAGGGTTGCCTCACTGTTGAGAGAGGGACCAGACAAAAAGACTCCGGCACTTTTAGGCACCCTGAGGTTGGGAAGGACTGGAGGGAAGGAGTGGAAAGGTATAGGCACTGAGTCAGAACGGGGGAAAGTGTCTTCATGGATTCCTGGCCCCTTCACATCCCCATAAGGAAGATCTCTGCCCATGGCCTCAGGTAAAGCAACTTCAGAATGAATCTGCTGGGGCTAGAAATCTAAATATCTTAAGAGCATGGATGTCCAGGGGGCCTAAGACCTTGACTGCAACTCTCTTCAGAGGCTGCAAAGTATGGGCTATGCACCAAGTCTGGTGTGGGCGGGTGGAATTTCCCCGTGAGACAAGAAAGGTAAATTGTAATTGCCTATAGTCAGGCCTGAAAAACCACACATAGTTTTGTTGTTGTTGCTGTTTGTTTGTTTGGGGGATAGTGCTTTTTTTTTTTTTTTTTTTAATTTATCTTTATTGTTGAAAATATTACAGATGTCCCCTTTTTCCCCACTGGCCCCTCCATCCCACGCCCACTCCCCGCCCCAGGCTTTCGCCACACTATTGTCCGTGTCCATGGGTTATGCATACATGCATATAAATTCTTTGGTTAATCTCTTCCCACCCACCACCCACTCCCACCTTCCCTCTGAAATTTGTCGGTCTGTTCCATATTTCTATGTCACTTGGATCTGTTTTGTTCATCAGTTTATTATATTCTTTTAATCAAGAAACAAAGTCCTCCGTTGCCTTTAAGAAGTATAATGGATTCCTTCCTCCCATACCTATGACATCACTGTAATTTATATCAATTGTCCATAGGTTATACATACCTGATAAATACTGTTATTAGATTGTTTTAAACAAGCAATTGTTTTTTATATCAACAAAAAATGAGAAACATAAAATATTTTATTTTGTTTTCATTTATACCTTTGTAACCACCTACTTTATGTAGTTCAAAAAGTTTCTGATCTATATCTTTTTTTTCCTCTCTGAAGAACTTTTAACATTTCTTTCAGAGAAAGTCTGCTAGAAATGACTTAACTCTTTTTTCTCTCTCAGCCTTTATTCTTCCTTCAATTTCAAAAGATAATTTCACTGAATGTAAATTGCATATAGATTTCTAGCTGCGTTTTTTTTTTTGCTTTTAACACTTGAAATGTTTCAGCTTCCCCCCTTTTTGCATGGTTGGTTGATGGTAAGTCTGCTGAAATTCTTATCTCTTGTTTCTCTATATGTAAGAGATTTTTTTTTACTCTTTCTTAAAATTTTCTTCTCTTTCTCCCCTGCAGTTTGAATAGAAACCTAGTTTTTTTGTTTGTTTTCACTTTGTTACTGTTATCGTTAATCTTGCTTGAGGTTCTCTGAGATTTTTGAATTTAGGGTTTAGTGCCTGTTATTAATTTAGTAAACTACTTGGACATATTACTTCAAATATTTCTTCTACCTTTTCTCTTCCTTTGCTTTTTAGTATACCAGCTGTTAGATGGGCCAGGTACAGAAGAAACCCAGGTACAGAAACTAGGGTACAGAGACTCACCAGGGCAGGAAGCCCCAGATGCCTAACAAGGGGAGAAACTGGGAAAATAAGATTTTTGTCCCCAGAGGAACCCATCCTACCCTAGCCTATTGCTCCCCTGAGCTTTCCTCCCTAAAGATAACATCTAGGCCTCAGTTGTATTTCAGCTCCAGGCCCATACAAGCAACAAAATCAGATAAGCAGCACCTCGTGGGTGACTCAGGATCAGCTGCATTGACTAATGTCCTCCTGCCCTGGCACCGAGCAATCAGTGGAGACCAGGACCCTGAAAGAGCTCACCTGGGAAGCTGATGAATGTTCTATTAAGACACTCCCTTGAGACCGCCCCTAAGATTTCCACTTGCAAGAAAGAGATAAATACGTTCAGGACAAAGGACACAGTGTGCACCCCTGCCAGGGGAGCACACTAGCACCATCTCCATCCCCCTAACCTGTCTCCAAGGCCCCATTCTTTCTCTCCAGCTTCTCAGGGAGCCAAAGCAGCACAGCCTGGGCTCTCCTCTCGTTGCTTCTATGCTCTTTTTTGTTTCACTGTCCTGAATATATTTTTGCTGCCATCGTGGACCCAGTACCCTTTTGCTCAGAGCTGTGTAGCCCTTCCCTGTGGATTTCCCATCTCCTTTCCCCTTCCTTTAAATAAATTCAATCTTTCTTTATTCACCCATCTGAGATGGCCATTTAGCCTGCCCTTGCACCACTAACCTTAGCCTTCCACCAATTATTTGTTCTTGGGTGTTCCTTTTTTTTTTCTTCTTTTAAATTCATATTTCTCTTTTGGGAAGTTTCTATTGATCTTTCTTCAAGTTCATTGATTTTTTCCTCAGCTGTGTAAAGTGTATTAAGGAACGTGTCCCAGGCGTTGTTCAGTTATAGTACCGTATTTTTAACTTCTAGAGTTTTGTTTTCATTCTTTCTTCGAGATTTCATCTCTCTCTTAGGTTATTTACATAGCCTAGCACATTGTTACTTTTTCCCTTTGGGCCCTTCTCACAGTAATTGTAAATCTCCTTTCTGATAATGCCCACATGTGTCATGTCTGAGACTGGTTTTGATAGTTGCTTTACTTCTTTAGAATGTCTTTTTCTTACCTTTTTGCATGCCTTGCAATTTTTATTGAAGCTGGTGTTTTATGTGAAATAATAGGTACTGAAATAAATAGGCCTTCACTGTGAGGACTTGTGTTAATCTGACTAGGAGTTGGGGTATGTTGGTGTACATTGTAGGCATAAGTATGATAGACATCAAATTTCTTTAGTGTAATTTTCTCAACTTATGGTGTGTTTTTTTAAGTTTTACACTATTACTGATGTCCCCAATTTCTCTCCCCTTTGCTTTTCTTTGTACAGCTCCTAAGAGAGAGTATGATTTTTGACATTTCTCTTGGTTGTAATTTGTGTTTAGAACCCTGGAGGCTTCTGGTTTGGTGGTAGGAGATAAGGAAGGGAGTATTCTATAATTCCGTGATTTTGTCTCAATCTTTTCATGGACTATTTCTTGGGGTTTCACCTTCATAAGTGTTACTGTTCCTCCCCCAAGGGTATAAGATTTTTGTCCCCCAGACATCAATCCCTTTCTTAAAAACAGAACTCAAGTCTATCTTCTGAAACCCTGTCTTCTGCTGACATTCCCCCCCCCCCCCCCCAGCCTTTGGTAAAACAAGAAGACTGGAGCTGGGGCAGAATTCCTTTTTTCAAGTTGGGGTAAGACTTTAGAATTTCTTTCTGGGGATTTTATTCCCCCTTAAGATTAGAAGTTTAATAAGGAAAAGAGTTTAGGCAGTTTTCCAGATTTCTGCCCCCCGCTTCACCCTGACCAAGACAATGCAGTACCCTTTCTCAGATCCCCGCATGAGAAACTACTGAGAATCCTTACATAAAATGCTGCATATCTAAGGCAGTCCACTTATGATAGTGGACCCCAGAAGTTCCTCACTTTCACAGTATTCTAAACTCAGCCCACAGAAATTCTATAAAATAACCATATTAGTTTTCCTATCATCCTATTGATTCTAGCAGCTTCTGCTGCACATGATAAAATCTCAGGATCTGTATCTCTCTGGGTGTGCCTATCTTTCAAGATGTCAGTATAGTGGTTTGTTCAGCTATATCAGTTATCCGATGGGCCTTAGAAAAGCCAAAGTGTTTCAGATTGTATAGCTTTTCCTTGTCATAAGAACAATGACATCTTAGATCTGATACTGGCAGCCCTGTAAAGCAGCTTTTGATTCAGATCTCCAAACAGATTCAACCAATGCTGACCCAATAAGAACTGTACATCATGCAGTACACACTCCACTGCATACACCAGGAAATGTGCTTTTAGTCAATTTAATAGAAGTCTTTGAGAATGGGTTGTCTTTCGCACCATTTTTCCCAGGGGGGGAAAATTATTTTAGTTATATTTTTTGTATTCTTTTTTAATTTAAAGTACAGTATTTTACCTATATAACGTTAATAGTACATGGCTTAGGAAATTACCATTATAAGATACATTGTCCATATGGGAAAAATATGTTGCAGGCTTTTTATAAGTAATGATAAACAAGTCTTAGAATACAACTAGGCAATAAATTACAGCCTGCCTTCAGAGGATAGATATAACTGAAATCTGAAGAAAGTGCTTGAGCTTAATCTTAGCATAAAAATTTATAAGAAAAAAGTACTTACTTAAAATGTGCTTTTGACACATTGTGATAATTGCCTGTTTTATCTCCTAATGTCACTTATTTATTTTAAAATTTAGTAATTTTTATAGATATTGAACATGGAGGTACATTGTTTGAAGTAAGAGCTGTACTTGTCTGAGGCTTCAGTTATTTCAGAGAAATAAAATTTACCTTGGTTAAGGGGAGAGGGAAAAGGAAACACGAATCAATTGTATTATACTGATATGAATACCTAAATCTAAAGGGAAAAATAAATACATATTCAGGAAAATCCAAAATATATTAGCCATAGGGACTCCCTTTACTCACAAATAAAATCTGATTTCCATCTATATTTCACAATATAACAAATACCTCTCCATTCAAAATGAATTTCAGAGTTTTACAATATACCTTATGCTGAAGAGTAAACAGAAGATAATCCTTACAGTATAAAGAAAAGCTTTCACCAAAATAGTTTTGCGGAGTTATATACATAATAGACCTGGGTGAATTTATTGTTTGATTCATATAATCATCACTGTCAGATTCCATGAAATAGCACGCATGACAAATGGCAAGCACAAGCTCCCTGATGCTTTCTTCTTGTAGTCTGAGATGGGCTGTTGTTTTTAGTGATGTGCTTCTTATAAATCCTTCCAATTCTCTCTGTGTTCTCTTCACCAACTTTAATAGTATATAAGGACACTTGCTTGATAAGTTTCAGCAACTTTTGATTTGGGGTAATTATATCTACCATTAGAGATAATTATAAAATGGGTTTATTTCTTCCTGACCCAAACTTTCATGAAGTGTATCCCAAATATGCCTGAGCCATGTCTCTCAGAAAACTGGGTTCTTGAATATAGGCAGAGAAAGGATATTAACAAATCTACCCCTCAAAAAAAGAAAACAGCCTATATGTCCTTATAACCTCCACAACTGTTCTCTAAAATTGTTTATTTCTTGTAATTCTTAAGTTTTATTTTTTAAGTTTATTGATATATGATTTACAGACAAAAGGAATCATGCTTTTTAGGTATATGGTTTGGTGAGTTCTGGCAAATTTATACAATAAGGTAACCGATACCAACATCAGTAGAGAATGTTACCACAAACTCAAAAAAAAAATCTCTTTTATCTTTAACAGTCAGTACCCTTCCCCTTTCCTAAAACTGTGGTCTCCACTAACTACCTTTCCATCATTATAGTTTTGCTTTTCCAAGACTCATATAAATAGAAACAAATAGCATGATTTTCTCATTTCCCTTTCTTTGACCACACATAACTTTTAAGACCTCCCCATTTTTTGGGGGGGTGGAGGGGCGGTTGAATTTGGCAGTTCACGATGAACATTATTTCTTTTTATAAATGTACCACAATATGTTTTTATTTCCTTTTTTACCGAATTTATTGGGGTGCCACTGGTTAATAAAATCATACAGTTTTCAGGTGCACAATTCTGCAGCACATCATTTGTACACTGTGTGGTGCATTTACCACCCCAAGTCAAGCCTCTAATCATCACCATTTATCCCCCCCATCCCCTCCCCTCCCTACCCTACCCCTCCCTCCCAGCAATCACTACACTGTTGTCTGTATATGTAAGTTTTTTTTCTCTTTTTGTTTCTTTTTGCTTAATTCTTCTGCCTCCCAACTCAGTTCCACCCCCACCCTCAATAGCTGTCAGCCTGTTCTCTATGATTCTGTTTCTATTTTGCTTGTTAGTTTATACTGTTTATTAGATTCCACACATGAGTGAAATTATAGGGTACTTGTCTTTCTCTGACTGGCTTATTTCACTTAGCATAATGCTCTCCTGGTCCGTCCATGCTGTGCAAAAGGTAAGATTTCCTTCTTTCTTATGGCTGAGTAGTATTACCTTGTGTAAATGTCCCACAGCTTTTTTATTCACTTATTTTCTGATGGGCACTTGGGCTGCTTCAAAATCTTAGCTATTGTGAATAATGCTGTAATGAACATAGGGATGCATATATTCTTTAAAATTAGTGTTTCAGGTTTCTTCAGATAAATTCCCAGTGGAATCACTGGTTAGTAAAGCAGTTCCATTTTTAATTTTTTGAGATCACTCCATACTGCTTTCCACAGTGGCTGAACCAGTCTGCATTCCCACCAACAGTGCACAGGGTTCCCTTTTCTCCACACCCTCACCAACACTTGTTTGTTGATTTATTGATGATAGTCATTCTGACAGGTGTGAGGTAACATATTATTGTGGTTTTAATTTGCATTTCTCTGATAATTAGTAAAATTGAGCATCTTTACATATCTCTATTGGCCATCTTTGGAAAACTCTGTTCAGGACCTTTGTTCATTTTTTATTAGATTAGTTATTTGGTGTTGAATTTTATAAGTTTTTTATAAATTTTGTGTATTAACCCCTTGTTAGATATATCATAGGCAAATATATTATTTCTTTCAGTGTGTTGTCTTTTAATTTTGTTGATGGTTTACTTTGCAGTGCAATTTTTTTTTTTAGTTTGATGTAATGCCATTTGTTTTGTCTGTTTGTTTGTTTGTTTGTTTGTTTTTAAATCCTCACTGGAGGATATGTTTGCATTGATTTTTTTAGAGAGAAGAAAGGAGAGAGAAACATCAGTGTGAGAGGGAAACATCAGTAGCCTGCCTCCCATAACCTGACCCCCTGACCAGAATTGAATTGGTGACCTCTTAGTGCTTGGGAGGACTCTCAATCCACTGAGACACACTGGCTGGGCATCAATAAGCAGGAAATTTTAACCATGATGAAACCTAATACATTTTTTTTTTGGTTTATGATATTTGTGCTTAAGAAATTATTGCCTAACCCAGAATGACACATATTGGCCTATGTTTCTGATAGAAAGTTATGATTTTTTTGCCCTTAGTATTGGACCATGATCCACTTTGAATTATTTTTTTAAAGGTATGACATAAAGGTCAGGGACTAGTTATCTTCATCTAGATATCCATTTTTTTCTAGCACTGTTTTCTAAAAAGATTGCCCCTTCTTTATTGTATTAACTTGGCAAATTTATCAAAAATCAGTTGACCATATATGTTTGCCTGTTGTTTCTGTTTGTTTGTTGTTGTTTTTTCCTTTTGGTCCCTTTATGCTACTGCATTGATCTATATATGTATCTATAATCCAATACACTGACTTAATTAAGGCAGCTTTATAGCATGCCTTAAATTCTAATGAAATCTTCAACTTTTAATTTTTCCTTTTTTTATACTATTCTAGGTCTTTGGATTTTTATAAACATTTTAATATCAGCTTGTCAATTGTACAAAATGTAAAACTTCAGGAATATTAATGGAGATTACACTGAATCTTTAGATCAATATGAGGAAAATATTTTAAGATTAATTCTCCCATTCTGTTTACCTCTGTATTTTGTTCTGCTCTAATTATTCTTATAAATGTTTTGTAGTTTTTATCAAATACATTTTTATTTTGTAATGTTTAAGCTTAGATAATTGATTTAAATGCTTTTTTTACTGTGTCATTCAAGTATTTAATTCCATGAATTTTCAGTTAGAAATGACGATAACTGCAACTCACAAATAGTTATATTTTGTTTTCATGTTTCTTCATTTTGAATATTTTCTGTTTTGTTTGTTATTTCTTCTTTGACTCAGAGGGAATTTTTAAATTTATTGATGATTTCAAGATGCATTTTCATTATTAATTTCTAGTTTAATTTTTGTGGTCAATATGTTTTTATATGATTAAAATTATTTTAAATGTGGTGAAGTTTTTTGATGGTCTATTTTTATGAAGGTCATAGATGCCCATGAAAATAATACATATTCTACTAGTAAGTTGATAGTGTTGTTCAGATCATCTGTATCATTTTTATATTCTCTCTATTTGTTCTATCAGTTTTTAAGACAAGATTTTGAAGTATCCAATTATAAGTGTGAATTTGTTCTCTCTGTTCTGTGTTTTATGTATCCTAAGCTCTCTTGTTAGTATTATGGGAAAGGGGACCTGGCCCTGAGCAGGTTTGCTTAGGGCCAGCCAAAGGTGTGTGGGTTCTTGACTTTGTGCAGGAAAAATTTCACAGCATGAGTACAGAAGAATATGAGGGAACATTTATTAAAACTGGGGACAGTAAAACAAGAAAGGGCTTAGCATAGAAGAAGCAACAGAAGAGCCCAGGCTGGGCTCTCCTAGTTCTCTGGGAAGTTAGAGAAAAGGGGGCCTTAGAGTCAGGTTCAGGGCAATAGCTTGCAACAAGCTGCTCTTGCCCATTGCTTCCAAGGTTGCAAGTCTTGTGAGGTCCCTTAGAGTTTAGGAGATACATGCCTGTGGGTGAAGAATTGGGGGAAAGGAAATGGCTATTGTGGGAAGGGTGGTGCTTCCCAGAGGTGGAGCACATGCTGGGTTCTTTATCTTGAGGCTTTATCTCTTTCTTTCTGGCAGGAACCTTAGGGGAGGTCTCAGGGGAGGGTTTTAGCAGAATATTTGTCTAGGTGTGTTCCTCCAGGGTCATGGTTTTCACTGATTGATCAGTGTCAGGGCAGGGGTTCATGAGTCAAAGCAGCTGGTCCTGGTGTAGCCCACCTGGTTTTGCTGCTTCTCTGGGTCTGGAGCTGAAATACAACTGAGGCCTAGATGTTATTTCTAGGGAAGTGACCTTCTGTATCTGCTGTAAATTGCTCTGCTATTTTGTTCAGCCCTCTGCTTCAGTTTCCCTGTTTCACTTGTCCTGGTTTACTGGCCTGTCTCATTAGGGGCATATACCTTATAGATGGCTATTTCTTTTTGATATATTCACCCTTTTTCATTATATAATGCCCTTTGTTACCTCTATTATAAAACTACACTCATCTGCTGTTAAAACAGACTCTAGCTCTCTATTGGTTAAGACTTTTGTTTTGTGCCTTTTTAGTATGTTTTTCCTTTTTACATTTAAAGTGGTTTTCTTGCAGAGAACACAAAGTTGAACTTCTTTTTATCTAATACCATTGTCAATGAAGGTAGCTAGCTATTGATATGAGGAAGATAGCTAGTTATTAATATAAGAAAGAAAACAAAAGGGAACTAAATCATCTTAATAAACTAGGAAACAGAAGCAGGTAACAGAGCAAAATTCCACCTAGTTTGCTGGTGAATAGACTCATTCACACACTCCAGGGAACTGCCACAGAGGAGACTTAATGGGACAGGAAATCTCCCTGGGGAAGGGAGGAAATCATGTGCAATAGGAACTAGATGATGTAATGAAGCTTTTGGACATGCTCAGTGGAAGTCAGAGTGATGAAACAGAGGGGCAGGGCCCAGCCTGGGAACAACTGAAAAGGTAACGTGATTGGACAGAAGACATAAAACTCCAATAGAATTTACTGAGAGGAAGGCACAACCCAGGCCCCGGGAAAGTTAGGAATTTTAATTGGATGCTTTGAATGGTTCTTTGTTCTTTGCCCAAACCAAGGAGATATATGGAAAATTAACAAAAGCCTATGTCAGTGCTTTAGTGCCTACCTACTTTCCACATCCCTGAGGTTGTATTAATTCCCTTTAATTTACAATAATATCTTGCCCTTACATTTAAACTTCTCCACACGTGTGCCTTTGAAATTCTTTTTTCAAGTCACCGCAAAAGAACTTCATCACTTTCACCAGCAACACCACAACTTTAATCAACATAATTAGTTAAATTAAATTGATGTAATTATTGTTCTATTTATATTGCAGTTGTTTTATGGGCTCTATCTGTTCTTTCTTGATTTTTATTTTTAATTATTTATTTAGGATTATTCCAGAATTTATTTATTTTTTTGAACAGTATCATTTATCTCTACAATTGGTTTATATGATAGCTTTTTTTGGGTGGTTTCTCCAGTGTTTATACTATACATACATAACTTCTCATAGCTTATCCTTAAATAATATTTTACCATGTCTGATATAAGATTCTTACAACAATATGCTTCCATTTTCTTCCTTCTTATGCTTAGTACAAATGCTGTTATGCTTTTCTTTTTACAGAAATAAATAGAAATAAACATTTTATTTGTTTTCCATTCTACAATTCATTGTTATTTCTTTCTCAATTATATTTCAAATTGATATTTATAAAGTCTTTTGCATTTACCTAAAGTTTTATTATTTCCATGTTCTTTTTTATTCCTCCAACATCTAGATTTCCATCTATTATCATATTCTATCAACTAAAATAATGTTCTTTAAAATTTCTTTTAACATAATTTTTCTGGACATAAATTATCACAACTTCAATTTGTTTTTAAAAACTTCTTTATTTTTCTTTTCCAATGGAAATTATTTTAACAGAGTATACAATTTTGGTTTGGTTGTTTTCTTTTATTTATTTATTTATTTATTTATTTATTTATTTATTTATTTCATTACTTTCACATTACTACTCCATTGTTGTGGAATTACATGTTTTCTGAAGAGAAGACTACTGTAACTAATTTTGCTTTTGTCTATTTTATGATTCTTATTTCTCCTATTCCATTGAGGATTTTCTTTATATCTCTGCTTATCTACAATTTAACTATGATATTATCTAGATGCATGTTTTATTTCTATGTTTTATCTTTTCTAAGCATCTTGGTCTAGCTTTGTTTTCTTTCTCTTGTTTTTTGTTGTTGTTTGGGGGGAGGGGTTCTTTTTTCCCCCCATTATTTAATTTTGGAACTCTCTTAGCCATTGTCTCTTCAATCATTGTTTTTTGTCTTATGATAGTCTCCTGATGCTTGGTACTGAGTGTTTGACTTGTAACATTCTGTTTTCCTTGTCAGATTTCAGGCTTAGTGTGGCCTTGTACATTCTGCAGATTCTAATTTTTACTGTAGGAGGCAGTTCCTTCTATATGTTGGATTATGCAGTGGAGAATCCCAATTCTCTCACAGCAGTAGCAAATATTTATTTTGTGTTGTAAGAGTATTACCTGAAGGGAGATTTCCTCCCACCCTCTTGGGTCATTTTGTTTGTTTGCTTGCTTGTTTTAACTTATTTCCCAGAAGAAATAGATCATTTTATGAACACTGGAGATTGGAGGGTTTATCATCCCCATCTTAGCACATTAAAGATTTTGCTACATATAATTCAGGAATCACATAAAAAGTAGAATTTTGCTCATGCCCCCATAAGCAGGCAGCAAATCATTTGTACTTAAGGTCCTCTCTTCTGTCTCTTGCTCTAATCTTTCTGATAAGCTCCAAGTGAAGGCCCATGGAAAAGACTTATGAGGAATAGCCAACTTCCCTTCTCTCTGGTGTGAGAGGGTCTCAGCAATTCCAAAATGACACAAACCTCATACCTGACATTTAAGAATTTATTAAAATATTTCTGATGAACTTTTTTTTATCCACCTGGATGATTCCACCCTTTTTCTTCTTCCTGTGTTTATCCAATTGTGAAATTGTCCACATATCCTCTCTCTTGTAATGACTATCACACTTTGGAATTCAGTTTAATTATATGCCTGTGACTTCAGCTTTCTGATAGGCTCAAAATATTACTTTGAAAATAATTTGTTCTTTTCTCATTATTGATATGGCAGCAAAATTGTCTTGTGGAGAACATTCTAAGTAGAAATACAACTTCTCATGTCAGGTTTCATGCTTTGGGCATCTGCTATATTACAAATAATCTTTTATGACTACTATAAAATTGCATGTGGGTGACAAAGAAAATGCACAGAAACATACACATATATAAGTAGTATAGATGCAAAATTTGCCTTTGTTTATACACACATATAGAGTTTATCTTAAATTCATTGTGACAAGCAGAGAAAAACTTCAAAAATTTGTATTGAATATCCATTCTATTTATAAGCATCCCTTTGCTATTGATCATTCCCTTGCTATTACTATCCTGGCATAGTGCCAAAATCCATGAAATTAAGTTTTATACAATGAAACTTATTAGAAATATTCCTTAGTAATTTTATAATTTTATACTGTAGTTGAAGGAATACAAGTTCATACAACCTACCCTTCTCTTTTCACATGTTTCTTAGGTCTCACATTGTTTTAAGATTATGACAGAGAAAATGCTTAAATGTTATGGCTCCTCCATACATAATAATACAAATTCTATGTAGGCAACATTTCTTAAAAATCTATATTCCTTCTCCTATTTCATTATCTCACTGTAAAATATCAGACTTAAAGTATATATGTTACTATGTGCTCTCATAACGATAATTTAATGTTCAGCACTCTAAGAGAAAATAAAAGTCAGATATCTAGTAAGTCAACTGTTGTTATTTCAAGGTCATGCAAATGAAATAATAAGAAATTTAAAAAGTTAAACATGATTTATTGATATATCAAATAAGTTATATACTAATTAATACCATTTAAACTTAAAAATCAGATTAACTCTTTGTGGAAGTATATTCAAGACCTCTGACTAGCAGACACTTTGCACTAACTCATGTTGAGCAGTAATTTTTCTGCTGAATTTACCCATGATTAAAAAGATGGTAGAGCTATATGGTTAATAGTGGGGAAATTCAGCATCAGTAATAAAATTCTGGTCTGCATATTTTTAGTAATTCATTTTACTAAAATAATGAATTTATTATCTATTAAGATAATAGAATTTCTGTGTTTTGTAGTTTAAAGGAAACCTAATTACAGAATAAGTCAACTAATTGTTACTATCACAAAAGTATAATTTTAATCTTCAAGTCATGGGCATAAAAACATAAGAGATAAGATAGATAAATACATACAGACATAGGGAGATACATAGAAAGAAAGAAATATATCCCTACTTGTCTCTTACATTTCATTCCATTTTGAATCAATAGTAGATAAATTTCAACCACTTTACATTGTTTTCATCTAATACTAAGACTTTATTCTTGAAGAATATTGTGTATAACAATCTATTTCAAGCTGATAAGAAATGATATGTAGGTAAGGTTATATGCCTTAACTACAAGGGGCTCACTTGGATAGTCAGGCAAATAGGAGCAATTTACTCATGATGATCTAAACTTAAAATAAATAAAATCTTCGAAAAAATGGTGTTGACAAAGTTCAAAATTATGACTTTTAACAATTAAATAGCCCACATTTTTTATATAAAATGTTTCTTGAATAAACTGCTTAAGTCAAATGCTTTTGAAATACTACCGTAAGGTCACCATATGCAGCTTGACTGACCCTTTGAATATTAAAAAGAAATAAAATTAAAAAGTTAAAATAAAATAACCAACTTCTCCCTAAATATTTTCCCATCCTCCCTACAGTATCTTCAATGATCTATTATTACAGCCATTATTTTGGTTTTTGCATAGCAAAGGAGAAGATATTTACATGTCTGTTTTCCTATTTGCTGATAGTTGTGAGTCATCTTATCTGGGCCAGCAACATATGTTACACTTATCATTCAACTAAGAGTTCAATGGTAACTATAATTTTTCTCTATTTAAAACAAGTTGATGTACCTATTTAAATGATCCACAAATAAGAATTTTGGCCATGATGCCCCAAACATGGGAAGCTATTTGTTATGAAAAGTGAATAAGTGATGAATGATTAAGTGTTAATAAACAGTGATGATCATTGTAGGCACATCAAATTACTGGGAGTAAAAAAAGAATGAGGCCCAGGCATGTTGGTCAAAGGAAGAGAGTTAACTATGCAGCAAAAAAAGGAGGGGATATAGAGTGAAAGAGGTTAGTTTTATAAGAAGTAATAGCTTGGTGATAAGTGTGGAGAAAATGGATGTTTTCTGGGCCAAAACTGTATATTGATCTGAACTCAAGCTAAGGTGTTATACATAGATTTTGATATCTTAATTATCTTGTTTTGAAAGTAAATAAGCAATAAACCACACATTACTCTTGTTCAGAAAAAGTTAAAATCCTGTAAGATCAAGATGGTAAAATCCCCAAGCAAACTTTTTTAGTGGGTTTAATTTAAACATTTCAAATGTATCTTAAATTAACTATAGTTTCTATACCATAGTACTACATATTTAATGACCCAGAGACTTCTCTCTCTAAAGTCAATAAAGACATTTAGTTTAAAAAAACAAAAACAACAACAACAAAAAAGCAGGACAAGTATCCAGCAATTAGTCCAGGTGAACAGCTGGATATAATATTAGCAGAAGCAGACAGTTTGACAGAAAGATCAGAGAAAGAGATAAAGAGAACCTTGGAGGAAGCACGTTAATCCCAGTGCAGTCTTGCCCATACATGATGTGAGAAGCAACACTGGAGACCGCACACAAAACAACTAAATCAAGTCACTAAACAAATAAGTAAACAAACAAGAAATATAAAAAGCCCCTGAGTTTGTGGGTGAATATACAAACTTACTATTATATATTATTTAAAATGTTCATTTTCAGAAAAAAAAAAAAAAAAGATAAATTCAGAGAAAAAGGAGAGTGAGACCCATAAAGGATGAAAACATGCAACAGAAGCTGCCTTTGAAAAGGCCCAAAATTGGGTTTTGCAGACAACTGATCAAAGCTACTATTTTAAATATATTCAGAGAACTAAAAACATTCTTTCTAAAGTATACCAATGTATGATGACAATGTCTCATCAAATAAATAATATCAATAAAGAGATAGAAAAAGAAAAAAAAAAACACACAAACAAATGGAAATTCTGGAATTGAAAAGTACAATACAGTAGTCCCCTCTTAATGGTGGTTTCACTTTCCATGGTTTCCATTACTTATAGCCAACACAGTCCAAAAATATTACATTCAAACTTCCAGGAGTAAACAATTCATAAGTTTTAAATTGCATGTCATTCTGAGCAGTGGGATGAAATCTCCTCTTGTATCTCTCTGTTAGGCCAAGGATATGAATTATCCCTTTGTCTAGCATATCCACACTGTATATGCTACCAGTCCATTAGTCACTTAGGAACTGTTTCAGTTATTAGACCAACTGTCCTGGTGTCACAGTGCTTGTGTTCAAATAACTTTTATTTTATTTAACAAAGATCATTGCAATAGATATAGAGAGAGCATTTCAACAAAATGTAAAGATCTTTTATGATAAAAGCACTTCTATGTTCATGAATTGAAATACGTATTAAAGTTAAGAAGGCGATAATTCCTAAGTTGACCTACAGATTGATCAACAATTTCAGTTGGTTTTTGCAGCAGGCCTTTTATGAGATTCCAGAAATAAGCCTTCACAGTTATAGTCGATTTTTGCAAGAGCCAAGATAATTCAATCCTTAATGAATAGTCTTTTCAACAAATGATTCTGGGGACTACTGATATCCACATACAAAGAATAAAGATGAACTCCTTCCTAACCATGCTCAAAAAATAACTTTAAATAAATATGAACTTACATAGCTAAATATATAAAATTCTTAGATTAAAATATAGGGATAAATACAATGATCTGGATTTAGGCAAAACCTTCTTATATATGACACCAGAAGCAGAAAATGGCAAAAGAAAAAGAGACACTGGATTTTGTCAGAATCCAACAAAGTTTTCTTTAAAGGACAGAAAGTGAAAAGGCAACCCAAAGAATGGTGGAAAATATTTACAAATCATATTTATGATGAGACGTATCCAGAACATAAAAAGATCACTTACAACTCTATGATGAAAAAACTTCTCAATTTAACAAAAATGTGAAAAGGATCTAAGTAGACATTTACCATAGGAAATGTGCAAATTAACAATTAGCTCCTAAAATTATCCTCAATATTATTAGCCATTAGGAAAATGCAACTCAAAATCACAATGAGATACCACTTCACACACACTAAATTATGTATAATAAAAAGACACCTGTAATAAGGATTGAGGATGTTGAAAAATTGAAACCATTATAGATTATATATGGAAATGTATAATGGTGCAGTCTTTTTGAAAAATATTTGGCAGTTCTTCAAAAGTTCAACATACAGCAACCATATGATCCAGCATTTCCACTCCTCTGTATATTTCCAAGAGAAATAAAAGTATGTCCACTCAAAAACATGTACAACAATGTTTATAGCAGAATTATATATAATAGCCAAAAACCGAACACAGACCAAAATGTCTATAATCTCATGAATTAACAGATAAAATGTAACGTAATCCCATAGTGACATAATTGTCATTAACAAAAATGAACAAATTCCTGACATATACTACAGCATACACTGATTTGAAAACATAATGCTACATAAAAGAAGCCAGACACAAAATAATATAGATTGTATGGTTTTGTTTATATGGAATGTTTGAATAGAAAATAAAGACAGAAAATTCATTACTGATTGCATTGGTCTGGGAAGTAACTGGAGGGAAATGTGGAGTACCTGATAAAGAGTATGAAAATGTTCTAAAATGGACTGTAGTAATATTTATACAACTCTGTGAATATACTAAAAAACATTTAACTTCACACTGTATGTTAATTTTATGGTATGTGAATTATATCTCGAAAAAAGCTATTTAAAAAACACACACACAGCAAAACAAACTTAATTCTGGAACTCAGTCATATTACCTACCAGTTCTATTTATTTTGGTCTTTTATTTTCTTAAGAAAACTTTACATCGTATGTAACCTACTGATGTTAACCCTGAGAAAGAACATACTTAAGAAGGACTCTTAGTGGCTAACTGGGCTCACATTTTATAAAAACAGAGCCTGGCAGCCATTTCCACGCAGGGACCTCTCACCAAACCCTGCTTCAGGGAGAGCCTGCACTGACCTGCCCGCCTGCGGTTTCTGCCGTCCGAACCAGCCCTTATAAAGGAGTTTCTGGAATCCTACTTCAGCCAATAGGGCTGAGGCTTTCCCTATCCAATCAGAGCTGCACAGCTCTGATCAACCAAAGTGGCTCCATTCTGACCAATCAGGACAGTACTTTTTAGAGGAATCTGTGAGGATTCGGAGTCCAAATTTAAATGAGGGTGAACCAACCAGAGACCAGGGATGGGGACTTTTATCCACATGAGCCAGCTCCCCTCTGGCTTCTGAGTTCAGGAATTCACTTTCTCTTACCACCAAAGACTGCAGCCTGGTTTCCCAGCCTAGGACTAGAGCTGAAACATGCAAAACATCTCCCTTGGGTAGAGCTGAGCAGACCGGCGCAGGAGCAGACAGACCAGCCCAGAATGGACCAAAGCAGAGTGGAGCAGGGCAGAGCGCAACTGCCCAGCTGAAGAGGGGCCTGGCCCTGGGGTTGCCTCAAAGCCATGCTGTTTCCACAGCTGTGATATATTGCGATAGAGCAGTTTGTACTGAATATAGTTACCTTCCTCACAACACCCAAAATTGGGGATTCTCCTTGGTTTTTAATTGGTGCCAATGACCATCATTTAACACTTACTTGTATTACAGGTTTTCTCTTTCTTAACCCAAATATAACATCCAGGCAGGCAAGGATTTTATTTTCTTTTTCTTTTCTTTTTCCCCCATTGATATTTATCAAGAAAATAAAAATGCTTAAGAGTCAAAGGAGAATACCTTCCTCAAAATATATGCCATATAAATGGAGAAATTTGATTTTGCATGGAGAAGTCTAGCAAAAACAAATCTAACTGAGGATGACACCACCAGAGGTGAGAATGGTCTACAAGCACACATGTGATATGATGCACTGAGAGGAGATAAGAATCATTTTGCATTGTTCCTGCTAAGAGGATATTGCCAAAGTCTGCTCATGACAAAATATTGCCACACACACACACACACACACACACACATACACACACACACAAAATGGAAAGTCATTTTTCAGAATGGCAAGCCTGTATTGTGTAAGGCTGTCAAGAACATAAAAGACAAGGAAAGACTAGAGAGAAGTATTCCAGAAATAAGTAGATTTAAGAGCCCTGACAAGTAAATATAATTATCTTCCTGGGTAGGATCCTAAAATAGAAAGAAAAAGAGACTTTGTTGAGAGAGCTAGTGTAATTTAAATGACTTTAGGTGGTTTTCTGATGGAGAGTTTTGCATCGTGATAGGATTAGAGAGTTTCCTTGTTTGTTTTTGAGTATGTACTTCATGCAGCACACAGGTATGATAAAGCATCCTATTTAAAATATGCATTCCACTTCCGCAACTCTTTCTATGTCTGTCCTGTGAAGGGAGGAAGGAAGAAGGGAAGACAGAAAGAAAGAGAGATATAGAGATAGAAATAGAGTTAGAGAGAGAGAGAAAGATGCATAGATGATATAGAGATAGAGATAGAGATGATAGAGATAGAGATGATAGAGATGATAGATAGAGATAGATGATAGAGATAGAGACAGAGATAGATAGAGATGATAGAGATGATAGAGATAGAGATAGAGATAGAGATGATAGAGATAGAGATAGAGATAGAGATGATAGAGATAGAGAGAGATAGAGAGAGATAGAGAGAGATAGAGATGATAGAGATGATAGAGATAGAGATGATAGAGATAGAGATAGAGATAGAGATAGATAGAGATAGAGATAGAGATAGATAGAGATAGAGATAGAGATAGATAGAGATGATAGAGATAGAGATAGATAGAGATGATAGAGATAGAGATAGAGATGATAGAGAGATAGAGATAGAGATAGAGATGATAGAGATGATAGATAGAGATAGAGATAGAGAGATAGAGATAGAGATAGATAGAGATGATAGAGATAGAGATAGAGATAGAGATGATAGAGATAGAGACAGAGATAGAGACAGGTGTGAGAGAAAAAGATGTGGGAAAGAGAGACAAAATATACTAACAATTGTGGTATCTGGGGCGAAAGTGTGAGTGTTTTTGCACAGTTCTTGCAACTGTTCTATATGTTTCAAACTATTTCAAAATGAAAAAAATAATAGAAGGTAACAAAATGATTGTATGAATTAATAAATTATAATAGACAATGGAACATAGATATGAGAGTGCAAATAGACAAATAAATATGTAGACTGTCCATGTTTATGAAAAATAGAAAACAGGAGAAGGAAAAAAATGAGATACTACATAAATAAGGATATTTATCAAAATAGCGCAGTATCAGATATTTTTCCAGTACATAAACATAATCAAAATTGCCAAATTCTACTAAAAAATGCAAGTAATAACTTGATACGGTTCAGTTGTATTTCTGTTTTTACAGATGAGCTCTTAAGGTGTGTTATGCTCAGGGATGTAGGGAAAGAGAAGAATAAAAAAAAGTTCTCTAGTATTTCATGAGAATAAAGTGTTATCTTACGAGTGCTCATAAAAACTAGTACAACTCTGATATCTTCTATTACAAAAAGAATGTGGCATAGAAAAACTTGGTTAAGAAAGATGATTTATCTTTTATTTTATTTTATTTTTACCATTTCATTTATTTAGCTAAACTAGCTTTCTGTGATATGAAATTTAAGAAATCAGAGTACCGTCACATCTTTAAAAAGCAAAGGAGCAGGAATACTGTCCTTCTTACTTTTTTCCTAATAAACTTTTAATGATTTTTAAATATTTAGCTCTCATTTCTCTTTGTCAGTATTTCTTGTTACAGACTGACTGGGTTCTCTATGGGATGCCCTACTGCACCTCTCTGTAATCTAGTTCATACTGCATTGTGCTGATAATATCCCCACTGCTACCTTTCAAGTTTCCCAAAGACAGACACCAGAGATAAGCTCCGACATTAGAATATGACTGAAGCATTGTAGATGTTGCAAGCTTGAGGGAGAATGAATAAAGAAAAATGTATAAATTTAGCACGATGCTCTGGTTGTAGTCTTCAAATCAGTAAAAAATGTTTGCTGATACAGCTGCACAAACATCTGAGTATATATTAAGAGAAGAAAGAGATGGATAAATACCTCTCATTAATCAGGGCATATTTAAACTAAAACAAGTTTGATGGAGTGTTGGTTGCATTTCTGGGAGTTCCATCATTTTTTGAGCCATAGACAATGCATAAAAGAAGAAAAATAATGTTTTACAGATTAAATGCTATATAATTTTGTGAGATATATCTTCTAACAGTGTTTCTATTTATATTTTCAGTATGTGAAGATCTAATTGAGACTATATTGTAATGTTTAACTGGGGTTTAGGTGAGAATTGACTCTATGGAGACAAATATTCCATGTTTTTATAGGATTGTGGAACACAAGAGTATACATGTTTGCCAACACTATCAATATATAGCACTGAAAATCTGTGCATTTCATCTACATAATTTATGTCTTAAATTTACTTATGCCTTAAATTTTAACAGAAACACCCCCACGCACACACCCCGCCAAAAAATAAGGAAGATTCAAATTCAGTGATGAATGGTCCTGGCCAGGTGGCTCAGTAGGTTAGCAATTTGACCTGATGAGCCAAGGTTGCGGGTTTCATCCCTGGTCAGGGCAATGCAAAGAATCAAGCAATGAATACATAAACAAGCGAGAAAACAAGTTGATTTTTTTTCTCTCTCTCCCTTCCTTTCTCTCTCTAAGATCAAGAATAATAAAAATTTCAATGATAAATGGCCTCACAAATCTAACTTATGAAGGATGGAGTGATAGATTCTTTAGGAGTCCCAATTCTCTGATTTAGTACGAAATTAAAAAAAAAAAAAAATCAAGGCTTTATGTAGCATACCTGTATTGAGTCTGTAACTCTTTTCATGCATTTAATTAGAGTCTTGATGTATATGATTTCAACACTCAAGAAGATGAGATTGGTATAATAAAGATAAATAAATTTTTAAATGTTTTCATTTTCAACTTTGCTATATTTAAAGCCACGAGAGAAAACTGTTCCATGAAAGATGAAATATGACAACATGAGATTAAATTAGAATATGAGATACAGTAGAATGTTTTCAGTTTTGTTAAATTTTTGCATTAGGTGTCAAAACAATACCAGCAAAAATCTTAAATAATGAACGATATAGATCAAACATGATAAATTGCCTTCCGAAAGAGAGTGCTAAAAGAAATCGAAATAAATTCCCTCTGAAAATAAAGTGCTACACATTTAAACAGAAAAAACTGTCAACATAGTACAACTTTAATGTCATCTCTATAATTTCACACATCATGCTGATAGATGGAATATGATATTTTATGTGGCAAGAATTTCAAAAATTTCAATCTAGGAAATAACATTATAATGAAAAATAAGGCAAGCTGCATTGCTATAAGCCTAAGTATTACAGTTTTCAAGAATTCAAATAAACAAAACTATTATAGAACATATTTTCTTATATAAGGAAATATAAATAAATTAGAATGAAGTAAACATTTGTTGTTTTGGTCATATTTGTAAAAAGATCAATTGAAATTAGTGGGTGACTTAAGTCATAAAATACATGACATTTCCATAAACTAAAAACTTAAATTTTAAAATACATCTTTTGATCAACAAATAGTTAATTGCTTAACTTCTCAGAGAATCTAAATAAGTATATGTTTTAAATGTATTCAGAAGTTTGTATTTTATTGGTTAATTAATGAGGAACCACAAAGTAAATCAGATATATGTTAGTATTTTTACTTTTTTACTTCCTTTTATATTTAAGCAAGTTATTTCTTATCTTAGAGACTGCACTTTTGATTACATAAAATGGAAATTGCAGAATTTATTTCATGCGATTGAACAAAATACTAAATAAAAAATATACAAAGTTTTTGGTAAGTGCCTAGCTAATTAATACTGGTAGATTAGTAAGTGTTTCTTTCCTTTGCCCTTGATATTTTTTTTGAAAAAGGTATATTGATCTTTGAAAATATTTATCATACAAAACTTGAATACTATGAATGTGTTTAAAATATTCTAATGTGTTTAAACAAATTAAGTTAACCCAAAATGTATTAAAGATAATACATGTCATAAGGCATGGAAAACACAGCCAAGCTAAAGGATGTTTATGTAACATTTGCTTATTTGAATTCTATCCCTTCATTATATATTCCTGAGTTAGTTCTTTCATCAGAAAATGGAATTAAAAAGCCATAAAATAAAGTCATGGTGTTTAATATCAACATTTACATTTAAGAACTGGCACGGTAAAGTTAAAATAGTTTAATTCACGGATGATATAAACCAGAATATCTAATATTAATCATTACCAAGTGATCTCAGGGTATTGCATTATTATAATTTCCAGGGCCTTTGGTAATTTATTTCATACACTTTTTTATGGTTCATTGAGATCCACCTCTGATTAATGGTTACAGTAAACTACCTTATCATTTTACTTTTGATATTATAGTACATAATGATTTGAAACTAACATTTCCCACAGAGTCACTTATACAGAGAGCTGGTTCAATAAGGTGCATTTATATAAAATGTGCATTTGCTTTAGTTGATTAAAGAGCTGAATATAGGTTTTATCCTTTCATACCACTTCTATTTGCATTTGTAACTGAGATTTCCTGAGCTAGCCAAAGAATAGAATTTAAGTAGAAGAAAAATATTCATTAGCAAATGCTCCTATGTAAAAATGAGTTTATATTTCCACTATTTTTTTTGTCCAAATAACTAGTCTCAAGTCATCCCTTTGTCCTAAAATATCTTAAAGAAAGAAATTTTGAGATACATAAGGTATTCTAAATAAATTCATCATTTCAAATCCTCAAAAATTTAATTATAAGTTTACTTTGAAAATCATAGAGATTTTCTTACTCAATTTGTCATTTTCATTTAACTTTTTGAAATATGCAGACTATGATAGCTTTCTCAAAATGCGATGATGTTTGACTGATATCAGGAAATTCTAATTACGATCTTTGAGAATATAAATAAACATTATTTTTGTTAAAATGCCTTCTTTAAAATTACTTTTTGCAGGAGAGATTTCCAGAAATAGTATTTAAAATGTCTGACTTTATTTTCTATGCACAAAGATAACTTTAAATGTTATAATATATTTAAGTGTTGTTTTTTAAAAATATTTTTAAACATGAAAGGATTTGACCCATTAAAAACAATCAATATGACAAACTATGTGATACACTCAGCCTGCTTTACCTCACATTACATAATGAGAATTTTTGGTTAAAAACTTACATTAACAGAAAACGTATTCTGCTGGAGTAGTATATGTGAAAAGAAGCAGGAGTTAGGTGAGCAAGTTTAGATTCTACTTCCCACGTGGTGTGAGCGCATTCATATGCATCGCATTTACTACCTCAGAGGATTAGCCTTCTGCTCCATAAAGTGAAGATGATACGGTCTCTACTAGTTCATGAGAACACCTCCCCCCATAAAAAAATAAAACACTTAACACATTCCAAAGTGCTGTGAAAGTTGAGAATTGATGTAAATAAAACATCATGTTGTTTTAATGTACTGTTCAAACACACACACACACACACAAATATTACACAAGTGGATTCCAGTTTCTAATTTCTAATGCTTTCATATACTGAAGTTTTCTGAATTAATTCCTTATTGATGTCGGAATATCCTAGCACAAGGAACCCAAAGACCAAGAATGGGGCGGTCCAGTAATCCACACCTGTTGATAGATCATTCTGTTTGCTATGACCTATGAATAAACATAACTTTATCTTGCTTTCTATAGGTTTGACACCCTTTGGGCTTAACTTATCATGAACCCCTCCTGCTTTTGCACACCAG
Organism: Miniopterus natalensis; assembly: GCF_054644295.1. Taxonomy (NCBI): domain Eukaryota; kingdom Metazoa; phylum Chordata; class Mammalia; order Chiroptera; family Miniopteridae; genus Miniopterus; species Miniopterus natalensis. The sequence continues at coordinate 67,584,554 of NC_142082.1, read as the reverse complement.
CTAGCCACAATGTTTACAATGATTCTGAAACTAACTTTCCCCTTAGGAAAAATTTTAAACAAGCGTTTTCTGCCATTGTAGAACACAGTACTTGGTAGTAAGCAGAATACAAAACTACTCCTATAGTGAAACATTATAAAGTATATCCAAACACCTTAGAAAATTATAATTTTATAATGTAAACATGGAAAATAAGACCTCTTGAATAGTTTAACAAATATACCACTTAACAGAAAAATAACTATTTCTATATAAGTAAATGTTAAGGTATATTTCATCACTTGCATTTGTTTGATCAAACAAATTTATTGCTCACTTACATTAGCTTTAAGAACTACTAAGTTAAGTGTTAGATAGACTTTTTCCTTTAGTCCAGTGACTTTCAACCTTTTTTATCTTATTGCACACATAAATTAATTACTAAAATTCTGTGGCACACCGCTGCCCCCCAAAAACACAAAAAACTTGACCTGACCAAAAAAAAAAAAAAAAAAAAAGATATAATTTTGCTTCATTTACACTGAACAGCTATTGTTCTGTTGGTTGTTGTTATTTTTTAATTTGATAATCTAAAGGAAAAGATAACCTAAATAGTAAGGTATCTCATGTTTTAAAAATTTTGCATCACACCAGTGTGCCTTGGCACGATAGGTGAAAATTGATGCTCTAGGTCGATGAAAAAAACAATAAAAAATTATACTAACAATGAGAAAAGGAATCTGATGAAAATATATTCAATACATAAGAGCAATGAGGAGAAACTTCTTCATAAAGAGATAAAGATCCAAAAGACTTCTCAAAAACCAAAGTGAAATAGCATATTTATTTTTTTGAGTTTTAAATATGAAAGACATGGAGTTAGATAAAGAGGAGAAGTCAGAGGCTTTAACTTACTAGAAAGAACCAAGGTCTGGTGCAGCTTGGTATGTTAAAAGAAATGTCCTTTTATTTCTTTAATATTTATGTTTATTTCATTATGTTTTGTTAAATGCAAGTAAATTATATTTAATACTTTTAGATATATTATACATAAGATGATCATCATTCAGATATCCAAAACAGATATGACATTTAATTATATATAATGTGTCTGAGCTCACAGAAAGTATATTTCAATGTTCTACATTATAAAAACAAAACAAAAATCCAAATGGTACATAATTTTTGAAAAATGACTAGTTCAGTGATATCACAGAAATCACTGTGGAAAAGGGAGCTCCAAGACCTGCTTCCATTTTAGGTTGGCAAAAACTGAAAAAAGCAATTTTTGGAATGTTGAAATCTAATAAAAAATTTACAGCCACTAAGGCTGTACTTACTAAACAATGAGGTTAAGTTTCAGTAAGCAAGATTTGTTACATGAATGCACAAAACAACAGAGTCCCCAAATATATGAAACACTGAAAGAACTGAAGTGAGAAAGAGATAGCTCTACAATAATAGTTGGAAACTTCAATGCATTACTTGCAGTAATGGATAGAACATCTAGACAGAAAATCAATAAGGAAATTAATGGCTTGAACAATATTATAAATAAACTAGACCTAACAAACATATATAAAAATCTCCAACCCAAAACAGTAGAATTTACATTCTCTTTAAAGGCACATAAAGTGTTCTCCAGTATAGACCATATGTTAAGCTACAATACAAATCTTAATAAACTTAAAAAGATTTAAATCATATAAAGTGTTTACTAAGACCATAGTGGAAGGAACCTAGAAATTGATTGCAGAAGAAAAAACAGAAAATAGATAAAAACGGGAAAATTAAATAGCACGTTATTAAACAATGAATGGGCCAGAAAAGAAAAGACAAGTGAAATTATAAAATGCCTAGAGACAAATGAAAATAAAAACACACAATACCAAAACTTAAGGGATGCAATGAAGGCAATATTCAGTAAGAAATTTAGAACTGTCAATGACTACGTTAAAAGTAATAATAAATTAATAACCCAATTTTACATCTTGAGAAACTAGGAAAAGAAGAACAAATTAAATCCAAAGCCAAGAGACAGGAAAAAATAATAACTACTGTAGAGAAATGAAACAGATACTATAAAAAGAAATTGTGAGAGTAAATAAGATCAAAAGTTGATTCTTTAAAAAAGATCAAGAGAATTAATAAACCTTTAGTTAATCTGACAAAGAAAAAAATAAAAAAGATGAAATAACTAAAATCAGAAATGAAAGTGGGGATATTACTACTAAATTTACAGAAATATAAAGGATTATGAGAAAATTCTATAAACAGTTAAATATTGATAAATTAAATGCCTAAATGAATTGGATAAATATCTACAAACACAAACTCAAGAACAAATAGAAAATTTCTGCATCCTATAACAACTAAACAAGTTTAACAGGTAATCAAATATATCAAAACAAAGTCCAGGAACGGATTATTTCCCTGGCATATAATATAAAAAACTTAAAGACAAATTAACAACATTCCTCAAATTCTTCAGAAAAATAAAAAGGAGGGAACATTTGCTACATCTTTGAGGTCCCATCAAGACAGATACAAATCAAAATCACAGAAAAAGGTAATTTCAGACTAATATCCTTTATGAATATAGATGCAAAAAATCATCAACAAAACATGACAAAATAACAGCATACTAAAAACTTTATACGTTATGACCAAAGACAATTTATTCCAGGAATGCAAAGTAGTTCAACATAAGAATATAATCCATAGAACACGCTTCTTAGATAGAATGAAGGAAACATACACTTTATCATCTAAATTGAGGCGAAAAAAGCATTTGATAAAGTTCAGCACCATTTCGTGATGAAAGCTCAGAAGACTAGGAATAAAAGAGGGCTTACTCAACATGGTAAAGAACATTTATGAAAAATACATAACTAACATCATGATCAATAGTAAAAGAATGAGAGCTTTTTCCCAAAATTAGAAACAATATTAAAATACCAACTTTCAACTCTGCTATTCAACATTCCACTGAAAGTTCTAACCAGAACAATTCAACAAGAAAAGGAAATAGAATTTAAACAAGAAGAAATACGTAAAACTATTTCTATTTACAAATGACATCATTCTACATATAGAATATTCTAAAGAATCCACAAAAAGGTACTAGAGCTAATAAAACAAATTAATCAAATTTACAAAGTACAAGATCAATATGAAAATATACTGTTTGAGTACACACAATAAATGAAATTAAAAAGGACATTGAGTAAACAATTCCATATGCAATAGCATCTAAAGTGATAAAATAACTAGGATTAAATTTAACAAAAGTGGTGTAATACTTGTATAAAGAGAACGAAAAGACACTGCTGAAAACAATTTAAGAAGAGGAACTGACATAAGCAAGATGGCAGAATAGGAGGTTGTAGTTCTGAAACTCCCAGCAAAAAACAATTTTAACAAATTCTCATGGATAAGGGTATCTTTAGGGGAGCCTGGGAGTCCATCTCAGAGGTTCCAATACATCAGTGGAGCAAACAAACAAACAAAAAGCACATATATATATATATATATATATATATATATATATATATATATATATATACACACACACACACACACACACACACACACATATATATTTGAATAGATACATTGAAGAAGGTGAAAAGAATAGTTTTCCTTTACATAGGTCACCCTTCCCCTAAGGTGGCACAGCTCACTGGCAAGAGAGACCTCATGGCCTGCGATTTCTCCCACAGGAAAAAGTAAAAGCAAAGTGAATGCCCAGCTTCAGTAGCCTTGTGGAACAGAACCCAAGAGGCCACTCCTGTCTCACCCGTAGAGAACACTGAGTGGGTGGGCATAGCTGAACAGTCTGGGAACAGATACGATCAAGAAAAAGCGCTGGGGGTGCGGGGGGAGTGTCACAGCAACTGGTTCACCGAACTCAACAACAGGCTATAGATTTTACTCACTGGCTCATGAACTCCACCAAGAGCCCTGCACAAAATGCTGAAGGATGCCATAACAGCAGAACCACCCAACTAGCTGATGAGCCCCCTAAACACTCAGCAACAGGAAATTGAGGCCTGGAACAATCCTAGTGTTATGGGTTGAATTGTGTCCCCTCCCAAATTCATATGTTGAAGTCCAAAATTCCAGTACCTCAGAATGTGATGAGATGGGTTGTAGATGTAATAATCTGTTAAACTAAAATGAGATCATACTGAAATAGGGTGAGCCTCTGTTGCAATATGACTGGTTCCTTAATAATAAAAGAATTTGGACATAAACACATATACAGGGAAAACACCATGTCAACATGAAAACAAAGATTGAAGTTATGCTTCTCTAATTCAAGTAACATCAAAGAAGCCAACAAACATCACCAGAAGCTAAGGAAGGGGTATTGAATTGATTCTTTCTCACAACCTTTAGAAGGAACCAACCCTGCTAACAACTTGATATTGGAATTCTAACCTACAAAAACATAAGACAATAAATATGAGTTGGTTAAGCCACCCAGTTTGTGGTATCTTGTTATGGAAGCCCTATCATCTGTTAATACAGAAAAACACTTGAAACAATCTAACATTCTTAAATAACAAAAACATTAGGAAAATTAGGGAGAGAAGAAAATGTCTTCACATGATTAAATGCATTTATGAAAAATGCACCACAACAATGTGAATTGTGAATTGCACAGCATGGTGAATGTATAAAATATACTGAATGTTCACTTAGAAATGGTTACATCTGTTATATGAATTTCACTTCAATTTAAAAGAAATAGGAGGTAAACTTTACCTTTTCCATTTATCTATATTTTGAAATATATGAGGTTTGCAAGTATTGCACAAGTACAAAATTAACTAAAACATTCAAAAATAGTATAGATGACTCATGAAGAAATGTAGGAGACTTCTGATAGGGCATCTCTTCATTTGTATGAAAATCAAGAATGTATGCATTGCCTGATATCCTTTATTGGATCTCTTCATTTTCATAAATTTAGTTACTGAGTAAGAGTTCTTTAGAGCACTCATCTTGTATTTCTCTGCTCTATATATCATCTATAATTTTTGTTGATATATAACAGAAAGATCACCTTCCCTATTATTTGATATATTCAAATTGCACACTTTTATGTCTTTGATAATCAGGTGCTAGACATATTGGAAAGAAAATTTTTGGTCTTAACATATCATAGTAAACTTACAGATTTAAGGATTTATAAAAAAAAGGATGTTTATGTCCAAATTAGTAATGAATGATGAGATGCTATGAGTTTCTGGGGGAAAAATCTATTTAGAGGGTTAATCTACAAGGAGAGAGTAAAAATAAAGAAAACCTCATTTAAAATGGAGTTGGGAACGTCTTAAGGGGTTGTTCTCATGCACAGACCAGTCATTGCAGCCAATATAACCAGCAGGATGAAGGAAAATAATAATTATTTTGACAAGAGAGAACATTTTCACTTAGAATTTTTATCTCCTGCTTTAAAAATAAAAGAAGGAAGAGCCCTCCCTTTCCCAGCAACACACTAACCACTGCATGCAGCTAATGAAAAACTACCAAAATCTCCTACTCTTCTTCTCCTCCAATGAATTTTTGTTCATAAAGATCCTCCCCAATTTTCTCCTAAAACCTATAAAAGCTGACCTTCTCTTTGTCTCTTTGGACTTGCCTGGAGCATGCTACAGTTTGCTGATCCTGAAGTGCAGTTCTTTGCTATTATTGAATAAACACCTTTTGCTGGTAAAATAACTGACTATTTATTTTCTTTGTGATATTAACAAGTCACATAAAGGTTTTTAATTTATTTTTTATTTGTTTTTCTGTTTTTCCTAATGACTGTTTCTATGTTTTCAGATATGTTGTTCTCTAGAAGAAAGTGGACAGTTGAATGATACAGTCTCAATGATCTGAAGGCTGTAAAAGTGTCTTCCCCATACTCAGATTTTATAACAGACATAAATTGCTTCCTTGATGGGAGCAACAACTTGTCAGTAAAAATATTACAAGACTCTGATTCAAATTGCTTATTGCCTTCTCTACATTACCTGGTATGCCATATTTGAAATTAGCACTCTGGTTAATTACCATAGAAAGTTACTCTTGAATATAAATTTTTTTTTCTCTTGTGAAATGTGTAAGGTGATAAATAATAATAATGTAGATTCACCAAATGAAATAATAGGATACTATTTATTTTATATAAATCTATACATGGTGTACATTTTGGAAAAATGTAAGAACATGCTTTTAACCTATGGAAGAATTTGTCAGTTTATATACGATGTGCTGATTAAATATGTTCTGTTTTGTTTTGTTTTTTAACATTCACACAGGGGAATGCCTGGCAGCAATAAAAAGGAATGAACTATGTATAAATGCTGTAGCATGGGTGTGCCTCAAATCATTAGGGTTATGAAAGAAGCCAGACACAGAAGACCACATATGATTCTGTTTACATGAAATCTCCAGAAAAGTCAAAACTATAGAGAAAGATAGAACAGTAGTTGTCTAGACCTGGGGGTGATAGCAAACAATGATTGCACACAGGCACAAAGGAACATCATGGGGCCATGAAATGTTTTCAAACTGGGTTGTGGTGATGGCTGCACAACTGTTTACATTTACTAAAAATCATTAAATTGTACACTTATGAGGAGTATCTTTTATAATATGCAAATTATGTCTCAATAAATCTGTTTAAAAAGCAAATAGATTTCTAAAAAACAAGAAAGAAAGAAGAAAAGAAGAAAGAAAGAAGAAAGAAAGAAAGAAAGAAAGAAAGAAAGAAAGAAAGAAAGAAAGAAAGAAAGAGAGAAAGAAAGAAAGAGAGAGAGAAAGAAAGAGAGAAAGAAAGAGAGAAAGAAGAGAGAAAGAGAGAAAGAGAGAAAGAGAGAAAGAGAGAAAGAAAGAAAGAAAGAAAGAAAGAAAGAAAGAAAGAAAGAAAGAAAGAAAGAGAGAAAGAAAGAGAGAAAGAAAGAAAGAGAGAGAGAAAGAAAGAGAGAGAGAAAGAAAGAGAGAAAGAAGAGAGAAAGAGAGAAAGAGAGAAAGAAAGAAAGAAAGAAAGAAAGAAAGAAAGAAAGAAAGAAAGAAAGAAAGAAAGAGAGAAAGAAAGAAAGAGAGAGAGAAAGAAAGAGAGAAAGAAGGAAAGAAGGAAAGAAGGAAAGAAAGAAAGAAGGAAAGAAGGAAAGAAGGAAAGAAGGAAAGAAGGAAAGAAGAGAAGCACACTTCAGTATTCATGTGCATGATCAGAGTATTTGAAATACAACTTTAATTAACCTCAAAGGTGTGGTATCTAAGTAGCCTTTGCTTTGAGATGCCTTTTGTCACAATATATTTTCTCAGTCTCTACAATCAGAGTTGATGAACTACAGTAACTACAGAAATATAATCTTTCTTGTATTGTGACAAATAAATATCTAATTGAATCCTAAAAATATCTGGTTAAAGCCAATGAATCATATATATGTTCTATATGACATCACTGTGTATTATGCTAAAAGTGAATTACATTTTTATTATTTTATTTCTTTTTCTTTTCTTTATTTTTGTTTAGCACCTGTTTTTGTTTTTGTTTATTTTATCTTTATTGTTGAAAATATTAGAGATGCCCCCTTTTTACTCACATTGATCCCTTTCACATCACATCCATCTCACCCCAGGCCTTCCCTAGACCAGTGTCTGTGTCCTTGGGTTATCCTTATAAACATGTAAGTTCTTTAATTGATCTCTCCCTACCTCCTCCCCCCGCCCTACCTTCCCTCTGAGATCCTTCAGTCTGCTCCATGCTTCTATGTCTCTGGTTCCATTTTGTTCATCAGTTTATTTTTGTTTATTATATTCCACATATAAGTGCTATGATGTGGTACTTGACTTTCTCTGACTGGCTTATTTCACTTAGCATAATACTTTCTAGTTCCCTCCATGCTGTGCCAACGTATAAAAGATCCTTCTTTTTTATAGCTGCAGAGTATTCCACAGTGTGAATGTCCCACAGCATTTTATCTATTCATCTACTGATGGGCAAGTGGACTGTTTCCAGATCTTAGCTATTGTAAATTGTGCTGCTATGAACATAAGGGTGCATAAGTTCTTTGCAATTGGTGTTTCAGGTTCCTTAGGATATATTCCTAAAAGTGGGATCACTGGGTCAAATGGCAGGTCAATTTTTAATCTTTTGAGGAAACTCCATACTGTGTTCCATAGTGGCTGCACCAGTCGGCATTTCTACCAGCAGTGTACTAGGATTCCCTTTTCTCCACACCCTCGCCAGTACTTGTAGTTCTTTGATTTGTTGATGGCAGCCATTCTGACAGGTGTGAAGTGATACCTCATTGTAGTCTTAATTTGCATCTCTCTGATGATTAGTGACATTGAGCATTGTTTCATACATCTCTTAGCCACCTGTATGTCTTCTTTGGAGAAGTGCCTATTTAAGTCCTTTGCCCATTTTTTATTTGGATTGTTTGTCTTCCTCTTGTTAAGTTGTATGATTTCCTTATATATTTTGGGTATTAACCCTTTATCAGATGTGTCCTTGGCAAATATGTTATCCCATATACTGGGCTCCCTTTCCGTTTTGTTGATGGTTTCTTTTGCTGTGCAGAAGCTTTTTATTTTGATGCAGTTTGATTTGTTTATTTTCTCCTTCATTTCTCTTGCCCTAGGAGATGTATCAGCAAACATATGGCTACCAGAGATGTCTGAGATTTTGCTGCCTATGTTTTCCTCTAGAATTTTTATGGTTTCATGTCTTACATTTAAGTCTTTTATCCATTTTGAATTTACTTTTGTGTATGGTATAAGTTGGTGGTCTAGTTTCATTTTTTTTGCATGTACCTGCCCAATTTTCCCAACACCATTTATTGAAGAGACTGTCTTTACTCCATTGTATGTTCGTGCCTCCTTTGTCAGATATTAATTGAGCAAAATGGTGTGGGCCAATTTCTGGATTCTCTGTTCTGTTCCACTGATTGATATGTCTGTTCTTGTGCCAGTACCAGGCTCTTTTGATTACAGTGGCTTTGTAGTATAACTTGATATCTGGTATTGTGATCCCTCAAACTCTGTTCTTTCTTAAGATTGCCATAGCTATTCGAGGTGTTTTTTGGCACCATATAAATTTCCAAGTATTTGTTCTAGATCTGTGAAATATGCTGTTGGTATTTTAATAGGGATTGGATTGAATTTACAGATTGCTTTGGGTAGTATGGACATTATAATGATGTTATTTCTTCCAATCCACAAACATGGTATATTTTTCCATTTGTTTATATCATCCTCTATTTCTTTTTTCAGTCCTGTAGTTTTCTGAGTAATGGTCTTTTACATCTTTGGTTAAGTTTATTCCTAGGTATCTTATTTTTTCAGTTGCGCTGGTAAATGGGACTGTTCTTTTAGTTTCTCTTTCTGAGAGCTCATTATTGGTGCATAAAAATGCCATCGATTTCTGGGTGTTAATTTTGTATCCTGCTACCTTGCTGAATTCAGTTATTAAATCTAGTAGTTTTTTGGTGGAGTCTTTAACAGTTTCTATGTACAGTATCAAGTCATCTGCAAATAATGACAGTTTTGTTTACTCCTTTCCAACTTGGATGCCTTTTATGTTTTCTTCTTGCCTGATCACTGTGGCTAGGACTTCCAGTACTATGATGAATAAGAGTGGTGAAAGTGGACACCCCTTTCTTGTTCCTCTTCTTAGGGGAAATGGTTTTAGTTTTTGCCCATTGAGTAATGTTGGCTGTGGTTTTGTCATATATGGCCTTTATTGTGTTGCGATATAATCTCTCTATTATCACTTTGCTGAGAGTTTTTATCAAAAATGGGTGTTGGATTTTATCAAATGCTTTTTCTGTGTCTATTGATAGGATCATGTGATTTTTGTCTTTCAATTTGTTTATGTGACACATCACATTTATTGATTTGCAAATATTGTACAAGCCTTGCATCCCTGGAACAAATCCTACTTGGTCATGATGTGTGATCTTTTTAATATATTGCTGGATCCTATTTGCTAATATTTTGTTGAGGGTGTAGCATCTAAGTTCTTCAGAGATATTGGCCTGTAATTCTAGATGGCCTGAGGTCCAAGATGGCAGCAGACTGAGTGGAAGCTACACTGACACTCTCCAGGAACCAATCCTGATTTACAACTAAAACATAGAAAAACCATCCTGAAAACCAACTAAAGACTGGCTGGAGAGCACCCTCATAACTGAGGAGGAAAAGTGGAGACCACAGAGGGACTGGTAAAATGTGCAGACACAAGAGGGCTGGCTGGGCTCCCACAGGCAGCAGCTGAAAGTCTGGAGGAATATCTCAGCTGTGGGGGGTTCCCACTGAGGACTCTGGGGCCTCAATCCCAGGCTGGGCTTCCCAGCCAAGAGCACCAGAACTGAGAATGGTGCCCACATAACGGCTGGAGGTGAAAAGCAGCTGGGTTTCTGTCTGCCAGGGAGAGGCATCTGGAAGTGCTATCACTCTCTTAAAGAGCCAATGCACAAATTTTCACTTGCAGTCACTCACCTTGGGCTCTGGTGGAGGGGGAGTGGAGTGGACTGGAGCTGTGTGGGGAGATTCTGGAGTTATGGGCTCTGGAGAGTGAGATCAGAGGATGCCCATCTGGATTCCTGTGCCAAGCCATTTCCCCAGATTGTGGAGAACATCTTTCTTGGGTGACAAATTTTCAGGTTTTGCCTGAGGGGGAAAGCAATTGCCCCACCCTGCTGAAAAGCCTCTCACCCTACCCAGAGGAGTTTCTACAGCCTGAGGCTTGTTAAGAGACTGATAAGAACCAGGGACCTCACCCAGTGGAGCTTCTATGGCCTGAGGCTTATTAAGAGAATCAGATTAATCAGTCTGCCGGCAGAGACAGACCTCAGGGTGCTTTGAGTCTTTGCCTGATCTGCTGCAGGACCTGGCCTTGAAAAAGCAGACTTTGGTGTGCATCTTGGTCCTGTCCAAATGCACCCAGCCCCAGCAGTGTAGACCTCAAGCCTAGGGTTGTTGATAGCTCCAAACAGGGTACTCAGGGCCAGTCACAACCTGCACCTGACATTGGCCTGTTCCAGAGACCCTCCAAAAAGACTGAGAATCCTAGCAGATCTACCTAATACTTAGAAACAAACTAAAAAAAAAGTAGCCAAAATGGGGAGACCAAAAAACAAGCCCCAAATGAAAGAACAAGAGAAGTCTCCAGAAAAAGAGCTAAATGAAATGGAGATAAGAAATCTCTCAAATATAGAGTTCAGAATAGTGATTGTAAGGATGCTCAACAGCATGAAAAAAGTTATGGAATCTATGAAAAATGTCCAATCAGAAATGAAGAATGACATAGCAGAAATAAAAAATACACTGGACGTCCCGGCCGGGAGTGGCTCAGCAGTTGAGTTTCAACCTGGGATCCAGACAATTGGGGTTCAATTCCCAGTCAGGGCACATGCCCCGGTTGTGGGCTCGATCAGTGACTCTCTCATCATTGATGTTTCTCTCTCTCCCTCTCCTTTCCTCTCTCTGAAATCAATAAAGATATATTAAAAAAAAAAAAAAAAGAATACACTGGAAGGAATAAATAGCAGATTTGAGGAAGCTGAGGATTGGATCAGTGAATTAGAAGGTAGGGCAGAAAAAAATCACTCAATCAGAGAACTAAGAACAAAAGACAATTAAAAAACAGGAGGACAGTCTAAGGGAGCTGTGGAACAACATGAAATGTAACAATATTTGTATTATAGGAGTGCCAGAGGAGGTCAAAAGTAAGCAGGGCTTAGAAAAATAATGAAGTAATGGCAGAAAACTTCCCTAACCTGGTCTAGGAAAAAGCCACGCAAGTTCAAGAGGCACAGAGAGCTCCAGGCAAGAAGAATCTAAAGAGGCCCATGCCCAGACACATCATAATTAAAATGCCAAAAATTCAAGACAAAGAGAGAATCTTAAAGGAAGCTAGAGAAAAGCAATGTGTTATCTACAAAAAAGCCCCCAAAAGGCTGTCAGCTGACTTCTCATCAGAAACGCTACAGCCAGAAGGGAATAGCATGAAGTATTCAAGGTAATGCAAAACAAGGGTCTGAAACCAAGACTACTCTATCCAGCAAGATTATCAATCAAGATAGATGGTGAAATAAAGATCTTCCCAGACAAAAAAAGGCTAACAGAGTTTATCACTACAAAACCAGAATGACAGGAAATATTAAAGGGATTGCTATAATTAGAAGTAGAAACAGAATTGGAAACATAGGCATAAAGAAATAAAATGGCAGTACATAAGTATCTTTCAATAATAACCTTAAATGTAAATGGATAAAATGCCCCAATAAAAAGATATAGGGTGGCTGAATGGATAAGAAAACATGACCCAAAGATATGCTGTCTATAAGAGACCAACCTCAGAACAAAAGACTCACACAGGATGAGAATGAAGGGATGGATAAAAATTTTCCATAAAAATGGAAATGAAAAAAATCTGGGGTAGCAATACTCATATCGGAAAAAAGTAGATTTCAAAATGAAGACCATAACGAGAGGTAAGAAAGGTCATTACATAATACTAAAGAAATCAATCCAACAATAGGATATAACTCTGATAAACATATATGCACCCAATAGAGGAGCACCTAAATTTATTAAGAAACTTCTAGAGGACTTTAAGGCAGATATCAATAGCAATACAGTCATACTAGGGGACTGTAGCACCCCACTGACTTTACTGGATAGGTCTTCCAAACAAAAAGTCAACAAGGAAACAGTGACACTAAAGGAAACACTAGAGCAGATGGATTTAATTGATCTTTACGGAACATTCTACCCCATAGCTGCAGAAAATATATTTTTCTCAAGTGCACATGGGACATTCTGAAAGATAGAACACATGTTAGGACACAAAACAAATCTCTACAAGTTCAAGAAGATTGAAATCATATCAAGTATCTTCTTAGACCACAGTGGCATGAAATTAGAAATCAACTATAATAAAAACACTAAAAAACTTTCAAACACATGGAGGCTAAAAAGCATGTTTTTAAACAATGAATGGGTTACCAAAGAGATCAAGAAAGAAGTCAAAAACTTCCTGGAAACAAATGAAGATGAACACACACAACAACCCCAAGTCTATGGGACACAATGAAAGCAGTCCTGAGAGGGAAGTTCATAGCACTACAAGCCTACCTCAAAAACCAAGAAAAACTTCTAATAGACTCTCTACCCCTACAACTTTAAAACTTAGAAAGAGAACAACAAGAAAAGCCCAGAGTAAGTAGAAGAAAGAAATAATAAAGATCAGAGCAGAAATAAATGGCATAGAGACTAAAGAAACAATACAAAATATCAATGAAACCAAGAGCTGGTTCTTTGAAAAGATAAACAAGATTAATGAACCTTTAGCCAGACTCATCAAGAAACAAAGAGAAAGAACTCAAACAAAATCAGAAACTAAGGAGGCGAAATAACAACTGACTCAACAGAAATACAAAAGATTTTTTAAAAATACTATGTACAACTATATGTACAACTATATGCCACCAAGCTGGACAACCTGGATGAAATGGATAAATTCCTAGAAAAATACAACCTTCCAAAACTCAATCAGGAAGAGTTAGAAAGCCTGAATAGGCCAAAAACTGCTGATGAAGTTGAAGCAGTAATCAAAGGGCTCCCAGCACACCAAAGCCCTGGCCTGGATGGCTTCACGTGGGAGTTTTACCAAACATTCAAAAAAGAATTAACACTTATCCTCCTCAAACTATTTCAAAATATCCAAGAGGAAGGAACACTTCCAAACTCTTTTTATGAGGCCAGCATTAGCCTAATTCCAAACCCAGATAAAGACACCACAAAGAATATGCTTGAATATGCTTGAAAAGTACTTAAAATTTTATTAAAAAGTACTTAAGGGATGACAATAAACATTGAAACACAGATTATACCTTATCCAAAAACAGAGAAAGAAAAAAATACAAAGCATATCTACACTTCACACATTTAAGTAGAAATGGGAAGAAATTTGCACTTTTCTCTTCATATGTCAGTGTTTAAAATTTCAGATGATGTCATAGGAGTAAATATCATGAGACATTAAACAATTAATGAGTTAAAATGTTCATTCCTGCACACTTAACAAATTATTTCAGTAAACAAAATAAACATTTTGCTAATGACAACTTATAAAAAGTACAAATGTCCTGAAGTAATTGTTTGGTTTCATATGAATGAACATTCCACTTACCTAGTGAACAGTGGAGTTTTCTGTTCTTTTTTTAATGTTATCTACATTTTGTGCATGAGGTTTTGAAGATAATGCCATTTAACAAACTGTATCTGCCAATCTCAACATCATTTGAATAATATATTCAAGAATAAATCTCATATGACATATGAGCTAACAATATATACTTCAATATACATACAAATACATACTCATGTCTGTGTCTATGATCATAACAACGTTCTTAGTGGATGTGTTTCCTTCTTGCTGCTCAAGATTGGTCAATTTACCCCACTTGTAACTTCCACTATATCCCATTTCTGTTAATTATTTCTGCTCTCAATATTCATTTGCACCATCTCCATTGACTACTGTCCTAAGTCTTATAACATGAAAAAAACTTTATAAAAACCAATGACCTAATGAAATGCATTCAAACACTGAAGCAGCAACTTTTGACACTAAGGTCCTTAGACATTCTCACTATTTCTTCACCTCCTGATTAATTCTTGACATATCAGAATCTAAGAATTCATTTTTTCATGTGGCCATTTTAGTTTCTTACATAAGTGAGAACTGATATGTGGTATAGAATAAACACACAAAATTGAAAATTTCTCAAAAAATTTGTCCTATCTACAATCCTTTTGTTTACCTACCCACCTACTTATAGTGACAGATTTTAGCTTTTTCCTATAGTGACAGATCTCAGCGGTGACAGAAAGATAAAGGTGTCTTTTCCAAACATAACTACATTATGAAAATATTCAAGTGTTCTCTTGGATTTCATATAAATCTTTAATAGATTTTAGAATTGAAAAATAACTTTTTATGAATGTCTTTAAAAGTGTTCAGTTTATCAAAATCTTCACATATAGTATCATCTTGAACCTAAAGCATTTTAAGTTTTTTTTTATTTTTTAAGCTTGAATTTCTCCAGTATATGGGATAGTTTAGGACAATCTGTTAACACTTTATAGAGAAACAATTTTCAAAATATGGCAACAAATCTCATATTCTAAAATTGGAATTTAAATAATTTGATTATATCTGGAAAAAAATAATTGCAGTGATAGAATATGGGAACAATAGTTTAGCATATTCTTTAGTATAGTTACACCTTTAAGAAATAAAGTAAGGTCTGCCTTCAATTATATATTTAGGACGCTATATATAAACAGACTGAAAATAAATGTAGTTTATTTATTTAAAAGATAAAATGCTTCTTGAAAGGGATCATTTATACATAATAATCTAAATATATTTTTCATAAAATAAACTTACTACATTTTGGTTGTACATCTAGCTAGTAGTTATTGAAGTACATAACTTTTAAAATATCAACTGTCTTGTATGATTAGAATATTGTATGTGCATGAGTAATTTACTCTGTATCAGGAATATTTTGATACTGTATTTTTGCTCAAACCACTAACATATTTACAGATACTACTGTATATAAAGTACTGAAGACAGATTATAGTTATTGAGCTTAACAGATTGTGCCTCTTAAATTTATGTGTATAGAGGTTATTCATATTTTAATGTAATCAAATATGACTTTACAGTTTTTATTTGTTTGTTTTGTTTAATTAAAGGTGTGATAAAGTGCTGCTGTTCATGAGAATTGTAATGTTAAAACTTTCAAGTTGTCTATGTAGGAAAAAAACACATTTATTTAATCTATCATAAACCATTATTTTTGAAAATACAATTAAAGGTAATAGAAAAATAGCAAAATCAGAGATATATAGGATAAAAACTCATGTATTATTGTCAACACAAATAAATTATCCTGTTTAATTTTTATCAAAGCATATCTATTGTTACTTTCAATTTTAGTACCTATGTCTTAAAATATGACTAAACAGTTCTTATAGCAGCAGGATCCAAGAACATTGCTTTATAGCTTTATAGTAGCACAATTCAGATTTTTTTCCCCCCTCACATGTAGCTGTACATTGTAATGCTACATGTAGTGTCTAGGTTTCATGATTTGGAAATATCAAGGCCCCATTTCTATAATGTATATAGCAACTAGATAGAACACCAAAATGAAATAAAAGACTTAAAGGAAATTACAAATCAATTAAAGCTAATGGGCATCTGTACAACATTCTGTCCCAAAACAAAAATACACATTCTTCTCAAATGTATATGAAATAATCTCCAGGAGATACTATACCACATATTAGGCCATAAAAATAAGTCTTAAGAAACTTAAAATAATTGAAAACATACAAAATACATGTTCTTTCCAAAACTGAATAAAATAAAAAATAACTGAAAATATTTTGAAAATTCACAAATATGTGAAAATTAAAGATATTTATAAATTATCTGTGAGTTAAAGAAGACATCTAAAATACAATTAGAACATAATTTGAGGCGAATAAAATGTATGGGATTCACTTACAGCAATGTTTAAATGAAAGAGCTACACAATCTTGAAGAAGAACAAAGCTGGGGAAGATGGGATCTCACTTACATTGTGGGATAAACCTAGATGATGTATGTGCGATGGTTTATTCTACCAATCTCTAATTTTGTATTTGAAGATGTTCATGTAACTTTTTTAAATTGACAAATCCTATCACCTTTTAAAATGTGAAAGAATATTAAAAACTTTAATTATATAAAAAATTTTTGTGATGACAATATGTTGCTGTTTTAAGGCTCTCTGGTGTCTGTATCTATGATATATATGAAAAGTATTACTTTAAAAAAAAACAACACAGTAAAACCAAAGTGAAATAAATAACCCTAATCTTGGCCTTGCTCATTAATAAAAAAATTATAAAGACTGTCCCTTGAAGAGAAAACTTTTAAAAACAGAGATCCAGTCTTGGATCACTGACTTTAATAGCTCATTCTCCATACCCAGAAACATCATACTTTGTTTTATAATAGTTTATATGTAAGTTAGGATTTTAGTATTGTTTGATTGGAATTTACATTTAGATGTATGGTTGTCTTAGACTTAATATTTCAATACTATGTCACAGTTTTCCCATTTGTTCCCAACAGAAATATTCTGAAAGTGCAAATGGAATTTAAGGGCTAACAAGAGTTATTGCTGCCTTATCAATATTATTTCCACACATTTAGCTAGGTCTCAAAATATGCCTAAATTTCTGGGACAAGCTTTAAAACAAATATATAATGAATCAGTTAAACTTTCCACCCATCTTGGTAAACGGCTTTTATTAAAACACACTATTTTTTTAAGTGTTGAAGTTCTGATAGCTTGAAAAGTTACTTTATCATTAAAACAGATGCTCAGATACTAGCATAAAAGTGTATGCATGATAGTCTCTTCAGGTATAAGTTAATCTATTGTTTCAACAATGTCATCAAAAGCCAGGTTTCTCTCTGCCTGTTCTATCTGCTCCCAGAAGGTTGGCATAATCCTACAATGTCCCCTGTGACTACATGTCTTGTGGTCCAAATGGGAGAGAGAAAGCCTCTCTTCCTCTTTCATCCAACATATGCTCTGGGTTTAAAGCAGTTTGGATAAATTGTCACCTATTCATTGCTGAACAAATTACCCTAGACTATGTACAGCAGAAGAAAAATGTGGCAATTTGAATTAACCTGCTTTATTTAGCCAATCATGGCCCAGCCTGGGAAAGTGAATCGACTCCATCTCACCTAAACTGCCATAGACTCCAATGAGGGAGAATGAAATAAATTCTGGAAACAGAATCACACTAATTGGACAAAGGTATATTCAGATAATCAATCCCAAAATATATTTTTAAAAAAATAGTTAAAACAGACATGATTAAAGCATAATTATAGAACAAAATGATATAAATCTAAAGGTATTTTTCAAAAATAGTGTTTGAACAACTAGATATGCATTTTGGGGGGGAAATGAATGTATAAAAAATACTAAGTTGATATGAGTAGACAGATTTAAAATCTAATATTTTATCATCTAGTGAAAACCATAAAAGTACATATTTTACTCCCTGGGAGTAGACAAAAAAATCTAGATAGAACATAATAGGCAATGATCACAAAGGAAAAACTGGGTAATTTAGACTTCTTTGAAATGAACAACTTCTACTAAATAGGTACCTATAGGAAAAAGAACAGCTAATTCACAGATTGAGAGAATATATTCTTAAAGAATAAGTTGGTCAAAACATTTGTATCCAGAATCTACAAGAAACATTTACAACTCAATAAAAAAAGAAAGCAAAAACAAACAAACTGCTATGAAAAAGAGAGAAAAGAATTGAAATATGTTTTGCAAAGTGTATTACATAAAAAAGTACTCAGTATTATTAACCATAAGAGGAATTATAATTGCATTTAAAGTGCGTTATTACTACAAATTTAAATTTAATGGCCAAATTTAAAATGATACCATGTGACAGTAAGGATACAGAGTAATTGAAGCTCTCCTGTATATATAAGGTGGGCATGTAAAAGAGCACACTTTGTAAAGTGTTTCTTACAGAGTAAAATATACACTTACCCTGCAGATAAAAATAAAATAATTGTTTTCAGGGATTTATTGAAGGTAAAGGAAAGGATGAAAGTCCATAAAGAGATTGTATAAAATGTGCATAGTGACTGTATTCATAATAGTCAAAAGCTGGAAACACTCCAAATGCCCTCAAGAAAATGAATAAACAAATGGTGGTATAAAATGGAATAATAATTAGACAATAAAAATAACTGATGTCACCTAGAGTCACAGGGATGAATCTCTCATGGAAATTGCTCTTGAGGGAAGGAAGCTAAACACAAGAGTACCTAGTGAATGATTATTACGTAAAGATTTGGAACAGGCAAAGTTAATCTGTGCTGAGAACAAATCAGGATAGTAGTTGCTCCTCTAATGGGAATTGGATATGGTGGAATTTTAGGGGGTGTTAAAAATGTTGTATACTTTTGTAGATCTGTAAAATTTTCAATACCTATTAAACGATACCTTGAGATTCGTGCATTTCACCCAATAAAATTTTACTTAAAACAAATACTTGCAAAGAAATATTGAGCTCTAGTTAATTACTAAATTATGTAACTACTTTCTTTGTATTCTAAACTCGAGCTAAAAAATAAATATATTATGGATATTAGAAGCTATACTCTTCTCTATTGGAGAGGGGAGTTCCAAATATAAAATTGAGGAGACTAGACTAAAAACTATATGGTACTGAAATGGAATTAGAAGTATATATAAAATCATATTGTATTTCATAGAATCTTTTCACTGCAAAGGCCTAGAAGGAATGACATAAGAGACACTTGAATAAAAGACTGATTCTAGAGCTGAGGAAGACAAAAATAACATATAAGCCTGAAATATCATGTAACGCCAGAAAAATACAAAGTCTCAAAGCCTACTGTGAATATCAAAAAGACAGTAGTGACACTTAGGGAGTCCCTCACTGGCTATATCAGGAAACATTTAAGCATCAAAATGAATAATAAGTTACAAACCCTAGGAAAAATTATAATCACAAGTCTATAACAATACAAATAAATGACTCAACAAGTAAATGGAAAAGAAAGGCTTTTTTGAGAGGATACTGACAAATATTAAATAAAAAATGCAGAATTAAAAAAAATCAATAAACTTTAAAACTACATGAAAGTTTGAAAAAAGAAAAGGAAACTTAGACTTAAGCATATTCCAGAGATGATCAATCATAAGGGAACAGTAGGTAGCTTGTAGCCACCACTTTAACCATGTGATCACCAACATTGGCACAAACCTTCATCACGTGCTTTGTGATGATGCATTGAGAAAGATACACCATTGCATTTGTGCTCTTTCTGACAAAAATATGTAGCTTGAATATAATCAGGAGGAAATATTAAAGCAACCCAAGTTAATAGACATTTTATGAAATAATGACTTGTACTCTTGAAAGATTACCAGGCTAAAAAAATTCAGAAAAAGTTTGAGAAACATTACAGATATTCAGAAAATAAGGAGACATTAACTCAAAGTTTGTTCTTAGATTAGATTCTGGCAAAGAAAAAAAAAATAGCTTCTAAGGCAATTATTCAGACAATTGATTCTATTACAATATGGACTATGCATTAAATGATACTATTATATAAATAATAGGGTTGCTGTTAGCAAATCCATAATAAGGTATTTAAGAAAAAATGGGCACAATTTCCCCCAAATTATTCTTAAATAGTTTAGGAAATATATGTGCATATATCTAGTTCTATAATTCTATAAGTCTAATTTTATCTATCTATTATCTATCTGTCTATTAAGAAAGTAAAGCAAATAGGGCAACCTTTTTTTAAAAAATGAACTGCATGTAAAGTATGCACAAATTTTTTAAAGTATTATTGAACTTACATATGTTGATTATTATATCAAACAAAAAGTTACCAAAAAAAGCACAATTAAAAGTGTCCTGGAGGAGGGAAGATGGCAGCCCTGTGAGAAGCAGCAGCGCCCCCGCTCCCAGCCACGGACTGGATTTACTCCTAAAATCCTACGTAACCAGCTTGGAAAAACCAGAGAAACTTACCTGAGTGGACGGAGCACGAGTGGGGAGCACTGAAGACACATCACGGAGTCCGGTAAGAGGTGGGCGTAGGAAGGGGGATCCCCCCTGAAGCCTGTGCTGGGCGCCGAGCCCTGAGGCCTGGAGGCTGCAAAGCTCCCCCATCGGGAGTGCAGACGGCATCCAAAAGCGGGGACCCCACACCCGGAGCGACGAGAGGGGAAGGAGCGCCCCGCACACAGGGCAGAGGGACCCAGGGGAGCGGTGAGTCCATGAGGAGGGGACGGCACCTTCCAAGGAAACAAAGCCTCTAATGGCGGACGGCGCCTTCCAAGGAAACAAAGCTTCTAGTGGCGGCTGCAACCGGTGTCTAGTGCTCAGGGTGCCGACCATAGGGAAGGCTGTCCCAAGGTCTATGGCACCAAAGGGGTAAGGGACCAGAGGACTGCACTTAGCAGCTGCACACGGGGACCCTCTGCCTCCCTGTGGGGCACTGTGTTGAGCCTCAGAAAGCGCTGAATCTGCGTGGCGTGGGGGAGGGGAGGAGCCCTACCTGCCTGAGCTCCCGGTGCCAAGAGGCTGGGATCTGCGACCAGCCCTGAGGGGTCCCGTGGTGGCGTGAGAAGCCTCCCCAACTGTGCAGAGACCAGCGGTGCGGGGAGCTGCGTGGAGCTGACTTTGAGTCCCCTCTCACTGGGTGCCTTGGAGCGAGGGCTGCGGGACCTTGCAGGGCAGACTCTCTTCCTGTGTGTTGCTTTGTGCGTTTGTGAGTCTGATCGTGCAACTGGCTCCCACCTTCCCAGCGTGCACTGCCCGGACAGACCAGCGGGGGCTGGGGTTGGGTTCTGCACAGTAGACTGTCTGAGGGGCGGGCCTGGAGCGACCAGCCAACCAGAGCTGAGCAGGGAGGGGTGGAGCCCGCCGGCCTCTCCTGCAGCCAGGAGCACCGCCCCCAGCAGGAAAGGGGTAGGTCCCGCTCACTGAGGCCCCAGACACCCCCGAAGGGCACAGTCCTCAGGGGGATGGGAGAGCAGCTCACAGGAGGACATCACAAGAATGAGACTCTCAGAGACTGTTGTTTGGGAACTGGAGGAAATGCTGAAAACCCCTGCTGGGGGCTGGGCAGGCAGAGGGCTCACCAGAATGTATTTTTAATTGAACCCACTGAGCCCAGGCTGCTGAAACGGCCCCTAGGCAACAGGCTGAAATCAATCTGAAGCTGCAACAGGCCGGAGCTTGGGGAACTAGAATCAGAGGACAAGGTAGGGACTGAGGCTCTGGCTGTGAGCAGAGACTAACTCCCTCAGAGTGAGCTCCTGACAGCGACACCTCTAAGGGGAGTGATACCCTGAGCTACACTAGCCACCCTGCACCCTGAAGACTCTACAGAAGACTCTGGAGTAAGACCAGGCAACTACAAGGTTGCAAAATAGCTGACAAGAGGAGGTGGCCCATGGAGAGCCTCAGATCAACCATCTACCTAAGGACACCAGAGCCAAACCTAGATAGCTCCTAACAATGGCTGATACAGAAGTACCTCCCAGGAGAACAGAAACCAGCCCACAAAACTGAGCTGCAGACAACACAAGCTGCCCAGAAGAAACTCACCTGATTGACTACCTTTTTTTCATCTGTTTTTTTTGTTTGGTTTGGTTTTGGTTTTGGTTTTTTTGGTTTCCGGGATTTTTTGTTTGTTTTCTGTTTGTGGGTTTGTTTATTTTTTCTCTTTTATCCTTAGGAAGAAGAGAAAGGGGAGAAATTTTGTTCATCCTTCTTTTTTAAATTTTATAATAATTTTTTTAAACATTTTTTAACTAAATTCTTTTTTCTCTTTTTTATAAAAGAATTTTGTCTTGCTTAGTTTGTTTTTAGTTTTGTTTTGGTTATTTGCTTTGTTTTGTTTTATCCTTGCTTCAGTGTTGGTGATCACATGGTTAAAGTGGTGACTACCAGTTACTACTGTTCCCTTATGATTGATCATCTCTGGAATATGCTTAAGTCTATGTTTCCTTTTCTTTTTTCAAACTTTCATGTAGTAGTTTTAAAGTTTATTGATATTTTTTTAATTCTGCATTTTTTATTTAATATTTGTCAGTATCCTCTCAAAAAAGCCTTTCTTTTCCATTTACTTGTTGAGTCATTTATTTGTATTGTTATAGATTTGTGATTATAATTTTTCCTAGGGTTTGTAACTTATTATTCATTTTGATGCTTAAATGTTTCCTGATATAGCCAGTGAGGGACTCCCTAAGTGTCACTACTGTCTTTTTGATATTCACAGTAGGCTTTGAGACTTTGTATTCTTTCTGGTGTTATAAGATATTTCAGGCTTATATGTTATTTTTGCCTTCCTCAGCTCTAGAATCAGTCTTTTATTCAAGTGTCTCTTATGTCATTCTTTCTAGGACTTTGCAGTGAAAAGATTCTATGAAATACAATATGATTTTATATATACTTCTAATTCCATTTCAGTATCATATAGTTTTTAGTCTAGTCTCCTCAATTTTATATTTGGAACTCCCCTCTCCAATAGAGAAGAGTATACCTTCTATTATCCATAATATATTTATTTTTTAGCTCGAGTTTAGAATACAAAGAAAGTAGTTACATAATTTAGTAATTAACTAGAGCTCAATATTTCTTTGCAAGTATTTGTTTTAAGTAAAATTTTATTGGGTGAAATGCATGAATCTCAAGGTATCGTTTAATAGGTATTGAAAATTTTACAAATCTACAAAAGTATACAACATTTTTAAGACCCCCTATCAAGACTTTATTGATATCCCTGCTTAACGACTGGGACGTTATCATTATAACCAAGGTTACAGCTTTCCTCTATAGTTTCCACCAAATCTCTTACCGGACTCCCTCCCTGTCTGGACGATATCTCTCTCTCTCCTCTCGATCCATTGGCATAACTTTTTTTTCTTTTTCTTTTGTCTTTTTCTACTTTTCTTTCATTCTTTTCATCCTCCCTTCTGTCCTCTTATCTTTTTGTTTGATTGTTAGTTTCTCTTATTCTCTTTATTGTATTTTTCTTTTCTCATTTTCAACTATTATCCTATTCCTATTCTTTCCCTTAATTTTTTGCTGGCCCTTCTTTCAGAATCTTTTCTCTGCTTCTGTTATCTTCCAGTACCTTCTCTATTTTTTACATTTTAGTTTATTATTATTTTCTAAATTTTCACCAGTATTAACAACAATCTCTCTCTCTCTCTCTAAGTGTTACTTTTCTTTCTCTCTTTTTTTCAAGCATTTTTGTTTCTGTGTGTGTGTTCTTTCTTCACTCTCCCAGTTCTATTTTCACTTGGGTTGTTTTCATTGTGACTTTCAATATATTTTGTTTCCTAGAAATTTAGTTGTGTATTGTCCTGCCTTCCCAGCACCTGTACAACAGCTTATATGATGAGGTTGGGGCTGAGACATGGTTAGCCAAGCTGAGAGAAGGGTTCTCCCAAGGACTGAACAACCACAATCTAGACCCAACCACAACAGGAGAATATAAAGAAACCACAAAAGGGACACCAACAAGAGGGGCATGCCTAGAGCAAAGAGCTCAGAAATATAAGGAAAACACACCTCTGGGCTGAGCCCATAAGACAAAATCCCATCTCATAAGACTGGGAGACAGCAAATATATCTAATATATAGAGACAAACACTAAGACCTACCAAAATGGGGAGACAAAGAACCCCCAAATTAAAGGAAAATCGCCAGAAAGACTTTGATGAGATGGAGTTAAGCAAGTTATCAGAAATGGAGTTCAGAGTATTGCTGTTGAAGATGTTCAAGGAACTTAAGAAGACACTAGATAATAAGATTGAGGACCTTAGTGAAAACATGAAAAAAGAGATACATACCATAAACAAAACTCAGACAGGGATAAAGAATGCTGTATCTGATATGAAGAATGCAATGGAAGGAATGAAAAGCAGGCTCAATGAAGCAGAGGATAGAATAAGTGATTTAGAAAACAAGGTAGAAAAAATCACACAACCAGAGCAGCAAAAAGAAAAAAAAAAATTAAAAAGCATGAGGACAGTCTAAGGGAGCATTGGGACACCATGAAGCAAAACAACATTCACATTATAGGAGAGTTAGAGGGGGAGGAAAGAGCAAGGGATAGAGAACTTGGTGGAGGAAATAATGATAGAAAACTTCCCTATGCTGGTGAAGAAGAAAGCCACACAAGTTCAGGAAGCACAGAGGGTTCCAAACAAGAGGGACCCAAAGAGACCACTCCAAGACACATCATAATTAAAATGGCAAATGTCAAGGACAAAGAGAAAAGATTAAGGGCTGCAAGAGAGAGACAAGCAGTGACCTATAAGGGAACCCCCATAAGGCCGACAGCTGATTTCTCAACAGAGACTCTTCAGGCAAGAAGGGAGTTGCATGAAATTCTCCAAGTAATGAAAAGCAAGAACATGCAACCAAGATTGCTTCATCCAGCAATGCTATCATTTAAAACTGAAGGTGAAATAAAGAGCTTCCCAGACAAAAAGGCTAAAGGAGTTCAGTACCACCAAACCAGCATTGCAAGAAATGATAAAACAACTGCTTTAAGAAAAAGGAATAGTGAGTGAAAGGTACATCAGCATAAAGTGGAAAATGGCATTAAATAAGTTGATATCAATAGTAACCTTAAATGTAAATGGAATAAATGTTCCAATCAAAAGACATAGGGTAGCTGAATGGATAAGAAAACAGGACCCAAATATATGCTGTCTACAAAAGACCCACCTGAGAGCAAAAGACTCACACAGGCTAAAAGTGAAGGGATGGAGTAAAATATTCCATGCAAATGGAAAGCAAAAGAAAGCTGGAGTAGCAATTCTTATTTCTGACAAAACAGACTTCAAAACAAAGACCATAACAAGAGACAAAGATGATCACTGCATATTAATAAAGGGATAAATCCAACAGGAGGAAATAACCCTTATAAACACTTACCCAATATAGGAGCACCTAAATACATAAAAAATTTCCTGGGGGACTTTAAAGGGGAGATTGACAGCAACACAATCATAATGGGGGACTTTAACACCCCACTGTCAACATTGGACAGATCATCAAGACAAAAACCAACAGGGAAACACAGACCTTAAATGACTCACTAGACCTAATGGGTTTAATTGATATTTATGGAACATTTCACCCCAAAGCAGCAGAATACACATTCTTCTCAAGTGCACATGGAACATTCTCAAAAATAGACCACATGTTAGGGCACAAGGCAAGTCTCTACAAATATAAGAAGTCTGAAATCATATCAAGCATCTTCTCGGATCACAATTCCATGAAACTAGAAATCAACCACTATAAAAAAACTCAAAAATATTCAAACACATGGAGGCTAAATAGCATGTTATTAAACAATGAGTGGGTTACCAGTGAGGTCAAGGAAGAAATCAAACACTTCATGCAAAGTAATGAAAATGAACAGACAACAAACCAAAATCTATGGGACTCAGCGGAAGCAGTCCTGAGAGGAAAATTCATAGCATTACAGGCCTATCTCAAGAAACAAGAAAAAGATCTAATGAACCATCTAACACAACAACTAAAAGAACTAGAATAAGAACAGCAAGAAAAGCCCTGAGGAAGCAGAAGGAAGGAAATAATAAAAATCAGAGCAGAGATTAATGACATAGAGACTAAAAAAACAATACAAAAAGTCAATGAGACCAAGAGCTGGTTCTTTGGAAAGGTAAATAAGATTGATGCACCTTTAGCCAGATTCACTAAGAAACAAAGAGAGAGGACCCAAATAAATAAAATCAGAAATGAAAGAGGTGATATAACAACTGACCCAACAGAAATACAAAGGATTGTAAGAAAATATTATGAGCAACTACATGCCAACAAATTGGACAACACGGAGGAAATGAACAAATTCCTAGAAGCATACAACTTTCCAAAGCTGAATCAAGAAGAGGCAGAAAATCTGAATAGGCCGATAACAACTAATGGAATTGAAGCAGTAATCAAAAAACTCCCAGCAAACAAAAGTCCTGGACCAGATGGATTTACAGGTGAGTTTTACCAAACATTCAAGAGGAGGGAAAACTCCCAAATTCTTTTTATGAGGCCAGCATCATCCTAATCCCCAAACCAGATAAAGATACTACAAAGAAAAAAATTACAGGCCAATATCCCTGATGAACATAGATGCTAAAATCCTCACTAAAATACTAGCAACTGGATCCAGCAATACATTAAAAAGATCATACATCATAAGCAAGTGGGATTTATTCTGGGGATGCAAGGCTGGTACAACATTTGCAAGTCAATAAATGTGGTACATCACATAAACAAAATGAAGGACAAAAATCATATGATCATATCAATAGACATGACACTGAAAAAAGAAACAGAAGAAGATTTAAACAAGTAGAGGAATATACCATGCTCATGGATTGGAAGATTTAATATCACTAAAATGTTCATACTACCCAAAGTAATTTATAAATTCAATGCAATTCCTATTAAAATACCAACAGCATATTTCATATACGTAGAACAAACATTTTGAAAATTTATATGGAACCAAAAAAGACCCTGAATAGATGCAGCCATCCTGACAAAAAAGAACAGAGTGGGAGGGATCACATTACTGGACTTCAAACTCTATTACAAAGCCACTGTAATCAAAACGTCCTTGTATTGGTACAACAACAGGCATATCAATCAATGGAACAGAACAGAAACCCCAGAAATAGACCCACGCCATTATGGCCAGTTAATATTTGACAGAGGAGGCAAGAGTATCCAACGGAGTAAAGACAGTCTCTTCAATAAGTGGTGCTAGGAAAATTGGACAAATACTTGCAAAAAAAATGAAACTAGACCACCAACTTTCACCATACAAAAAAATAAACTCAAAATGGATAAAAGGCTTAAATGTAAGCCACGAAACCATAAAAATTATGGAAGAAAACATAAGCAGTAAAGTCAAAGACATCCCACATATTGGAGTTTTCACTGGTACATCTCCTAGGGCAAGAGAAATAAAAGAAAAAATAAACATATGGGACTACATCAAACTAAAAAGCTTCTGCACAGCAAAAGAAAACAGCCTCAAAATACAAAGGAACCCCACAGTCTGGGAAAACATATTTGCCAAGGATGTATCTGATAAGGGGCTAATTGCCAAAGTGTACAAAGAACTCATATTACTCAACAAGAGGAAGACAAATAATCCAATTAAGAAATGGGCAAAGGACTTGAATATACATTTCTCCAAAGAGGACACACAGATGGCCAAGAGACACATGAGAAAATACTCAACATTGCTAATCATCAGAGAGATGCAAATTAAAACCACAATGAGGTATCACTTCACACCTGCCAGAATGGCTGCCATCAACAAATCAACAAAGGACATGTGCTGGCGAGGGTGTGGAGAAAGGGGATCCCTAGTACACTGCTGGGGGGAATGCAGACTGGTACAACCACTATGGAAAACAGTACGGGGGTTCCTCAAAAAATTAGAAATGAAGCTGCCTTTTGACCCAGTGATTCCACTTTAGGAATGTATCCTAAGAATCCTGAAACACTAATCAGAAAGAATATATGTATCCCCGATGTTCATAGCAGCACAGTTTATAATAGTTAAGATCCGGAAACAGCCCAAGTGCCCATCAGTAGATGAGTAACTAAAAAAGCTGTGGGACATTTACACCATGGAATACTACACAGCTGTAAAGAAGAAGAATCTCGTACCCTTTGGGACAGTATGGATGGACCTGGAGAAAATTATGATAAATGAAATAAACCAGGCAGAGAAAGACAAACATCACATTATCTCTCCTATACGTGGAATCTAAAGAACTTAATAAACTGATGAACAGAATAGATTCAATGACATGGAAGCATAGATGAGACTGACGAATGTCAGAGGGATGGAGGAGGGTGGGTGGGTGGAGGGGGAGAGAGTAACCAAAGAATTTATATGCATATATGCACAACCCAAGGACAGGGACAATGGTGGGGAGAGGGACTGGGGAGAGGGAGGGGATGGGGTGGAATGGGTCATTGGGGAGAAAAAGGGAAATCTGTAATATTTTAAACAAAAATAAAATTTTAAAATGATAAAAAATTAAAAAGCAAAAAAGAAAAAGTGTCCTTAAAATACTTTGCTCTATATTATTATTATTTTTAAAGTTTTTTATTTTGTTATTTGTTTGTTTTTAGAAAAAGCTACTGAGGAGCATACATAAAATCTTGTGGCAGTGAGTGAAAGTGGTCCCAGGACAGGAACTAGTACCATGTATGCCCCTGTGATGCGGTGACTCATCACTAACTCCTTTCACAATACTATACGTTACTCATATTGTGGTGGTTTTATGCGATGATTATATGATTTTTTAATATATTTAGGGGTCAGACAGGGAGTGTGTTGAGCAGAAAAATGGAGTGGGTCAGAAAGAGATAGGTAACAGTGCATCCAGGAGAAGTAAAAACCCTCAAGGTAACTCAAAATTGGGAATTGTTAAACATTACATAATAATAACATTGTATGAATTACCAAAACAATTAACTAAATTATATATAAAGCAATTTTGTTAGTTCTTAGAAAGGAAGATGTTATTTAGTGATATCTATTAGGCAAGAACTAGAAGTAAAATTAAGTAATAAAATAAAACCATATTTCAATTTATTTTTATTTTTTAGTATTTGAATTTGGAATTCATTAGACTTTGTGTCAGTTGGGTATATGTGTGTGTGGTGTGCATGTGTTGTATGAGTTTGAACAGTCACTCTTTTCTAAATATAGGTATATTTTTTATTACCTTTCCTTACACATAGGGTAGGGCAAAAGTACGTTTACTGTTCAGAGTACATGAAACAGAGAGTTTATCCTTGTATTATTATTTATTAATTAGTCTATTATTTTCCATACAAACAACTGTTCGACCTACTTTTGCCATACCCAGTATAACAACAACAACAAAAATATAAAATAATAGTGGGTTGAAGAAAACAGAAGTTTTTCTCTTTGATGTAAAAACATCCTGAGGTTTTCAGGCCAGTATGCTCGTTCCAATGTGTCATTAATAACCCAGGGTTCACAAGTTTGCACCAGCAGTTTTGTAACTGATGTTTTCTCAAAAAATTAAAAATGGAATTGCCACTTGATCCAGTGATCCCACTTCTAGGAATATATCCTAAGAAAGCCAAAACATCAATAAGAAAGAACTTATGCATCCCTATGTTCACAGCAGTGCAGTTTATAATAGCTAAGATCTGGAAACAGCCCAAGTGCCCATCAGTAGATAAGTGGATAAAAAAGCTGTGGGATAGTCACACCATGGAATACTTCGCAGCTGTAAAAAAGAAGGATCTCTTACCCTCTGGGGCAGCATGGATGGACCTGGAGAGGATTATGCTAAGTGAAATAAGCCAGGCAGAGAAAGACAAACATCACGTCTCACTTATAAGTGGAACCTAATGAAGAAAATAAACTCATGAACAAGATAGATACAGAGACGTAGAACCGTAGAGCAGTTGGACGAATTTCAGTGGGAAGGTGGGGGTGGGGAGTGGGGGCAGGGAGAGAGTAATCAAAGAACTTGGATGCATATATACATGACCTATGGACACAGACAATAATGTGTAGAAGGCCTGGGGGTGGGGTGGGGGTGGATGCTGGGTGGAAGAGATCAATGGGGGGAACAGAATTAGAATCTAAAATATAAAAGCATAAGAAAACAACTTTAAGAAAGGACAATTAATAAATTAAAATAACCTCTTCTTTCAAAGATGCTGACATGTTGACTCACATCAGTAAAGCCTTTTAAGGGAAATGTCTTTTAAATCATAAGTCAGAAAAACATAAGTCTTGCAGGGATCTTCAGGCATTTTCTGGGGGGGGGGGGGGAATTGTGTGCAATTTTTCATTAGTTCAAGCATCCAAAAAAGGAGTAAGTAATAAAAACAATATATGAACCCTTTGAATTAATTTACTTGCATTTATAATTTCTTTGGAAAACTTATTGCAATTCACATTGGTAAAAACATTTACTTCCCATGCTATTCACAAAGGTGTTAATTTTTGTAAACTGAAAACATTCCCTACCTGCTTCCCTACATTCATTGCCATTTATCACGAGTTTGTGTTTATGGCCTGCTAGTCAGTTTCAGTCCATGTGACTGTTCATATTCAAGGGAATTTATATCAATTTCTTAGTAAGATTTTTGAGACATAGTATCTACTGGTTTATTAAAGTCAACTTATATAACATCAAGTGAATTAATGATCATCATTTATATCAAATCTATTTTTTCTGACATTACTTATTCTCCATCTGTTTTCCTAAAATGAATTTTATTACATAGTATAGCTTTTTTTTTTCTTTTCCTTTTCCAAGTCTTTCAGCTTCCTAAATATGCAGTGGTTGAAAATAATATTGGTTGATCATTAACAAATTTAGTCTTTTTTTTCTTGTTAACCAAGTCCAAGTTTTGTTCAGGTATCCAGATTTCATTGGATTCAGAATATGTACCACACAGGTGCCAACTCAAAAAAGGAATTACAATTGTTCTATTGTAATCATGAAGTCCAACTGCACTTGGCAGTGAAAATAGCATGCAAAGGTATATGTAACAATTTGGGCTATGTAATTACAAGGAATATATTGACAATATTCTTTAGTTTGATTTAGCTTGTTCATTATAGGGTACACTCCTTTTCTGAGTAGTTATATTCAGATATACATATCCTTCCTGGTTTTGAAGTAATTGCCTTTAGACCGTTAGAAAAATTACCTTGAAAAAAAAAGTGCTTCAAAGTCTAATATGAAGAGACAGGAAAAAAAATGTGGATTTTAAAAAAACAATGTTGAGCTATGTATTAATCATCATGAAAGTTTCTGGCTGCCAGAATTTTGATATTGCTTAAAGTAATTTCATTTGGATTTTTGTTATTGAGGCTGAACATTAAATATACTACAATAAGATATAATTTTTTACAACCATCCTTTTTCCACAAGGACATATTCTACAGCACAAAAATCTCTGGTTTCAAGACAAAGACAAAATCCCCAAACTAAGTAATCTATAGTGAATCACACTTTTTATTCAATGCTCTTAGACTTCAAAGATGTTTAAGTCCAAAAATGATTCTAACACCTTTGCAAAATAAAGATCTAATAGAAGATTATAAACTTTAATTAAATAAGGATGGAGATAATTGTAATAAAGAAAAACGCATGCTGTTTATTAATATAACATATATATGTGCAAGCTTGTGCTGTCCAATAAGTAGTCATCAGTCATATGTAGTTATTGACATTTGCATTTAAAGTGTTTGTTGTAACTTTATTTAAAAACTTAGTTTCTCAGCAGCATTACACACATTTTAAGTGCTCAGTAGTCAAATGTCGCTAGTGACTTCCATATTGCACAATACACATGTAGAACATTTGCAGAAAGTTTTACTGGACAGCACTGGTCTAAATCAAGTGTCAGCAAACTATGATCGACAGACCATCATCGATTTTTGTAAATAAAATGTTGCTGAATACAGCTATGCTCATTTATGTATTGTCCATGGAAGCTTTCA
Source organism: Miniopterus natalensis (assembly GCF_054644295.1). NCBI lineage: Eukaryota > Metazoa > Chordata > Mammalia > Chiroptera > Miniopteridae > Miniopterus > Miniopterus natalensis. Next base: position 67,552,342 of record NC_142082.1, on the reverse strand, counting down.
CAGTGCACTGGCAGAATAAAGTAGTTGCAACAGAGACCATGTGGACTGCAAAGCCCAAAATATTAGTCATTACAATCTTTAAAAAACATTTGCTGAGCCATGTTCTAAACAAGCCTAAAACAGTGATTTTTAACTTTTTTCATCTCATGGCACACAAACTAATTACTAAAATCCTGGGGCACATCAAAAATATATTTTTTGCCTATTTGACCAAAAAAAAAAAAAAAAATAGGTATACTTTTGATTCATTCAACCCAGGATGGCTATTGTGTTGGTTGTTGTCGCTTTTTGTTTTCTTCTCTTTTGAGTCTTTTTAAAAAAATATATCTTTACTGTTGAAAATATTTCAAATGTCCCCTTTTCTTCCCCATTGATCCCTCCACCACACGCCCACCCCCTCTTCAGGCCTTCACCACACTGTTGCTTTTGTCCATGGCTTACGCATATAAAAATTTTTTTTATTTGACAATCTAAGGGAAAAGAGGTCAGGATCTCATGTTTTAAAAATTCTTGTGGCAAACATTGGTTGAAAATCCCTGGTCTAAAGAAAATAAAACATAAATTAAATATAACTACATGTAAACATGTCTTAGAGGAAAGAGTAAAGAAAAATGCTTTATATTGTTGCAAGTTTTGAAGAATACATTAATTTGAATCATAACATGTATTTTTTTAAATAAATTTTTCAGAGTAACCTGCCATAAAAGTACAACTTTGTTTATATTCAGAAGCATATAAAATAAAAAATATGAACTTCAACTTAAAAGTATAAAAACAGAATCTTAGGTTTCCTTTAGATTCACATATTTCACAAAACTCATTTGTTATATATTTGTAAAGTTCTGATATTTTCCAAAGGGATTGTTTTTATCATATATTCAAAAATAACTTTTCATATTGCCAGTTTTTAGCAATAAGGCCAATTTAAAGAGAATCATTTGCACCTGCTAAGTTTCCATAGTTGCAGGATGTAAATTGATTTGGACGTATAGCTTTATCAGTGTGAGAAAACCACAAGTCTCTTCTCTTTCCTGAATAATCAAAAATGTTGTATAATCAGAAAAGCTGATTAAAGTGAAATTGACTTATACTCATCAATGAAATATTTTAGGAATTTCTAAAATTACAAAAAATATGTTTTTCCCCCAAATCCTATAATTTTGACACCAAGTTTTGCTTAGAAGCTAAGATCTGTTTTAAGATCCATTTAGAAATCAGTATATGCATGCAAAGTGGAGTAGGAAAAAGCCAGAGTGTGATCAAGTATGAGAATGATCAGTTGTTCATCACCACTAGAGAAAATCTAATGTCCTGATTAAGAGCTGCAGTTTTCCAGTCAAACTTCTATGTTTTGAGTTTTCATTTGCACCTCTCTCACTCACTAGGTAAACTAGAGCAACATATTAATGTAGGAACTAAGATATGCTAACAAACGTAAGAAACATTGCAGTGACTTAACTAAGAATAATGTTTATTTCTTAAGTACATACAATTCTAGAATTGAGCACTATTGAGCAGTCCATATGGATGGCACATCTGCTCAATAAGGTTTTTCATGGTACCAAGATATTTTTGTTCTTTTATCCACTTTGATATTGCCCCATTCTCATGGTCAAAACTGGACTTGATATAATCTGCTTTTTAACTTGCTGAAAAAGTTAGAAAGAATAATGGGATATTAAACAGTTTCATTTTAAGCAAGTTTAGCACATACTAATAATTACAACTGGTTAGAACATAATTAAACAGATGTAACTATTTTCAAAGAAGGATTGGAGTTTTAATACCTAGCTAAACAAGCGTTTAGTTTGGGAAAATTATATTGGAGAACCATTGTTCTATGTTTCACAATTTAAATTGTATATTAATGGACTTGTGGCAAGTGACCATGTCAATGTATGAAAAATTCTTGGAAAAGTACTTGAGACATCCTGAGCCCTCAATACTTTTACATCTTATCTTTATTTATGTAATTTTTTTATTCTGTGGGCTGCTTCAGCATATTAGAGATTAAAAATATAAATAGAAATTCTTTATTTATTAAAATTATATTATCAACTTTTTAATAATAAAAAAAAATCAATGATAAAAAATAAATAATCAACTTAATGGCTTATACTGAAATCCCTGATTAAAAGAATATCATGGGATGTTTAGTTTAATGGGTTTCTAAGTTGGTGTTCCAAGTAACCACATCAGTGCCTTTTGTCAAATATCGTGTTATGAAGGAACCTTTCAAATAGACTGGGAGAATCATTAAGCTTCTAAATAAACAAAAATAAAGCATTATCAGTGTTTTGAAAATGTTAGGTGAGAAAGGTAAAAATAGAAGATTTTAAATCATATTTTGAAAATAAGTATAAGTGAGATAAAAACAATTTTAATTTATAAGACAGGATTTATGGCAATAGAGTTTAGCATTCTATTACTAGAAACATTGTGTAATATATTCATGAAATTTAAATTAAACATTTAAATTGTTTACCTGAGCAACTGTTATAAGATAGAAGATAGGAAATTTTCAGGACAAGTGGAACAGTGAAACTAAGGGAGTTAAACAAGTTGACAGTCACCTAGTAAATCCCATTTTCCCTAAACCAAGGACACTTAAGAGTAAATGGTTTGCATATATTCTTTGCGATTGGTGTTTCAGGATTCTTAGCATATACTCTTAGAAGTGGGATCACTGGGTCAAATGGCAGTTTCATTTTTAATTTATTGAGGAAACTCCATACTGTTTTCCACAGTGGCTTCACCAGTCTGCACTCCACATGATCTCACTTATATGTGGAATCTAATTTATTAAAGAAACTGACCAACAAAATAGATCCAGTGACATGGAGAGGGAAGAGATTAACCAAAGAATTTATATGCATAAATGCATAACCCATGACACAGACAATAGTGGGGTAGGTCTGGGAGGTGGGGTGGGCGTGTGGTGAGGGAGTCAATGGGGAAAAAGGGGGACATCTGTAATACTTTCAACAATAAAGATAAAATTTTTAAAAATAATTTTTAAAAAAAGAGTAAATAGTTTGCACTTCTCCTCCCAAACCAGAGGGTAAATACCTTAAATCATCCTACTCAGGGAGACAGATAACAGAAATTTTGGTGTGGTTGACCATTTGCCAACCACACTCAAGGACAAATGAGGTTAGAATAAATCTCATTTTTGTACATCAGCATAAAGCTGATGAGTATTATATTCACCGACCCCTAGAACTTCCCTTGAATGACCAGCCTTTAAAACCCCTGAAAATGAAGGTCCCAGGGTGCTCCCCCTCCAGAAAGCATGCCCATGCCATTCCCTTCTCCCTCTCCTTCCCCCAGAGGCCCATGTTTCCTAAACTCCGAGGGACCCCTGGAGATTTGCAACCAGGGGAGCAGTGGGCAGCAGCATATGGGCTCCGGCTAACTCGGAACCTGAACCCAAGGCCCCCTTCCCTCTGCCTTCCCGGGGGCCAGAGCAGCCCAGCCTGCGCTCTCCTGCTGCTGCTTCTACACTCTTCCTTGTTTCACTGTCCTAAGGATATTTTTGCTGCAGCCAATAAATTCTTGCTTCCTTTTCTTCATTTCCTCTCTTGGCTGAAATCTTCCCTTCAAAAAGACAGGAATCGAGGTCTCACCGTCTTGCCAGTAACAGCTATGTAAAGAAATAATTATAAGTTTATTGATATACATGGTTTAGTACATACACACACACACACACACACACACACACACACACTTCTGTGTTCTGTCAGCTAACAGGGCTAAAAGAAATGATGCTCCAGTAGCTTCAAACACTGCTAACATCTATATTCCCCAATGAAAGAAATGAGTGTTCCTCGCAGAAGCAGCTTATTCTAGAACTAGGACAGAAAATACATATGATGAACATGGATCACATTATGGTGTTAGAATAAAAGGAGGGGCTCAAAAAAGAACACACACACACACACACACACACACACACACACACTCATTGATGGGAGCATGTTAAAGGAGCACAGGAGCCAGGTGAAATACCTGATGGTCAAAGATCAGAGAATTTGAACAAATATACAAAGAAGTAGTAGATTGTTATGCAAAGTATAAAATAACTATTTATGTGTTCATGCTGATATATACATATATAATAATATATAATATAATATATAATATATAGTATATATGTAATATATATTATATAGAATATATAACTTTTAAATTACATGTAAATTATGTAGCTTTTACAATTTTAGAAACAAATAAAATGTGACACTATTTAAAAGGATAAAACATCATGATAAAATGAGGTTTATCTCACAAATGCAAAGTTGGTGTAACATTTTAAATTCAATCAAAATAATAATAACAAACTAAAACATTAAACCATATGATCATTTCAATATATGTAGATTGTCTCCTACTTGGACATTTATTCCACTACATTTTATTAAGTAATTTTCAGGATGAAACACTTTACATATCTTTTTCATCTCTAAACAAGGTCTACACACTTGGACGTTGTCTTGAGGTTGCTGACAAAAGTCAGGTTATATCAGTCGCCACATTTTGTTCTTTTTTCAGTATTGTTTGTTTATTGTGGGTGTTTTGCTTTCCAATATAAACTTTAGATTCATTTTGTCATTACCTACAGAATAATTTTCCTTAATGTTGATTTGGACTCTATTAAATCAAAATATCAATTTGGGAATAACAAACATCTTAATAAATCAAGTCTTTACATCCATACACATAACATTTCTATTTGTTTACATCTTTTAATTCTTCAGAGTTTTATAAATTTTCAAAAATAATTCCTGAACATGGTGTTAGATTTATACCTAAGTATCTCTTTTTATTTTCTTCTTCCTTTGTTTTTTGTGGGTTTTTTTTTTTGGTGCTAAGGTAAATGATATTGTGTTTTGAATTTCAAATTCTAATCGCTCCTTTCAAAGATATAGGAAAGAAAATGTCTTTTCTACTTTAATCCTGTATTACAACTTTAATAATCACTTATTAATTCCAGGATTCTTTATGATTTGGAATTTTATACATACATAATCATATCATTTGTAAATAATGTCAGCTTATTTTATCTCCAAACTGTATACCTTTATTTCCATATTTTGTATTAGCTTGCATTACCTAGGGCTTTCAGGACTCTGTTGAATAAGAGTCGTGATGGGCCAGTCTTGCCTTGCTCCTGATTTTAGGAGGAACCCATCTGTTTTTTCCCATCATTAAGTGTGTGAGCTCACTTAAGTATGTAAGTGCTTTTGTAGATGTTCTTTGGCAAGTTGAGGGAATTTACCACTATTCCCAGTTTTCCAAAAGTTTTTATGATAAATGGAGTTGAATTTTTGTCCAAATGTTTTTTTTATCAATTGTTAAAATCATTTGATTTTTCTTAACCCCAATAATGTAATAAGTTTCATTAATTGATTTGTAAATGTTGACCAGCCTTGTGTACTTGACATAAATCCAAAATGATTGTTTTGTGTAATGCTCTGTATGTATCATTTGATTCTATTTGCTAAAATTTTCTTGATTAATTTTGTATCTATATCCACTAGAGTTTTTGGTGAATAATTTTTTCTTTCTATAATGGCTTTATGTGGTTTTGATGTTGAGGTCTGCTAGCCTCATAGATTGTTAAAAGTGATTCCTCTACTTCAATTCTCTGAAAAAGATTGTAAAAAAATGGTATTATTTCATCTTTAAATGTTTGGGAGTAGTCATCAGTGAAAAGATCTGGGACTGGTGTTTTATTTTTTGAGAAGTTATTAATCATTTGTTTAATTTCTTACTATATAAAGGCATATTAGAATATTTGCTTATCTTGTGTGAGTTTTGGTATTTTAGGAATTGGTTCATTTCATCTGTTATTACAGATTTTGGCATATTATCCCTTTATTATTCTTTAAATGATTATAGGTTCATCACTGATAACTCCTCTTTCACTTTGTGGTTAGTAATATGTGTCTTTTCTCTTTTTCTTCTGGTTAGCTTGTGTAGATACTTACCCATGTTACTGATTTATTTTTATTTTATTTTTTTATGAACAAGATTTTTTATGTCATTTATTTTCTCTATTGACTTCCTATTTTCAATTTCAACTTTTTATTATGTTTTCTCACACTTGCTTTATGTTTATACTTCTGTCCTTTCTATAGTCTCCTAATGTAAAGCTTAGATTATTGATTTCACATCTTTTTTCTAATATATGATTCCATACTATAAATTTTCCACTAAGCATGTTTTCACTGCATCCCACAAATTTTGACAAGTTTTATTTTCATTTTCTTGATTTCAAATTCATCACTTAAAACTTCCACTTTGACCTATGTGTAGTTAGCTGTGTAGTGCTTAATCTCAAAGTATTTTCAGATTTTTCCAGCTCTTTTTGTTACTGATATCCGGATAATTCCATTGTGGTTTAAGAGCATGCTTTGTATGACTTATATTCTTTAATTTTTTTTTTTTTGAGCAAGGATGTGGTCTCTTTTGGTGAATGCTTCCTGAGAACTTGAGAAGAAATTGTATTCTGCCGTTGATAGATGAACTATTCTAGAAATGTTAATTAGATACAGTTTACTAATGGATCTGATCAGTTTCACTATATCCTTACTTTTTTCTGTCAGTTGGATCTGCTAGTTAATTATACAGAGCTGTTGAAATATTCAAATATGATAGTGGATTTGACAATTTCTTCTTTTCTTTCTATCAATTTTACCCTCTCACATTTTGATGTTCTGTTGTTAAGTGCATTTATGCGGAGGATTGTTATACCTTTTTGGAGAACAGACTCTTTTATCTTTAAGTAATATTTTTCTTTATCACAGCAACGTTACTATAGTTTCAAAGTCTGCTATTTCAGAAATAAATGCTTGGATTCCAGCTTTCTATAATTTGTGTTAGCCAGGTATATATTGTTCTCCATCCCTTTAATTTTAAGCTGTGTCTTTATAATTAAAGTGGGTTTCTTTATGGCAATATAGTTGTGTCTTTTATTTTGTTTTGGTTTTAAAAATTCATGCTGGCAAACTCTGTCTTTAATGGATATATTTAGAACTTTCAGATTTATCTTATTAGAGTTGGATTAAAATATACTATGTTTACTATGTTTATAACTGTTTCTTTCCTTTGTACTTGCTCTTTTTTTCACTTTTGAAAAAAATCATCTTTATTGTTGGCAGTATTACAGGTGTTCTCATTTTTCCCCCATTGACCCCTCCCACCCCACTCCCTCCAACTGCCCTAGGCCTTCACAACACTATTGTTACTTTTATCTTCCATTTTTTTCTGCCTTCTCTGGTTTAAATTAAAAAAAAACACTTATATCATTTTATAAGATTGTATCTTCTCTTATACCTTTGTATATCAGTTATTCTTATTTTAAGTTTTTATCTTTTGCCTATAATTTGCAATATATATTTACAAATAATATAACTCCACTTTCAGAGAACACTGTAAGTCTTTACAGTTACTGCAGTTACCTTATACTAGGTTATTCCAAATTCCTCTCCATCATTTATAATATTGCTGTCAATTATTTTACTTATCAATATGCTATGATCACCCTATACATTGTTGCTCTTATTACTTTAAAAATTATCCATTTGATCAATTAAGAATAAGAGAAATAAATATCTTATTTTACCCATATTTATTCCTTCTCTGATGCTCTTCTTTATGTAATACAACTTATATTTCATTTTCATTTTCTCTAAATAACTCAACATTTCTTGCAAGTCAGATGTACTTGTGACAGATGTCCTCAGTTCTTGTTTGTCTGAGAAAGTCCTTATTTGTCTTCACTTTTGAGGAGCCACTTAGCTGGAAACAGAATTCTATGTGGGTTTTTCTTCAATAATCTATGTTTCATTCTTGCTTATGTTGTTTCTGATGAGAATCTAATATACTTCTTGTCTTTCTTCCTCAATAGGTAAGATTGTTTTCCCTTTCTGGCTATTGTCAAAGTTATCCCTTTGCCTTTGTTTTCTGCAATTTATTGTGATATGCCTAGGCATACGGTTATAGTATTTATGGTGCTTTTCATCCTATAAGCTTCCTGGATCTGTTTTTGATATATCATTAATTTTGGAAAATTCTCAGTCCTTAATTTTAAATGTTTCTTCTCCTTTCTCACTTCTCCTTCTGGTCTTTCTAGTAAAGTGTATCTTTTGTAATTATCCCACATTACCTTCATATTCTGTTGTGTGTGTGTGTGTGTGTGTGTTTCACTCTTTGGGGAAAAAAATCACTTCACTTTGAGAAGTTTGTATTGACAGAATCTTGAATCCCACTGACTTGCTCTGTCTGCTGAGGCCTATCAAAAGCATCCTTTATTTGTGTTACAATGTATTTTGTTTCTAGCTTTTTCTTTTAATTCCTTCTATTTAAGTGGTGGTAAGGAGTTGAGAATAGAAGTATTCTTTAATCTTATGATTAAATTTAAGTTTGTGCGGACCTAATTTCCCAGGCCATGACCCTTTTCTTTCTTAGCCTTTTCCCCTCCCTTTACTTAAGATGGGCAGGTTAGAGGGGACTGGAATTGGTAACTGTCCTCACTCCAGGAGAGATAAGGTGCTTTGTCTGCAAAGGGAAGTCTTTTTTAATGGAAAACACTCTAAATATGCTGTAAAATGGTGATTTTCCCCCCCTTTGCCTTCCATGCTCAAGCGGATATTTTTCAGATCTTCAGCATGAAACCCTAATATGATTCATAATGACAAAACTTTGTAAAGCTTGGGAAGCCCCAAATACTGGGCCCCCAGGAGATTTTAACTCTTAAAAGAGACTTTACTCAGTCTCCAGCAATTTGTCAAATTACCACTCAGAGTTCTTACCAGTTACTGACGCTAATGGCTTCTTTGAGGTAAGCTGATTTCAGTTCTGGGTCTCTGTATTTCCCTGTCTCCCCAGATTTCCATTTGATGTGAACTCAATTCTATAATGAATTTAAAAAAAAAACTTCTGATTTTTAATTCATTAAAACTTTTTTCTTGTTTCAGGGTGAGTGACAATTTCCAACTATTTACATATTGCAGCTAAATAAAAACAGAAGTTTTTTTTGTTTGTTTTTTTTTCTTACACAAATTATGAGCATACCATATACTCTGCACATTGCTTTTTGTAATTAGTTTAGCCTAGGGACTTTTCTGATTTTGTAGTTGCTTAGTGTTTAATGTTTAAACATTCATCTATTTAACACATTTATTATTTATTGTGTAGATTTATAAAAAATTCTCAAAACTCTCAGTAGACATGTATATTTAAGATGAGTATCGCTAAAAATGGTTTGGTGTGTTAAAACACCTTAAGTAATTCACTCTGTACACAAAGCTAAAAGTAGAAAGATTAAAATGTGTGTGCGGGGGGGGGGGGTGGTGAGACAAGAAGACTGTTCAAAAATTACACAAAGGATGCAGAGCCTATATTATTAATTTCAGAAGGAGAAAAGAAAGAGAATAACTGATAAATGATACTAAATATATGATGAGGAAAGAGTGCTAGGGAATAAGTTGGTGCTAAGCAGAACACTGAAAAAAAATTTTCATGTTGATACATACATACCTTGTTTCAACAAATGGTAACATATATATATATTTTTCATATTAAATCAAGATCTTCTTGGTGGTTATTCAATATATTTTATAGTACATATGTTTCATATATATATATATATATATATATACATACATATATATAAAACTAATTTTAGATTCAGAACTGTAACTTCAATATTTTTTATTCATTTATGCGATACACTCAGCAATGCAATCACATGTATTCAGAAATTGTCAATATATGTACATATAGATAATGTGTTGTATATAACTAAATAGTTACATCATTATCAGGAGAAAATGAGATTATGGGAATGAGTGTTTTCCCTTTCATTTTCACACTGCTTTACACTTTTAGTAAACCTTTATTATTAATTAAAATATATTATCATACATTAAATTATATTATTATAAGCACTAGCAATATTTTATTAATGTAGACATACTTGAACATTTTTTTTTGTATCAGTGAACTCTAAATAAGATTCACAGGGAAAAAATTTGTAGTGTATATCAAAAATCTTAATAGTGTTTATGTATTGATGACCAACATTTCTACATTTATTAATTTTTCTGTTAATTTAACAAGTGAACTTAGGAACAATTCATAGGTAACTGAATATTGATCTCAGTTACATATATTATTGTATATGCACAGAATAGGAGAATTATTCTTAAAACACATTCAGTGGTATGTGTTTAATATTAAATTTTAAAAAGCCATATTAAAACATTAAAACACGTATCTACTTTTAATACCTTAGTACTGGAAAAAAAGTAAATGATAAAAGACAGAATATTTGGAGAAATATATAAAAATATTTTTCCAGTTTTTGGTTCTTATAAATAATACAAATAATATTCTTATGAATATACTTATAGATGTCCTTAAATCAACATATTTGTAGAGTTCTTTTGGGTATAGTGTATTTAGTAGTGAAATACCAGTGTCATAGAGCATGCCGTGTTCAACTTTAGTACATATTGTCATCTTCCAACGTGTTTGTACCAATTTATATGCCTACCAGTGGAGTGTGAAAGTTCCTGTTGCTTTACAACCTTGCCAAAACTTGAAAATGCCAACATTGTTAATCTCAGAGTTGTAAGTTTACTGGTGGTCTTTTTATTTTTCCTATTCATATTTTATATTCTAACATTTTAAAAGTGAATAAAAGTAAACATTATTAAAATAAGATCATTATATACTAAATAATATAGTTCTATAGATCTTTTAGAAGAATTATATTTCCTAGGTTACACATGTAGAATTCATCTCATATATCAGTTAAGTAAAAGGATTAGGATTAATTTAAAATATGTTGTGAAGATAAATAGTTCTATAGGTTTAAAATGACATAGAATAAACTACACTATTTGTAAAGGGACTTCCAGATGTGGCAGAGGGATAGATTTGCTGAGTTAGGAGCCCTTTTGTATCCCTAATGTGCCTGCATCTATGATGATAGCAGTCCTTTATTAACAACAGGGTTATTTTTCCTTAATTGGAAATTTCTTGGCCTATTGTTCAGTGTTTGTCTAGAAAAGCTGGCCAAAAAATGTAATTCCACTTCTCTTTATTTTATAAGTACTCTTGTAAATAATTGTATAAAATCCTGTTATTCACATTCCTTAAATAACAAATAAAGATTATCAGCCCTTGTGAACAGAGCTCATTATCTTTAAGCCTTAGTAGAAAATATTATAGAGTATTTTGTTTTATTTCCTGTTCTCAAAAGATATGTAACACATATTCATAATCCCTTTTTTCTGGTTTCCCCCCACAAGAATTGTTTGAATAATTAACGTGTATGGTAATATACCATATATGGGATACATCTGCACTTTTTAGTTTGTTCCCTGGGAATTACATGTCCTTACTTAACATGTACCTTGTTTCTGCTATTATGCAAGAAATCATGCCTGATTAAGTTCAGACAGTTTGCAAGGCAGGGGGTTTGTGTAATTGCTATCATGCTCTGCAGGTTTCTACTTGTCATCTCTTTCGAAACTAGATTAAGAGATTTTTTTTTTTAAGAGTGTGCTGCTCACCTGTTTGTTCATTACATTAATTTAAGTTGTCTTCCTACTATTTGTTCAGAACCTTCCACCAGGAGGATTTGGTGAGGTCATTTCCCCCCCCCCCATCTTATCTGCCTAAAGGCATTAGATCACCTTGTTATACATTATCATGTATACAGTAAACTCTCTGACTTCCCTCAGATATTGGATAACAGTGCCAGAATCAGTCCATTTGTCCCTAGGGATAGCTATGTATACTCTTCTAGTCTACGAGAATGGGCTGTAAAGCATTTAAAGCATAAATATCTATGAAAGACATTCACAATATAAAATAGTATATTCCTCTTGATACAGAGTGCTGCAAACCCAAGTGACATCAGTTGAATCACATTTTCCTCTCTAGTCAGATGAAATGAATTCATTTTCTGACTTAGAGTCTAATTCTCCATATTCTATAGACATGGCAATAAACACATTTCTTTACCTGTATTATCAATTAATCTTTATACCTGTAATTTCTGTACTTGAAAGTTTGAGAATAAATATGAAACATGGTAACTGAGAAAAAATATTATTTAATATTATTTATTACAGTATTTTATTGTATAATTTTATTATTTTAATAAGCAACATTTAGAAATTTAAAGAATAATCCTATCACCTGCTTATCATTTATGAATTGCTACATATAATTAAGATAAAGTTATTTGTGCCATAGGTGTATTTAAATCCAGAGTATATTTGCAGTTATTATCAATTCTTTATAATATCCTCTTAAGTCACTTCTAATTAAGTCCTTTGAGCATCACATATCAAGACAATTTCATCTTGCCAACCATCTGCGCACAACACATCTAAAAAGTTATTCTAAAAACTAATTTAAGTGACCAATATTATAGTCAGAAGGATGTTTACTTTTGGACTATATAAATTATTAAAAAATATATAGTAGCCTCTAAAGAAGAGATTCTATTCTTATAATAGGATACTGTAATAAAATTCAAAATGTGTCATATAGGTTTTTTGTTTGTTTGTTTAAAATACTTTAATTGTGAATTAAAGCACATAAAAAGGAAAATCCACAAAATGTGTGAGCTCAGAAAATGTTCACAAACTGAATGTCAGTTTAACCACCACCAGGTCAAGAACGTGAAACTTGTGTGCCCCCAACAAAACCACACCCTTTCCTGTAGCACCGCCTGGTCCTGCAAGTCCATCAGTGTTAGGTGACGAATGCTATCACATTGCACGCACTCCATGAATCTCACCTATTGCTGAGCTGAATGTTTGGGACATTCACCCCTTTTCACATGTGATTATAGGTTGTTGATTTCTCTTGAAAGTAAGATATTTATTCAAGTGAGCTCATGGATATCATTTGTCCATCCTACTCTTGATGGGCTTCAGGGTTATTTGTTGGTTTTGTCTCTTATGAACAGTCTGCTGTGACCTCCAGCATACGCCTCCTGGGGATGTCTGTCCACACTTGTGTTGTGCACATACCCAGAGATGGCCTGCTGGCCGTGGGTTTATAGCTTGAGTAGAATTGCCAACTTAGACTTTGACCAGCACCTCCACTGCCCTCTGCATCAACACCGACATTGCCAGTCTTGCTTATTTTAGCCTGGTAGTTTTAATATGACTAAAAATATTCAGGTATTTTGTTTGCTAAAAAAGGAAGGGGCATGCCACTTTTGTTATATTTTTTATCGTATATAAACAAACACATACACACAATGATTATTTCATGTGAGACTAATTTGTTTTAAAATACATGTTAATGCTCTTGCCGGTTTGGCTTAGTGTTAAGAGAGTTGGCCCTCAGCCTGGAGGTTTGATTCCAGCCAAGGGCATGTACCTAGTTTGCAGGCTCCATCCCCTGGTCGGGGCACATGTGGGAGGCAACCAATCGATGTGTCTCTCTCACACCCATGTTTCTCTGTCTGCCTGTTTCTCTCTCCCTTCCACTCTTTCTGAAAAGCAATGGAAAAAATATCCTGGGTGAGGATTCAAAATAAATAAATAAAATAAGTAAATAAATAAAATACATGTTGATGGTGGACGATTTAGTCTTAATGTGAGATAAATATTTTTATATTTCCCTGAAAATAAAAACCATAAATTCTACAGTACTCAAAATCTTCATTAGAGTTTTAAATACGAGAAAATAATAGGAGCCCAAGCCAGGTAGTGCCATAAAACTTTAATTTAGAAAATCAGATTTAAAGATATCATAAATACCAAGTCAAAGGGGGATTTTGAAGAATTTCAGAGTTAGCAAGAGCTGGAAGATATTTGTGCCCCTAACGCAGAAGGGACCAAGGGAGGCATATTTATTGTACCAGGGTCCCAAACTGGGGCTGCTCCATGGGAGTCCAGTCTGTGAAAAAAGGCAACCATTGTCAGAAAAACTGCCAGCAGCAAAAACATAGAGAGAAATACCCTAGGTTTCTCCTTTCTCCTGTACTCCAGTCTCCTGTCAATACTTCACGTCATCCAAACCTAGAGGAAACTGGTTAGCAAGGGATTTGACTCCAAATGTGGTTGGCAAACGTGTGGTGTGGGGTAGCTGCCTAAATACATAAAAGCAAATGGCCTGTCAGGTTCCACCATTATGTTAATCAGCACATATTTTAAACTCTCTGCTCATGTTTTGCACAGCAAAATTTGTGCTTTTCTCTAACTAAAGTAATTATCTTTTTCACAAAATAATATTATCTCACCTTATCCCCTGTTGGGGAAGTATAATTAAAAAGAAAACTTCCTCCCAACCCAGAAAATCTCCCCACAAAGTTAGGGGAGAAAGAAAAAATTATTATTGATTATGCATTTGATAGAAATGTGACGCACATCACAGGCAATCCACTAAGAGGTTGAATGGACAGGGAGAATCTCACCGTTTTATACATATAGTCACACAGATCCAACCGGTTACATGTTTTCAACAAAACACAAGAGGACTTGACAGCAACGTTTCTCACACATAGTTTATCCTAAAATCATTTGAAAATTTCAGGGGCCACCTTTGTTAGATAATTGACTTTATCCAAAGGAAAATAGCTTCTTGTATCTTTATAATAGGAAATAATTTTGCAACTCAGAGCAAGGCAGCCCCTAAGTTAGGCTCCTACCCACCCACTGAAACTGGGAGATAAAGGCCCTCTCTTCCTTGACGTATATATTTTAAGATGATTCCTAGGTCCTTGAGAAAGATGCCTTCATGTCTTAAAGCTGGCAAGAGGCTTACTAACATTTGAACAAGTTCTACAGTCATTTCAAAGAAACAGAATGAATTTACAATTACAAATTTTCTAAAGTAAATCTTCTTTAAAAAAGAAAAGAGAGGAGAAGCACTTCCCGTACTTTCAACAATAAGAATTAAACCTTTTATTTGTAATTCATATTTGCACTTATGCCCACAGATAAGGGAAGACACATGATCCCACCAGTCACTTTAGCTCTCTCAAAGTCCAGGACCTTCATCATTCCTTCCAAGTCTAAATGTAGTTGCTCAGGGTCTGATCAGTCATGAACTAAACATCATAAAGTTAAGCTCCACTAACACTCTTTGCCCAAAATACTAGAGGAACGAAAAAGAAGAAAATAATTGCAGGTACGTGTAGACATATGCATAGCAATCTGTTCAATGCTGTCACTGTCCTCCTGTAGGCAGATGTTCAAGAATCTATAGTTTTTACTTACCAATATCATTACTCAGTTTTTTATTGTATATAACCCTTGCGCTGTTTGAGTCTTATTTAATAGCTGCCGCTTCTTGGGAAATTGTGTTCTCAGGAATTTTGTTTTGTATTTACAACTTTAAAAAAATATTTTTATTGATTTTTAGAGAGAGGGAAACATTGATATGAAAACAAAACATTGAGGGGCTGCCTCCTGCATGCCCTTTACGGGGTATAAGCCTGCAACCCAGGCATGTGTCCTGACTGGAATTTGAACAGGGAGCCTTTCAGTGCGTGGGCTGATGCACAGCCAACTGAGCCACACCGGCCAGGGCTCTATTTACAACTTTTGTTGAAGAAAACTAGCAGGGCCATTCAAGCCTCAGGTCCCTCTTTGAATCACTCCTAAAAAGGAACCTTGTTCAAAACAAGCAAACTGTTTATGTACACTTAGGTCATATAGTGAAGTGAACTATTTTTTTCATAATACATGCTATTTTAATAATATTGATATTAATAATAAAGTTGTTTGATCTTTGTAAAACGATGCACTTGAGAATGCAGCATCATGTGAAAGGTCTCTAATGATTTCAAAGTGATGGAGAGTTGGATCAGGCATTATGTTAGAATCAGAAAATGTTTGTTTGTACTAAGATTGTAGTTTCCAACCCAAATATATGACCTAGAAACACTATGCAGCATCCTTACTTCATTCTGAGATCATCAAGTTACCAAACTCTTCATTGTAAAAGTTTCTGTGTCTTTTTCAAGCTTATAAAGCAAGCCTACGATCTCACTGTCATGACTCATGTTCCGAACCAGCTGCTATTCAGATTTCATCCAAATCTCCCTAAATAGTCTGAATGCCATATTTTCTCTTTCTCACACTCTCATTTACCATCACTGAGAGAGATCTGATTTCTGCCCCTTATGCTGAGATCTCCAAAACTTTACTTTTTGCTAAAATCCTTTAGCCACTATCTGGGTGTAGCTGCTACTTTTGACATTAAATATTCTCTTTCTCTAGCATTTTTTCCTTTGGTTTTCACAACAGTAAGCTAGGTTTACTTATCAACCAGTTAAGAATGATGAAATAAGTTCACCAAAATGTTTTTTATTTGGAAGGAAGCAAAAAGTTTTAACTCTGCTCCCACCAAGCCTTTTCTGCCGCAGATGGACAATGTCAGTTCAAAATGCCTGGGTGATGCTGCATATTGACGAGCCTCATTCTGGAGTCAAGAAGCCTGACTTTCATTCTGACTCTGCCACTTATGAGTGTATATTTAAGAAAACACCTGTTTTTCCTCCCCTTATTTGTAAAATGGGTAGATAATGACTATAAAATAAAGATAACTTATTTAATTTTAGAATATCTTCTAGCACAAAGTTGTTTCTGACTCATTAGGCTACTGGGAGATTCAACGATAGAGTAAATCAAAGAAACTAAAACAGGGCTTGGCATACAGTAAGCAGGGTGGTTAAATGTCACGTGGACATGGCTTCAAAGATCAAAATCTTTTGGAAAGGATACATATTTGCTGTTGTAAATGGCTTTAGTGAATGAATTTTTTTTCCTTTTAATCCTAAACAGAAGTCTATAGTGTAAATTGTAATTATGGCAGCTACAATGCTCAATGTCACAAAGTCTGATGTTTGGCAATTGAATAGTAAGAAGGAAAACAAAATTGGACCGGAATAAACTGATTACCAAAGAGGCTAATGTAAAATTAAGTAACATGTGTGCTAATTTGCCTTTTCCCCTTAAATTAAGAAGTTAATCCTCAAGTCCTCCTAAATAAGCAGTTCCCATGATTCTGTGTTTCTCACCAGATCTCTACTGACCCTTTTTCACTGTTTAGTGTGCACTGGGCACCACCACCTCTCCAACTCCAACAGCGTAAAGATGTTAAAATAATAATGGTATATGAACATACAAAGCAAAATGCAGGATGACATAGTAAGACTAAAATAAGATGTAAAATCCCAGTACACAGAGGAGACCAACATTCCATTACTAAAAATCACACACACACACACACACACACACACACACACACACACACACACACACACCCCAGCCACTGTAATTCTAAGGGTCTGACTCTGTGATCTCTCATCTCTAAATGCCGGGATAAAGCTCTCCTGTGTCTACCTATGGAACTTTTTCTATAGGCCTTGATAAACTACCAGGCCTTCATTTTGAGAAATATTGTTCCAGGGTACATTGACTAGAGTGTAGTTATTAGGGTTTGATTATGAGTTTTAGGAATAGTATTTAAAGGCTTCAATACAATATTGATCACACTGCTTTATTTGTTCTTGTTTTGAAATACGAATTTGCCTGGAATTCTAGACAGTCATTTTAAATGCTCACATCTTTGGCACTACATTGCTGTTTCCATATAGATTTTCTGTTTGGCAATTTTACACAGTTAGCAAAGCCTGTCCCATTGTTCAAAGGGAATACGCTTTATAAGAATCTTTTATTGTGTAATTCAAACACCCAAGACTTCATGTACTTACCATTTGTTTAATTTTAGTTCAAAGAACTATGTTCATGTAGATAATTCCTGATTTCTATCAAATGATATAAAAAGTAGGGAAAAAATCTAGTATACCTGTAATAAAAATTAATACCTTTAAAACATTTTTAACACTAGGCCTAACTTCTCTCATTTTTAGCGTTTCTTAATTTTACTATTGATGGTGTGATGGAGGAGATTAGAGATCCTTATTCTCTTACAGTATGAATATAATTGGGAACCAATTAAATTTATAAACTAATGCCCTCAGCTGTGTGGCTCACAGCTGGTTGAGCTTCATCCCATGCATCGAAAGTCTCTGGTTTGATTCCCAGTTAGGGCACATGCCTGAGTTTCGGGCTCGATCCCCAGTAGGGGGTGTGCATGAGGCAGTCATTAATGTTTCTTTCTCCCCCTTCTCTCTTTCTCTCTCTAAAAAAAATCAATAAAAACATTTAAAAATTTATAAACTAGTAAACAGGTTTATAAACCTGTATTATTTTCAAATGACATTTTGATAGTGTAATGTTTTCTAAACATCCAATTTCTCATATATTTATTTATTTAATATTAAAGTTATTTCTACATATCTATTCACTGACATACCCTTAAATGGAATTGTATATTTCCTTCTGATTTCTGAGAGTATATTTGCTGAAAATGAAATTACATCTAAGTGATTTTCTTGACAGTGCAAGATGTTCACTGTCATCCAACAAACCTCATATTTACAAAATAATTACATATTTACAAAATAATTACATTTACATTAATCTGTGCAGAGGTGACCTGCAAATATAGTTCAGTGCAAAGTTACTAAATAGAATATTGCTGTTTTTGTTTTTTGTTTTATGCTCAGTTTTTGGAAAATTATTTTATAATTAAATAAGTAAAAATCTTCTATTTGTCATCATCTGCCACATTTTCCCTTCCTGGATTACTTGGGTTTTTTTTTTAGGTCAAAAATACTTTACAATGTACTCTTTCTAAGAGGAATGTATTTTAACGTGGATATATAGTGCATGAAATACAGCTTTCATAATCCAACAGTAATTGAAAGGTGATGCTTAATAATATAACTTCTTCTATGCTTATTTTATGACCTATTTTGTTTGCTTGTGTGCCTTCCTATTTCTTCAGTATGATGAAAACTAAAAGTCAAAAGAAGCATATTTAAGTTACATTTTAAAAATAAACTATGGAGCCCGGCCGGGCATGGCTCAGTGGTTAAGTGTCGACCTAGGATCCAGGCGATCAGGGTTCGATCCCCGGTCAGGGCACATGCCCGGGTTGTGGGCTGCAGCTGATCAATGATTCTCTCATCATTGATGTTTCTATCTCTCTCTCTCCCTCTCCTTTCCTCTCTCTGAAATCAATAAAGATATATTTAAATAAATAAATAAATAAATAAATAAAAATAAAAAACTATGGAGAAAAAAACAGATCATTTCATCTTTTTATTATTTATTGCATTATTCATTTTATATTAATAATCTACTAGTGTAGGGTATTGGGTTCATATATTTGAAAATGTAAAATGAAATATGACATTTCCATCATTTCTGAGGAAGTGCAACTTTTGAAAATTCTAAAAATATCATGCTAAGTGAAATAAGTCAGAGGGAAAAAGTTAAGAACCATATGATTTCACTCATATGTGGGGTATACAACTAAAAGCAACAAATTAACAAGAAAAATAAACAAAAACTTATAGGCACAGATAACTGTACAGTTGTTACCGGAGGAGAGGGGATGAGGGGTACTAAAGGGTACTGGGGGTCAAATATATGTTTTTTTGACTTTGGGTGGTGGACACACAATACAATATACAGATTATGTATCATAGAATTGTACACTTGAAACCTATATAATTTTATTAACCAATAATGCCCCAATAAATTTAATTTTAATAGAAAAAACAAAAAATAAATAAAAATATAACACATATTGCAGTTGTTTATAATGAACATTAAAGTGGGAAGCAGAAAGAAAATCAATTTGACCTTTTTAAATAATAAAAGACAAGACTGCTCTTAGCATCCATTGGTGTCCTTATACCATCCACCTTACCCTAGGACAACCTGCTGCCACTGAGCCCTTAGAATAATCTAATTTAAGTAGTGTTATTCAACACCCAGTTTGCTAACATCAACATTATTTGGGGTCCATTTTAACTTATTTTCTGTTTCTTCTCTTTGCATAGAGGATGTTTAGTAAACATGTCTCATTTGTGAAGGATGTCTGGTAAAATCAAATTTAAGGTTAAATTTAATTAGATCCACAGATGGTGAAACATAATTGATGAAAATATGTCAATATAAACTGGAGGTAACTGTTTCTAATATTGTGTCAACAGGAGGAAAAAACAACAGCATTATTAAGAACTGTACTTAAGTGTTTTGAAGAGTAATGCAGTTAATTTTTAATTTCAGTTCAGACATCTTAGATACAAGAAATTCTGGTTTATGTGAACAGTTTTTCTTCAATAAGATGGATATTTTGTTTCATATTTGCTATAGGAATAAAAGAAGACAATTTTTTCTGCTGATACTATATAAGCTATTCTCCTTAGTAATTATATGAGACACT
Organism: Miniopterus natalensis; assembly: GCF_054644295.1. NCBI lineage: Eukaryota > Metazoa > Chordata > Mammalia > Chiroptera > Miniopteridae > Miniopterus > Miniopterus natalensis. Next base: position 67,531,996 of record NC_142082.1, on the reverse strand, counting down.
ACTACCTAAGCAAAGGAGAAGAAAGAGTATATAACCTTTCCTTTAAATTATATAATGTCTGCTGAAGTGAAATAACTTTGATTTTGTGATTCTGTGTGACAGTGGTCACTCCACATTTGTATATGACAAGATGTGTGTAAATTTGAAACAAGTCCTATTAGATGAAAAATGACCACACAATATCTTTAAGGAATAAATATCAATACAGTTTTTACAGTTTATGTGCAGTGGACTTTGACATTTACTATGAATGAGGACATGAAACTTTATATTTGGAAATGCAGTTAATCAGATTAGGAAAGCCATAGTAAGCCACAAATTACAAAATAACTAGAACACCAATTCTTTTAAAAAAACCAACTCTTTTGTAGTGAAATAAATTATTCATTTATCGTAAAATTTTATTTTAAGCATATTAAACTCTATCTTGATCAACTGGTAAAAAAAATCCTGAATAATCATTCTAATACAAAATAATTTATAAATTAATTTTCAAGGTTTGTTATTCTAGTGTCAATTAAAGTTAACAATACTAATAATAGCAATAAAAATAATGGACATCATTTTTGGCTATCTACTATACATGCACACTGTTTATAACTTCATATATGCTATCTCATTTAAGAATACAAAAATATGAAATCTAACTTATTGATCCCCACATTACAAGTAAAAATTGGAATCTCAGGGCCACATGAGTGACTTTTTAAAGAAAATTCAGAGGAAAAAAGAAAGTAATTCCAATTTTCCAACATATATATGATATACATGTTGACACCTAGATCATCACCTAGTACCTTTAAAACCAGGGTTACCTTCCATCATAAACATTATTATTCCTGTACTAAATATATGAACATACTGATATGGTTCCTTCATGGCAAACACTTAAGTTATTAGGCTGATTTATAGAGGCTCCATTTTTATCTAACCATTCCATGGATGTCTACTGTCCCCTATCTCACAGACTTCATTATCTTTTCCATATGCCTCTGCCCCATGCTCATTTTCCCCAACTTGTTTTTTAATATATTCATTCAAGTAATATTTTTGAGTACCTACTATGTGCCAGGTAATGTTTAAAAGCTTATGTTCAAAGAATAACAGGGCCTGGTTATCAAATGCTCTCAACGTCTAGTATGAGATACTGAGGACAATAAAACATAGTGTGAGGAATAATATATGATTACATAGGAAGTCAGCTCACAAAGCCTGGGATGGTTTGTGGTAGATGAATGTCAAGCACATGATTTCTACACTGCAAGCTGAAGGGTGAGTAGGCAGTAGCCAGAATAACAAATAGGGGAGTCATTTGTACAAGGAGAAAACAAGGGAGAGTATTAGAAGTAGAGATGCCTAAAGGTGCAAATGTGAATTTTTATTTTTCATTCATTTGTTTATTTATACATTCCTTAAAATATTATTGGATGCTGACCACTTACTATAGTTTTAGGGATAGGCATTTGACTTTTAAACAAATATATTCCCTCTTGGACCAAATAAGTGAATTAGGGGTTTTGGTGTAAAACTCAGTTAGAAGTACCTAAAAGTTCAAATTTGTCCGATTCTAAGCTATATCCAATTTTTGCCTCACACTACATTTTGATATTTAGGAAATGTTCTTATTATGTAATGTGTTTCTTTGTCTCATACCTTTGTGCTTTCAACCCTGGCATATTGGAAACGATTACGCATGTTCCTTAGGATCATGACTTGTTTGATATGCTTCTGTTCTTGGACTTTCTGCTTTCTTTCTTGCATTATTTGTTTCTGCCCATAGTTCTACACACCCTCAAGGTTGTTTACAATGAGCTTCTTTCTTCTCACTGTACAAAGAAACTCAGAGAGACTAAGAAAACCTGTTGGAGAAGGGTAAGAATGTAGGTTTCCTGTTCATAAACCCTTCACAAAATTCCATCCCCTGCTTTTATTTGCACCTTGTCATAACCTTCCCCTTGTATTTTTGATGGAAACATGCAATTTGGAGTCTAACCACACTTCTGCACTTTAAACTTTCCCTCTTGTCCACAAATTTCCAAATTTTTTCCAACACCATTAACATTTAATCAGTACCTAATAGTTTTGTTGAGTCTTTCTTTTTGGAAAAAAGATATCTTCACTTATTCTTTAACTCTGAAAAGAAATAATCTAAAACAGCAACAAACAAAAAAACAATGACCTTTTCATAGTAACAGATATTGTGTACTGAAAGTATCAGCACACATTTGTCAGCTCCAAATAGGCAAAACAATCTTATTATTGTTGTTAATTTATTATTTTGATTTTTATGTTTACTTTGGTACTTTTTTATATGGTATTGTTATATAAAGTATGAAGCTAGGAAAATTCCAGGAAAAGTGGAATAGGGAAACTGAGACAGATTGTTAAACACCAGTTTGCAGCCACCTAGTAAATCCTACCTTCCCTAAACCAAGGACAGTTGGGAGTTAAAGTTTTGTGTTAGATGGGCCAGATATGGAAACCCAGGAACAGAAATTAGGGCACAGAAACTCACCAAGGCAGGAAGCCTCAGGTGCCTAGCAAGGGGCAAAGGGCAACCTATCCTCCCCTAGCATACCGTTAGTCATGTGGTTTAGATCCCTTCAGCTTTCCTCCCTAAAGATAACATCTAGGCCTCGGTTGTATTTCAGCTCCAGGCTCAGATAAGTGGTGATGTGGCTGCCTCAGGACCAGCTGCATTGACTAATGACCCCCTGCCCTGGCACTGACCAATCAGTGGAGACCAGGATCCTGAAAGAGCTCACCTGGAAAGCTGATGGATATTCTATGGAGACCCTCCCCTAAGATTTCCACCCTCAAGAGAGAGATAAATACTCTCAGGACAAAGGACTCAGCTTGCTCTCCCCCCCCCCCCAAGGGGAGCACCACCACCATTTTCTTTTCCTCTCCCAGGGGACCCCACAAGACTTGCAACCAGGGGAGCAATGGGCAGCAGCAGCTTGTCCCGGGCCTACCCCCTGAACCTGTCTCCAAGGTCCCTGAATCTGTCTCCAAGGCCCCCTTCTCTCCCTGACTTCCCAGGGAGCCAGAGCAGCACAGCCTGGGCTCTCCTGTTCCTTCTTCTATGCACCTTCCTTGTTTCACTGTCCTAAGGATAATTTTACTGCAGCCAATAAATTCTTGCTTTTTTTCCTACACTTGTCTCTTAATTGAAATCTTTCCCTCAAGAAGACAAGAACTTAGGTGTCCTCCTCCTCATCTCCTGGTAACAGTATAGGACACGTTCAATACTGACAACACACAATGATTAATTGAAAATATCATGCATTTCTGTACATCTCTCTAACATTTTAATAGCATTCTATTATTTCCCAAATAAAATATTTCATGTGTGTACAAAAGATTTTTTTTGGCACTTTAAAGTGAAATGATTTTTTATTTTTTTTTTTGTAATTTGAAAGCAAAATACATATTTAAATAGAAACAAATACTGGAAATAAAAGAAAGATGTTTCTGAAGTTCAGATAATTTCCTTTAAGAAATTATACTTTGTCCCAAAAAAGATTATTTTAAAGTTTAATAAGGAATGAGAATATTTATGAGGGATTTTAATCTAAGTTTATGACTAATCTGACTTTACATTTATTCGATCTATTTATAAAAATCAGAAGACTTCTTCAATTGTTAAAAAATAAACACCATCAAATATTCCTCTTTTTAACCTAAATAGAAATAATATATTTAGCCTTGAATATTCTTTAAGAATTACTATTTAAGAATAAAAGTATATAATAACAAAAACATTCCCTATACAAATACATGAAACTTAAATGAATAGGAAAATAATTTCTTACAAATAGTCTAATGTAACCCTAGAGTATTAGTTGGACATTAACTATAATGTGACAATAACTTGCTTTGCAATTACAAAAAAAGCTACAAATTTCCAAAATAATGTCAGTTTTCCTGTTTGTTTAAACGTAGATATTTTTGTTGTGTAATTTATAATTTATTTTTATATTCTTAAGAGATCTATGTCTTTTTCCCAGATATAACAAGCTATAGGCATGCTTTTACATTCATAATTATATACCATTATAAGTAGTCACATACATGTGCCATTTTTTTACTCATTTATCTTGTAAAGAAAATTTACTTAGAAATCTCTAACTTTTATTTCTAGATTGAACCAAATGAATGCTAGGCTTGCTGAACAACAGTCATATTGGGATTTTATTCTATCTTAGTCCAGATTTATTTCTTATGTTTGAAAAGATCTCATCAAAATGCAAATTACCTACATTAAAATCTATTTATTTTAACTATACAGATTGATGAGTTTTGAGATACTTGTGTAACACCTACCATCATAAAGATATTAAACATTACCATCACCCCCAAAAGCTCCCTGGAGCCAGCTCCACAGTCCTCATTCTAGAAAATCACTGATATTGCTATCATCACATTAAATTAGTGCTGCCTATTGTAAAAAGTGACATGAATGGAATCATATAGTTATATAATAGTATAATATTTTAGAGATAAATTGATGTGATATCTACAGTTGTTTTATAAAATTTAATTTCTTTGTACTAATCAATTTTATATTCATATATAGATCTGTTTATTTACTCTCCTATTTATGAATATTTGGATGTTTCTAATTTGGAGCTGTTAAGAATAAAGCTTCAATGAACAATCCTATACAAGTTTTTTTGTTAACAATATTTCCATTTCTCTTTGGTAAATATATAGGAGTAGAATTGTTGGGCATATGGTAATTGTGTATATACATTTTAAAAAAGCTGTCAAACTGTTTTCACAAATGATTACAAAATTTTACATTTCCACCAGTAATGTATAAATGCCCCGGCATCTGCACATCTTCACCAAACCTAGATATTGTCCATCTTTTAAAATTTGGTCATTCTGGTGAAAGTGTAATGATCTCATATTATGATTTTAATATGCATTTGGACTGTCCTGATGACTAAAATACTTAACAGTTTTTCTGCATATATTAGTCATATGCATATCTGTGTGTATGTTTGGTTTGTTTGACTCTCTAAATATTTTTATTGGTTTTTCTTATTATTATTGCGTTATATATATCTTTAGATATTTAGGATAAAAATTCCTGGTCTTATGTACTTATTGTACACATTTCAGCTCAGTATGACTTTCCATTCCATTATCTTTTAATGGGAGCATTTGAAGAGCAATAGTTTTAACTTTAATAAAGACTAATTTATCAATTTTGCTCTGTTTTAACTGGTAAATCTTATTGTGCTTTACATATATATGCATATATGATTTGCCCTATAAGAACCCATCAACACTTACTCTTCTTTAAGCAAGGATGGTGATAACATTCACTTTATAGGATTTTTGACATTATGGAGAAATTTATTATACTTTGAAAACAACTCAGTACATAAGCACTAAATAAATATTAGTTATTATTATTGAACTAGTTAAAAATTCTGAGATTAATGTAATAAAATTTCTGAGCCCAGGATTTACTATATTTAAAGTGAGACAGTGGTCAAGGCTATTTAATATTAGCATAAAGATAAACATAGAAAACAGAGCAGAATAAATAATTCAGAAACACTTTCACACATATAAAGTCAATTTATTGTTCCTAACAAAATTACTAAGTTAAAGCAATTAGGGAAAAGTCTAGTTTTTTAAAAAATTAGTAGAAGAAAATGGGACATATCCTAAGCAAAAATTATAAAAAATAGGCCTCAGCTTTTACCTGCATCACAAAAATAACAACAGGAAATAATTATATATCTAAATAGAAAATATTAAAAAATTCTAAAGTAAACACAAGAAAAATCTTTTTTACAAAGGGTAATTCAAAATGTTCTTAGGATAAAATATAGTAAAAAATAAAATAATTAAAAAAAAACTTTATAGACTGTACCTCAAGAAAATGAAAAAAATTTATACTATTTAAAACCACTATTAAAGAAATAAAGGAAATATCACTGACAAGATGAATATATATCTGAAAAAAGATATATGCAGAATTTAAAGAACTTCTTACAATTAAATAAGACAAAATAACCAATTTACTAAAATTAGATAAAATGTTCAATCAGACACTAAACCAAAGAAGAAATATCGATGTCAAATAAACACAAAAAATGTTAAAATTATTTAGTTATCAGGTAAATAAAACTTTAAACTATAATGAGACACTATTTCATATCCACTAAAATAAACAAGGACAACATTTTAAAAATCTAACATATAAAGTACTTGTGAAAAAACAGAATTAATGAAAATTTTTATATTGCTTGTAGGAAAGCAAATGTCACATTCAGGTAAGGAAAATGTTATAGGGACAAAATTATATCCTTGGTTGCCATCAGTTTAGAGCGGGAAGTGTTTCATGACAAATGTGCATGAGAGAACTTTCGGGAGTGAAAAGAAGATCCTAAATCCCAATCATCATGGTGTTTACATGACTGTGACATTTTGTTAACACTCATGTAACTGTAAACCTATTAAAGGATGAAGTTTTACTGTCTGTAAACTACATCTTAATAAACCTGATTTTAAGAAATCAAAGTAAAATAGAGACTTTTATAACAAACAAAAGTTTTTCTTGTCTCCACCAGACCTGACTCCAGAAGGTCTGACCTCATGCATATTTCCAACATAAGGAAACTCATCCTTGCTGGAAGCAAAGGTTTCACCCAACAAGAAATAAGGACCATGATAAGGGTAAATACAGATGTACATATAAATAAATATTGACTATTTAAAACAAAAGTGAATTAGAATTAAGAAATCTCTTCAGGAATTTTTTAAAGAACTTACATGCTTAAATAAAATGTATGAAAAGGGTAGCACAAAAAAATTAAAGATCTTAATTTTTAGGATTATTAGGAAAAGTATTGAACATAAAGATAAAAAATTAACATCTTACATTGATAGCGGGCTATGTATCAAAACTTTTACAATGTTGGCAAACATTTGGAACTAGCATGAGAATATTTCCATATATGTATTTAAAATGTATATATAAAATTATTAAATAGTCTTTGTATAAGAGCAAAACAGAACATTTTTAATATTTAAAAATTAAAAATTGGGTAAAAAATTATTAATAAAGGTACATTGATGTAAAATATTTGCATACCCATTAAAAAATATTCCTCTGTCTACTTAGAATTGACCATTTTTTGGTGGAATTGCTTTGACATATTATAGGCGAAAAACACAAAGAATGAAAGAAGTCATTCCCTGGCAGGTGTGGCTCAGTTGGTTGAGGGTCTTCTCATGCACTAAAAGGTTCAATTCATGGTCAGCACAGGCCTGAGTTGTGGGCTCAATCCCCAGTGGGGGGCATGCCTGAGGCAGCCAATTGATATTTCTCTCTCAAATCAATGTTTCTCTCTCTCTCTTTTTCTATCTCCAAAAAATCATTAAGAACATATTTTAAAAAAAGAATAAAGAAGAAATGAGTAATAAAACACTGATGATGATAGCAGTATGAAACATAAAATGGGGTCACTGAAATTTTCTATAAATAGGTGAATTTTCAAATTAAACCCAGTTCAATGTTTACTTATAAGATTTTGCTTCAGATAAAGTGACAGGATTTAATAAAAATCAGCATGTCCCTGTGCTTCTCATAATGTATGCATTTGTCATAAAACAAATATTTTACATTCTAGATTGCAAGGTTCTCTGTTATTGAGAATAAATAAGACAATGTAAAACAAGTACTCTGAGTTTCATAACTGAGGCCAGGGTATTCTAGATAAAGATCTTGAAAAATGAACATAAAAGTAATGAGTGTATGGATGGTTTTTGATATATGCTTATACATTACTTTGGTAGAGGAAAAAGATCTTTGAAATATGGAACCAGACTCCATTGATTCTTCTGTTGCTTTTGGTCCTATTCCAGTAACACATTAATGTGTATATCAATATCTCTGCTGGGAAGCAGCATCATTTATTTTGTATTTTCTCATATACTGGCTTTGCTTATTCCCCATTATTTAAAAAAACAAAAAAAAAAATCCATTATGTTAAAATCTTCTACAGTTTTTAAATAGTTTAATGGAAACGTTTTAAATTAAGAAAATCTATATGCTTATTACTATTCAAATAAAAATGTTATTTTTAATTTATAGTTAAGAATTATTATTTTGAGTCTGTATATACTATTATCTTTGAAATTTTAAAGTAGCCTTTAAAGTAGTCTGATATGCAATTGCCTATAGATAATATTAAAACTTTTTTTCCTGTCCTAGCAGTTTAAGGCTTAGCCCTTGAAATGGGACATTAATAAAGGGTTGAGCATCACACAACAAGATGGGAGCATAGGTACCCACGGCACCCGCACCTCCTACAACCACATCAAAATTACAACTAAAATACAGAATGATCGTCACTCTGACCCTCCTGAAATCTGGCTAAACAGAAGCCCTATAGCCAGGGAACTGAAGGAGCGATGAGACCAGTAGGAAGGGTGGAGATGCCAGTGGATTGGAGCTGAATCTTAGAGACTCAGCCAAGTTCCCACACCTGGTGCTGTTGTTTAAAAGTAGGAGGGACATCTTGACCATGGAGGTTTCCCAGAGGGTGAGGGGTCCCAGGCCCACATCAGGGCCCCCAGCCCAGGGTCCCAGGGCTAGGGAGAGAAGTCCCCACAACTTCGGGCTGTGAAAACCAGAGCGGACCATTGCTGATGGTGCAGAGGGAGCTCCTCTTAAAAGACTGGCACACCGGCTCATTCAGATGTGCTCCTTCTGAGCTCCAGGGCTGGGCAGCAGCTTGAAAGGAACCTGATACATTCAGGGAGGAACTAACTTGCCTGAAATCAGGGCCAGAGCAGGAGGGGCAGCTTTCTCCCAGACAGAAGAGCTGCCAGAGGGCATTGTTCCTTTGGTGAGCCCTCCCCCATATTTGAATCTCCAGCACCTGACTTACATCTTTGGCCCCACCCTAGTGATTCCCAGGAGACCCCGCCCCTCCCTACTTGCAAGCTCATCCAAGCCATTTCCAGTGGCTTTTCTATGCAGTCGCCTCTTGAGCCTCATGCTTAGGACTTTCCTAAAATCTCTCAAAAAAGCAGCAGCTTGCCTCAACATGGCTCATACCTCTTGATAAGTGACCCCCAGGTTTGGCACTAGTGGCAGCCTGCATTCCTTCATAGCTTGACCTCTCCTGAAAACCTCCAAGCCCAGCACAAGTAGCAGCCAACTACAGTTTGCTATGTAGCTCATGCTGGGTGGCCCTGGGCAAGACACTGGCACAGGCTGACTTTGCACATCCCAGGAGGCCCCAGAGACAGTGCACCTGGTGGTCAGACTCGACCACACTGGATTACAACTCTACCACATCCACAAGTGACCCACTGAAAGGGCGCACTTGGCGAATACCACAGCTCCATTGAAGTAAATCCTGCACCATAGGGGTGTCTCCAACACAGCAGCTCTTTGGCTATAGTTGCAGCTGGTCCTCACAGCCAATTGGCCTGGGGGTTAATTCCTCCTAGTAAGGCCAACAGCAACCAAGGCTCAACTACAACAGGAGAGGGCACACAGCCCACATAGGGGAGCATTTAGAAGGTCTAGCTCAGGTGACTGGGGAGGCTGAGCCACTGGACCCTACAGGACACCTACTACACAAAGCCACTCTACAAATTCCAGGAGACATAGCAGCTCTACCTAATACATAGAAACAAATATCTGGAAGCAGCCAAAATTCAGAGGCAAAGAAACATGTCACAAAGGAAAGAACAGAAGAAATCTCCAGAAAATGGACTAAATGAAATAGAGCCAAGCAAGATAACAGATACAGAGTTCACAATAATGATTATAACGGTACTCAAGGATCTTAGTAAGACTATTAAGAAAACAAGTGAGATCATCGATGACATAATAAAGTACCAATCAGAAATGAAGTCTACACAAACGGAAATTAATAATAATTTACAGGGGATCAACTGTAGAGTAGAGGACCCTGAGAATCAAATCAGCAATTTGGAATATGAGGAAGCAAAAAACACCCAACCAGATGAACAAAAAGAAAAAACAATCCAGAAATATGAAGATAATATAAGGAGTCTCTGGGACAACTTCAAGCAGCTAAACATTCATATTATGGGGGTCCCAGAAGAAAGAAAGAGAGCAAGAAGCTGAAAACCTATTTCAAAAAATAATGACAAAAATTTTCCCCTACCTGGTGCAAGAAATAGACTTAAAAGTCAGGAAGCACAGAGTCCCAAACAAGAGGAACCCAAAGAGGCTCACAGCAAGACACATCATAAATAAAATGTCAAAGATTAGAGATAAAGAGAAAGTCTTAAAAGCAGCAAGAGAAAAGCAATGTTACCTACAAGCACCCATACAACTGTCAGCTGATTTCTTAACAAAAACTTTGCAGGCCAGAAGGAAGTGGCAAGAAATACTTGAAGTGATGAAAAGCAAGAACCTACAACCAAGATTACTCTACCCAGCAAAGCTATCAGTTAGAACTGAAGGTCAAATAAAGAGCTTCACAGGTAAGAAAAAGCTAAAGGAGTTCATCACCACCAGACCAGTATTACCTGAAAGGTTGAAGGGTCTTCTTTAAGAAGAAGCTAATGAAAAAAATAATCTGACAAACTAAATAGATTCAGACACACTGAAGCATGCAACAGACAGTCATATTTCGGAGGAAAGAGGGAAGGGGGTTGGAGGGTGGCAAGAGGTTAACCAAAGAGTTATATGCATGTATGCATAACCCATGGGCACAAACAATAATGGGGTGAAGACCTGGGGAGGGGGTGGAAGGGAGGTGGAGGGGGTAAATGGGGGGGGGTGGGATACCTGCAATATTTTCAACAATAAAGATAAATTTAAAAATAAATAAAAATAAGGAGTTGAGTTGATTCTGGGTAAAGTCACCCTCCCTTCCTAACCATCCTTTCTGCACACCCATTATGACACTAATTAAAAAAGTATGTGGAGCTGAGCTTGGTTGGCCTGAATTGAGTTTTCTCCCTTGCCTACCAGCTAGTCAAATCAAAACTCGCCTGTGCACAGGCTACTTTTCCTCACTTGAACATTAAATGGAAGCATCTGAATAAACTTAAATGTACTTTATTTTGTCATATTTTCTATTTATATTACCATATGTTGAAATTAAGCATATTGCATATATTTTAATATTTTAAAATATTTTATTTGTTTTTACATTTTTTATATATTTTTAAGTGTGACATATTGTATAGCATATCTGCATGCAATGTTACTAAACAAGTTTTACATACATTTCATATTTCACTATGCTATCTCTTAGAAGAACAAACTTTACACGTCTTAGTGAGATTTTTTTACTGCTGGTTACTATTTTTTGTAAAGCATGATCTTTTAATTTTCCTGATAAACTGAATGACAAATATTTATTTTGCACACATAATGAAGAGGAAATTGGGGATGGTGGAAATAAGTGTCAGCAGTGAAATTCAGAAACGAGTTATCTTGTGACAGGTCAAAAGCATTTGGAAATGGACACATGAGTTAACTCTTTACTGGTCAGCAATATTCAGACAGGGAAATAGGTGTATACTCGTGACCCATCAGCAAGGTCTTTTAATTAACTAATATGACCTGAGGCACCAATTTTAGAGGAATAAACCAAATTGTTAATAGTAAGAGTAGTTAAAGCCTTAAAAAGTTCTAATGTAAGAAATTACCTGAGCCCTGGCTGCGTAGCTCAATTGGTTAAAGCATAGTCCTGATACTCCAAGGTTGCAAGTTTGATCTCTAGTCAGGGCATCATTGGAATCAACCAATGAATGCATCACTAAATGGAACAACAAAATTGATGTTTTCTCTCTCCATCTCCCTCCTTCTGTCTGTCTAAAATTAATAAGTAAAAATAATAAATAAATAAGTAAATACATAAATAAATAATAAATAAATAAATAATAAAAAGAAATGACCTGAGATGTCTGGCCCATCTAGTTAATTAAAACCATGACTATGATGTTACGTAAAGAGTTCACACTACAGTTCATAGAATCAGATAAAGAGATCGTACATGGAATGGTTCTTATGGGTTATTCAGTTTTAATTTAATAGACATTCAGTAATAATTGAGGGGTCAATTTTACAGGGGTTAGCTGTATGGTTAATACTAGCCTTCATGGCTTAAATTGCAAGTACTTTTACTGGCATAAAATATTCAAATAATTTCCAGTGATTGGTGATACCGTATGCAATTTAAAATTACTAGTCTGGCACATAATCATCTTCTTGTTTACCAGAATCTTGTGAAGTAAACAAATTGTCTGTATAAGAGCCTTATGTTATACAAAAATATGAAATAAGCCTCTTGGCTCATTCAAATTATAGTCTTGTCTGTTAGGGCATTTTTCTAAGAAGAACTCACTCTAGCTTCTGCTCCTATAGGGCACATCACTTATTTTTTAAGCTCATTAATCACTCTCTTTACAAATCACTTATAGTAGTTGATTCTTTTTTGTTATTTTTCTCTCTTTTTTCTTTTTTTTTTGTGTGTCTCTTAAAAGTATACTTTTTTCCATCACCATTATATATACCTTTTTCCATCACCATTTATCCCCGTATACCCTCCTCCACCTCCACCCACACCCCCCCTTGTCCCCTACAATTACCACATTTTGTCCAAGTCCATGAGTTCTTTCTCTTTTTTTTCCCCTTTTGTGCAATCTCTCCCCCCACCCCTGGGAATCCCCCTTCCCAGAGCTTTCAGCTTGCTCTCTATCTATGAATTTGTCTCTATTTTACTTGTTAGTTCAGTTTGTTCATTAGAACATATGAATGAACTCATATGTTACTTGTCTGTCTCTGACTGGCTTATTTTACTTAGTTTAATGTTCTCCAGGTCCATCAATTCTGTCGCAAAGAGTAAGATTTCCTTCTTTTTTTTAATCTGAAAGAATATGTGCACTCCTATGTTCATTGCAGAGTTATTTACAATAGCCAAGGTTTGGAAGCAGCCCAAGTGTCCATCAGTACATGAGTGGATGAAAAATCTGTGGTACATTTACATAATAGAATAATACTCAGCCAGCCCAGCCAGGCGTTGCTCAGAGGTTGAGCGTCAACCTAGGATCCAGGCGATCGGGTTCGATTCCTGGTCAGGGCACATGCCCAGGTTGTGGGCTCGATCAGTGACTCATCATTGATGTTTCTATCTCTCTCTCTCCCTCCCCTTTCCTCTCTCTGAAATCAATAAAGATATATTTAAAAAAAAAAAAAAAAAAAAGAATAATACTCGGCCATAAAAGAGAAGAAAATATTTTTCTTAATGGAGCATACAATATCACAACAGCAACTGATTATATAAATCTATACATAGATATATATAGATATATATATATGTGTATATGTGAAAAATTATTTTCCTCAAGGAAATCTCAGTAAGAGCAAGAAACTAACAAGTATGGAGACAGAAGAAATCTAGATAGTTGCTAAAACAGAGGTTTTCAGGAACGGTTGTAGAGACTATAGAATGGTAAACTCTGAATCATCCTAAAATGGGTGATCAGTAGTGTGATGAAAGATTTACAGAGAAGGAAGAATTGATTCATGTTAAGACTTCACTGTAAGAAGTGATATCTTAGTTAGACATAGAATATATACAAAAGCACATTCAGAGAAAGGAGCACTGACAAAGGGTAGTATACCCAGGAAGCCATGACAGTAAATTGCTGATAATATATAATTAATTGTTGATTTTGGAAATCTGTGGGAATGAAACTGAAATGGTAAGCAAGGGATAATAAAGATAATATATTCACAATCCACTTGTATAATTATGTCATGTCTCTGTCATGTACTAGGCCTAGTATTAAGGATATGTGAGCAAATAAGATAAGCATGTCCCTATCCTCATAGAAATTATCAAAGTAGCAAGGAACATAAATATAGGTTCAGATAATGTATTAAACAAATAATAATAAAAATGTTGTGTGAGAACATAAAGCTCTGATAAATTTAGGGCAGCATTTTAGAGCAATGTAAAGGCCAGAAACATATTTTTGTTGAGATGAGGTCTCTTCTGAATTCTCTATCATATGATTGATATTATCTTGTGCATTTATTGTATGTATAGGTTTGTTTAGATATTTTGTTATACACATGAGAGAGAGAATTAAATTGGGATTTTAGGTTCATTATTAACAATGTTGATAAAAGAATGAAAGAAGAAAAAAACAAAGGCAGAAACATCATTTAGGCAAGTGCTACACAGTAGACAAATTATAAGGGCCAAATCCCAGCCAGTTGCATTAGTAACAAAAGAGGTTGATTGATTTGAGAAAATGTTAAGTAGAATTAATTTAACATATATATCAGGGTAGCATAGATTTTATTTTTGATTTGCTTTGCTTTGTTTAAAATGAAAACAATCAATACCATCCAGGCGAGAGGGAAATGGACACTGCTGTTAGTTGCATAAATTATTATATCTCTTTTGTGAAACAAGTTGGTAATATGCATAATAAGTCTTCAAATTATTGATGCTCCTTGATAGTTATTCTATGTTTGGGAATTAGTCATATAGATATAACTGTAAATCAAAGCGTTTTGTTAGAAAAGATCAATAAAACATTATTTATAATAGTAAAATGAATGGAAATTGCCTAAATGTTCAATTTAGTGGAGGTGGTTACATAAGTTACTATGTGGAATTAAAAAATATCATATGTTAAATAATGTAAATTAAATACCAAAGTATGTGGCTTTACTTCCACACCTATTGAAAAAATATGCATTAAAAAAGGAAAGAATGCCCAGCCGGGCATGGCTCAGCGGTTGAGCATCGACCTAGGATCCAGGCAATTAGGGTTTGATTCCCAGTCAAGGCACATGCCTGGGTTTCGGGCTGCATCAATGACTCTCTCATCATTGATGTTTCTACCTCTCTCTCCTTTCCTCTCTCTGAAATCAATAAAGATATATTTTTTTTAAAAAAGGAAAGAATTATCAAACTTATTTGTTTTATCTCTGGGTGGTAAGATCATTTTATATTTTCTTTTAAATTTATTTTCAAATTAGCTGAATGTGAAAATGTATTGTGTTTGTAGTTAAAAAAATAAATTTACTTTATTATTCTTAGGATGTAGTAACCCATTATATGTGGTGGTAAGGAATAAATTAAAAATTGATGAAACTGTACGAGATTTCTAGATTTCTGTCTTGACATGGATACAATGAGGAGGAGTATATTTTGAAGAGAATGATGTGTGTAATTTTGGTAATAACTCACTGTAATTTACCATATCAGGCTAAAAAATAAAAATTATATGCTTAGTACAAAAAATACTTGTATTCTAGCTACTGCTTTTTTGTATAGATTTATATCTTTACTGATTTCAGAGATAAGAAGAGAGAGGGAGAGAGAGAGAAACATCAATGATGAGAGTCATTGATTGGCTGCATCCTGCACGCCCCCTACTGAGATTTGAGCCTGCAACCTGGGCTGTGCCCATACCAGGAATTAAACTGTGATCTCCTGGATGATAGGTTGATGTTCAACTGCTGAGCCATGCCATCTGGCCTCTAGCTACTGCTTCTGTATTTATTGGCATTATTATTGGTTTTATTGATTGTTTTCCATAAGGAATAAAAGTATATGTTTACAAAAAATCTGAATGTAAATGTTTATAGCAGCTTTATTTGCAATATACAAATCTCAAAATGGCTCATATGCCCATCAACAGGTAAATGAACCAAATGTTTATGATGTACACATATAATATTCAATGCCATATTGCTAAATGATATTCAGCAATTAAGAGTACTGATCTATGGAGACATGCAACAGCATGGATGAACCTCCAAATAAATAAGCTGAGCAAAAGAACTCAGATAAAAAGACATTTTAAAAAATTTATTTATATAAAAATGTAGAATATGCAAATATCACTATTTCACTTATATGTGGAATCTAATGAACAAAATAAGCTGATGAATAAAATAGAACCAGAGGCATAGAAACATGAAACAGACTAAAGAATCTCAGAAGGAAGGGGGAGGGAAGGGCAGGAAAAGATTAAGCAAAGAATTTATATGCATATATACATAACCCATGGACACAGACAATAGGGTGGTGGAGGCCTGGGGTGGGTAAGAACTGGGTGGACATGGGCGGTGGGGGGAAATAAGGGGGTACCCCTGTAATACTCTGGACAATAAAGATTAAAAAACTGGCCACCAAAAAAAAAAAAAAATTAGAACATGCAAACTAACCTGCAGTGACATAATTCAGATCAGTGTTCGACTGGGGGAGGAAATGGGAGGCATGATTTACAACAGTATAAAAAATACAAAAGGTATTTTTGTGGGTTATAAAAATATTGAATCTGGTATTTGAGTGATTATTTATGGATGTTTATAAAGTTCAAAAGTCATCAAATTTTATCTTAAACATGTGAATTATATTTCAATAAAGTGTTAAAAATTAAAAAAGATAAAATATATTTGTGTATATCAGCAATAAGCAAATGCACACTGACATCAATTTAAATATCATTAAAAACACATACCTAAGAATAAAACCATAGTGCATAAATAATTACTGAGGAAATTAAAGAAGCTCTAAAGGAATGGAGGAATATATATTTGTTTGCATCTGTTTGTATGTGTACATGCACATGTGTGATTAATGCAGATTTTTGTGTAATTTATCAATTGAGTTGGATAGTTAAATAGACAGACTGATAAAGTATAGCCAATGCAATCTTTAGAAATAAAATAAAAAAATCTAGAGGACTTATAACAAGTATAAAGAACTTGTATATTCCTTAAGACTATGTAAAGTTGGCAGAAGTAAATAATCATTAATCAATGGAATAGAATATTGTTTATAAAAAAATCATAATGCAGTGGGTAAAAGATAACTTTTTAAATAAACGGAACTGGGTCAATTGAATATCCATTTAAAAATAAAAAATCTAGAAACCTACTTCATGCCACATTCAAACATTTCTTGATGAATTTTAGATTAATGTGAAAGAAAAATCATTTAAGTTTCTAAACATAACTTAAAATAACAATTTTATAATTGCAAATAATACACAATAAAAATTAACCAAAAGATTTACAATTTAAATCATGTTAAAATAAAAAGTTTTTGTCCCTTAAAAAACACTGTTACAAAACAAAAAGTTAATCCCCTGAGTCAGAGATGATATTTGATTTGTGTATCTTATATGGACTTAACATTCTGAATTTTAAAAAGTAGCGTTTATAAATCAATAACAAAAGAATGGATAATACAATAAATATGGGCAAAATTTGAGTTGAAACTTCAGGATAAAGACACTGAAATCATTAAAAAACACATGAAAAGGTTAATAAAATAATATAGGTTTCAGGTATACAATTCTATAATACGCCATCTGCATTGTGTGTTCACCATCTCAAGTCCAGTTTCCTTCCATCACAGTTTATGCCCTATTTACCCTCTTCTACCTTCCCCCATCCCACTTTTCCTTTTCTTTTTTTGACATGTTTTATTGATTTCAGAGAGAGGAAAGGAGAGGGAGACAAAGAGAAGCATCAATGATGAGAGTCATTGATTGGCTGCCTCTTGCTCGCCCCCCACTGGGAACTGAGCCTGAAACCCAAGCTTGTGCCCTGACCTGGAATCAGACCATGGCCTCCTGGTTCATGAGCCACACCAGCCAGGCTATGATTTTTTTGTATGTTTTTTTCTTTGCTTAATCCCACATTGAAGAAGTTACAAATAAGTGGAATCATCCTGTGTTCACGGATAAGCAGAATTAACATAATTTAAATATCCATACTACCCAAAGCAATCTTTAGATTCAACTCGACTCCTGTCAAGATACCAACGGTATATTTTACAGAACTAGAACAAACGTTCCAAAACTGTATATGGAACCACAAAGACTCCAAATAGCCACAGAAATCTTGAGAAAGGAGAACATACACTCTTATTTCTGTTGGGCATGAAATTCTTGTACATTTCAGCAATTTATTCGAGAAATTTATGATCTTTGGTTTAGAGTGATGTAAACTTACTAAGCATTATCTCTTCACTACAAAAGTAATCTTTATGTTCCTGCAAACTCTGTGAACTCAAAGGTCTGTCAGGAAAATTATTGTAACTGTTTATACAAAAATGCATATATATTTTTTTATTGAAAGTTAATTATATCCTTAAATAAAATTATGACACACTTCTGTGAAATACATGTATACCAAACTCACTTTGAAAAACAAAAGCTATCCATTGTTCCCTATGTCTATCATGTAGCATAAATGTTAGTCTGATTGGTAGCCTTTCTGTTTTCCACACAGATGCAGCCAACACAAACATTTTAGAATTTTAACCTAAATGTCTCCTGCTTTACTGTGTGCTAATAAAAGCAAATTAGAGAAATAAGATCTTTATATATTTTAAACATATATTATGAAATAAGAAAGCAACCTTTGAAAGTATAAAGCTTGCAATTGACTCAAGAAGAGGCTAACATCTGTTTTGATACTGTTCTATCTTCTTATAGCGTTTGTGTAAAATACCAATAGTGAAAAGACAAAATTTATTTTTCATTTTGAAATAATTCTGTGTCTGACTCAAATTCTAATATGTTCAAGATGCTTGCCAAACAAATTTAAATCAACAAAAGCAAGTATATTAAGATGATAACTGTTTTTCTTTTTTTCTGTGTGTTTCAAAGAGTTATTTTGTCACAGGAAATTACCCTGTTTCTAGCTAAATATTATTTTCAAGGAGAATGGGTTTTGCTCGGCTTATTTCTACCCTAGAGAAGTTTCTTATGCATACGTTTAGAAAATAATTGAGAATTCTTGCTTTTTTCATTCCCAGGGATTCTTTTAAGTAAACTTCTAATATCCCGTGAAGGAAGTAAGAAGAAATAGTACAATTTATATTTTGTGTTGCCTAGGGATTAGACTGGTTTCTACATAAAAGAGAGAAAAGCAGGCAACTCTTTAACCAATGAAATGATTGAAGATTTTCTGTCAAATGTGACCTTGTTGATATCATTTTTATTGTTGGATCATCTGTGTAGTTGTCATCTGATTTCATGCCCTCTTTTAAAGTTTAATAGCAAAGTTATGCTTTCCACAGTAGTTCATTCAAAAGAAGATTTCATTATAAAAATATTGGTGTTTTATGATTTAGATAGCAATAAAAAGGAAAAATAAATAAAACATATAAAACTTTCCCTTTCTTTTTTTACTATGGTGCAATAAAAACTATAGCATGTAAATTGCATTAGTTGTTTGAGATCAGCACACGTATCTTTAACTCTATTATTTACACTACAAAAAAATAAATAGTATCATGAATTTGTACTGAGTAAACAGATATATTTCCTTCACGAACATTAATTTCCCACACAAACTATATATTTTACTTAAAATCTCTGTGCTATACAAGTTGGTAGTTACAAAATAGTCACAGGGAATAAAGTAAAGCATAGAAAATAGTCAGTAATATTGTGATAACTATGTATGATGCCAGTTAGGGTACTGGAATTATTGAAGGGACACTATGTAAAGTATATAAGTGTCTAACCACTAAACTGTACATCCAAAACCAATGTAAAATTTTAAAATAAGGCAAAATATATGTTGTATTCTTTTACAAGTCTCAGAATTTCAAAATCTAATTTTTCAAGGTCAACATCCGCAAAACTTTTTCTAATAATTATAACTTTTAAAAGCATCCCCCTCTCCTAAAATGCCATACTATTTTATCAGTGTTTCTCTCAAAATATGTAATACACAACCATTTTAAAAATAACATTTTGAAGTATATTTACTATTATATTCATGAGGTAACTATTCAAACAAGATAAATCTGAAATTACAAAGAAGTATGAGATAACTAACATACTTTCACATTCATATTAAATATTCATTGTTGCTGCTAATTTATTTAATTATAAACACAGAATGCTTTTCCTTTTTTTTTTTTTTTTTTTAAGTAAATACTACCCGCTATAGTCTATTGAGAAATCATCTAGCTGCTTCCACAGAATAATGGGATTAAAAATGATAACTCAGAGAAATTCTGTATCATTTCTGCCATTTTATGTTATTAAGATAAAGTATTTTGCATTTTAAACATTCAATTTCAGTCCTGGCTGGGTGGCTAGTTTGGTTAGAGTGTCTTCCCCATACACCAAAAGGTTGAGGGTTCGATTCCTGGTCACAGCGTGTAGGGAAGGCAATGGTTTGTTTCTCTCTCACATTGGTGTTTCTCTCCCTCTCTCTGTCTCTCTCTTTGTAAAAATCAATTAAAACAAAAATGTCCTCAGGTGAGGATTAAAAAAATAAGCAAATTCAATTTCATATTTGATTTTAAGTTCACTGTTTCATCCAGCACCAGCTAGAGTTAGGTCTTCAGCGATGCGGAATTCAAGAGGGACATGCTCTCAGTCATCTCTCCTCGCGCCTTTGCTTCTCTCAGACCTTCCTCCTCTCACCCCCAACTCGACTCAGATCATGAACAAGCAATAGTCCTGGCCAGCAGAGAGGGCCTCTGTGTCTGACTTGACAGCGAGGTTTGGCGATATTGTTAAAGCGGCAGGTGCCTTCAGTGGGGAAAGGAGAGCCTGCCTCACCCCAGCGCTTCCTGAGTGGGTAACGGGGGGCCTCTGTCTTTGTCTCCCAGGCAGTGGTACAGAAGTTGTGCCAAAGTGAAGGGAAGCCATAAAGCAAAGAGTTTTGCAACTTTGCCTGAGGTGAATAACTTTATTTGGAACAAAGCTTAGAGAATTCCACAACTAAAGGCATTTTAGAAAACAATGTAAATCTTGGGGGAGAACAGCAGAGGAAGCTGGTAGCTCCCTGATACAAGTAGCCAAAAGTTTAATACAGGCAATCAGGGGAACTGAGAGTCAAGAATTGCCCTGTGCATGTGCATTAGGCTGCACCCACTCAGAAGCACTCAAAACAGGACACAGGGCAGCCAGGAAAGCATTCCCCAAGCCTCAGCCGCAATAATCAGCACAAGGCAGAAAAATGATCTTACTAGCACAGGGGGCGAAAATAGAACCTCTGACCAAACACTGGCTGAGAATGAGCTACCCTGATCCAGTATTACACAACTCCTAGGAAACCAGGCTTAAAAAGAAGTCATGCTTATCTCTGTCAGTCTGAAAGGCTGTATGCACCCTCATGGCTACACCTTCTCATGAACACTGGGTGAGGGAACCTTGAAACCCCTAGTCCCAGGCTGAAAGTGGGGCAAATAGTTGAAGTTCCTAAACTGTGATAGCAACTGCAAAGTATGCACATACTAAATATATATGAAAAAAATTAAGTAGCTAAAGGATTTAAGAGCAATATTTAATTGGTAAACAGCTTATGACTTCTCAAAGGTGACATGTTGGTAGATAAGATGAAAAATAAAAACACACAGAGAAAAATATAACCAGGTCCACCAGAGGCTGCACACACATGAGAACTACATTTTGCAGAGTAAGTTGAGCCAAGTCACTTAAACAAACAAATAAAATAACTAAGCAAATAATGACAATAACAATAGCCATCGAAAGTAGGGAGAATGCGGGTGTCATTATCTAGAATTGCTACATTATATTATTAAAAAGTGAAGTTTTTTAAAACCAAAAATTAAGAGATAGCAAAACAAATAAACAAAAACATAACATTATATGGGTATGAGACACCCCTCCCAAGAATCAAAGTAAAGGTGTTAAGATCAGACTTTGAAGGAGCCCAAGGGTGGACTTGGATACAAATATTTCAAAGCAGGTATTTGAAATATGTGAAAATATAAAGGAAAATATGAAAAAATGTTGAATCAAAAAAAATGATTGAAGACATTGAATTAAAAAAGAATCAAATAGGAATTTTATAGTTTAAAGTATAATAAGTAAAATGAAAAATTTGCCAGAGCTCAATAGTATATTTTGGCTAGCAGAAGAAAGAATTAGTGAACTCGAGGAGATAGCAACAAAGATTATACAATCTGCAAAACAGGGAACAAGAGAAAAATGAGCAGATCCTTAGAAATATGGGAAACACAATTCCACCAACATATGAGTAATGGGAATGTTATAGAGAGAGGTGGGAGGAAAACCAACAGAAAAAAATGCAAAAAAATAATGTCAGTGGCTGAACATGTCCCATAATTTGAAGAAAAACATTATTCTTCCAGAAAACTCAGTACATTTCTGGAAAGCTATTTAACTCAGACACTTTAACAATCAAAATGTTGAAAGACAGACTTAAAGGGAAACTGTTTAAACCAGTGAGAGAAAACAATGCATCACTTACTAGAGGACACCAGTAATGCTAATTAACACCCAGAAAATAATAAAAAGTGTGGGAAATGTTAGGCCTCAGTGCTTATAATAGTTTTAATAAGTATATTATATTAATATGTATTATATTAATAAGCACAATAGAGTATATATCTACAACATTGTGGTATTGAATCAGTTATATTGTCCATGGGCAATGCATTTATGCATATAAATTCTTTGGTTAATCTCTTCCCATCCCTCCCTCCCCCTTCCCTCAGAGATTTGTATATTCTGAATTAGTGTCCAAATGATTCTCTCCAGAAGAGGATCTCATCCATGTGATATCGTAGCTGTTTCCCATGGAGGAAAATTGATGTGGTTAAGATCTTGCATGCAAATGTTGTATATGAAGTAACTGAGGTACTCCACAAATATCTCATTGTGTCACTTTGAAGGGGAAGGCAAAATGCAACTGTATTAGTTTCTTATTTCTGCTTTAACAAATTAATTCTTAGTTCCATCTATAGTCCTAATTTGTTTTAGCCATGTAATATAAAAACATATTGATAGGTTCTGGGGATTAGGGCATATATTCTTTAGTATTTAATAATTCTGTATTCCAAGAATTACAAACATGCATTTCACTTCTGACTATTGTTTTTATGTTTCTTATCTCTATTTCATTTATAAATCATGTCAAAAATGTGTATATGTTGTTAGCATTGCTAAAGAAATCAACTATCCATTGATTTATATGATATGTATGCTCACTCTCACATAGAGTAGATTTTTTCTCTCTTTTGTTTAATAATTTTAGATTGTGAGTTCATTATTTTGTATCATCCTCAGAAAAAAGAAAAAAAAAAAGATTCTGTCATCTCAGAAGAGACATAGTTCTGTTTTCTGTTTGTGTGCTTTATTTGTTTTATTGCTATCCAAGTCTTGATATCTTCCTTATTGTCTCTCTGTGTTAATTTCTTTATTTTTCTAGCCTAGCCAGCTTTTTGCTAAGGATGAAGCCTTTCAAGGATGTTAAATATAGATATGATTCTAACCTCCCACTTGTCATGTTCAAAGTCTTAATTCCTGTCCCCAATGAGGCATCAAGACTTAAGTTTCTGAATTTCTAAAATTAACAACATGCTCCATGAAATATCCTTGGTATTTAGTCTCTTTTTTTTACTTAATTTTAAACCCGGAAAAGTTCCTTAGCTGCTTTAAAAACTACCTAATCATTTAATGGGATTTTCTGAAGCATTTCTAAATGTTAGTAGTAAAAGAGTTTTTAGATTATTCAATCTCTCAGATTGACCTTTCTTGTAAATTTATGATTTTGTTTTTGATATTTAAAGAGTTTTCTAAGTAGAGAAAAGGACATTAATACTAATAGCTCACCATGAGAAAGTGAATTATCAATTTACTATGTATACAATGGATACTTTCCTGCATTGTATACACTTTAATCCTCATTGATATACAAAATACATAGTATTACTCTATAGTTTTTTCAGATAAGAAAACCATAGCTTAGTGACATTAATTAGAAATTCTAATTTAGGTTGGCCTTTTTCCATCCATTCAGCCTTTCATGCATGCATTCATCCATTTATTTAACAATATGCATGCAGTGTAGTGGGAGAGATGGATATAAAACAAAATAATCGAAACCTGATTATCCAATTGTAGTTGCAATGATAACTTTGAAAACATATTGTCGTATCCAACAAGAACTAATGGCCATATAAGTCATCAAGGGAGACCTCTTAAAAAAAGTAATGTTTAACATTGACATAAAATTTGTATCTATACAGACTATATTAAGGTGATGTGTGTGTGGTATATGAGTGTGTGTGTGTCTGTGTGTGTGTGATGGTGGAGGTGGAAAGAGACACAGAAAGAGAGATGAATTAGGGAATATATGAGGGTGCTGACTTTGGCATGTAAAGGTATCTTTAGACTATGACATGAAAAACCAATGGCCAATTCAGAGAACCATAGAAGATTAATATGGGCAGAATATTATATAAAAATGAAGAATCCAGGCTGAACCTAAACCATGTTGGTACTCACAGGTCATGATAAAAGCATTAAAAATATATTGAATGATATTATTGTACTGAACGCATGGATAGAAATGATATGCCCTAAATTTTTATTGAACATGCTAATCCAGAACATTCTGTTTTAACGTTCACAAGAGATTAAGCATTTTTAAGTATTGTGGCACTTAAAACTGAGGAATTGGAATTCCATGAATTCTTACAAATTACAATCATACTGCGTAAGTAAGGCAGGTGTGGGTAAGACATTACAACTTGAGGAGTTAATGCTGTCAAATGAAATAATATAGAAAGAAGGGTTATTAAAATTGGTAGAGAAGTTATTACCACTTATACTGAGAGTTCAGGTAATGTGTGTGAATAAACTATTGTAAATATCAATTGAAGGCTGGTTAAGTAGCTTATTCATTGTAATTGTTACAGGCATTGCTTCAAAAGAGTCTCCTTGTACACACGAGTTTCTCTAGGGTAGACATTCAGAAATGAAATATAAAGGTCGCAGAGTACATGCCATTTTAACTTTCTGATATAATTAAATTATCTCCAAACTGATTTAACAATATTTAACAACTTCAATCATCAATGAGGTTTCATTTTCAAAACTTTAAGGACATTACCTTAAGCAGTCAGTAAAGAAACATCAAAGGAGCTACAGTTATACAGTCACAATGAGAGAAACACAGACACATGACAA
Organism: Miniopterus natalensis; assembly: GCF_054644295.1. Taxonomy (NCBI): domain Eukaryota; kingdom Metazoa; phylum Chordata; class Mammalia; order Chiroptera; family Miniopteridae; genus Miniopterus; species Miniopterus natalensis. The sequence goes on along the minus strand of NC_142082.1, from coordinate 67,507,012 downwards.
ATTCCAAATCTAAGCAAGTAAGATATTTCTATTCCTTTGCTTCTCTTTCAGCACCATTCAAGATCATGGCAAAAACAGTAGCTGGAAAAGGGAGAAACTGAATGCAAGGAAATGGAAATGAAGTTCTCAAGGTAACCCTACATCTTCCCAATTAAAGATTTAGACTTCAATCAGCCCAAGCTGGAACAAAAGAGATGTTTTAGATGTTTCAAGTTTATGAACAGTCACCTATATGACCCTTGGTCTACTCAGGCTCTGTTCTAAGCAAGTTACTAATACCAAAACAAAACCTCATGATATTAACGTTATTATTCTTTAATTTTATGATGAGAAAACTAAAGCACAGGTGAGTTAAGAATTTTCTCAAAGTTGCAGAGTTATTAAGCATTGACACTAGGTTTGAGCCTAAGCAACTGAAAAATCTATGGTCTAAAACCACCATGTGTTCCTACCTTTCAGAACCAAAGACTTACTCATTACCAAACTGAAACTGCTTTTGTGACCAGATAATTTAATTTTTCTAAGAACTCTGAAAATAGTTCAGTTTTAATTCAAAGACATAGAAAGAATGTATGAAAGTGTATTGGTGTTGACTGAAAGGGAGAGAAAATATTTGCATCATGGTTAACAGCCTACTCAGTTCCACACTCTCAATACAACAGACAGATTTGGATTACTTGGGGATGTCCTGGCTTGAAAATTATTTTTAAGTATCCCAAACCAAAGCCTTGTTTTGCCAGAAGTGCTGCCAGTCTCGAAAGACTAGGAATAAGCTGGTAGGTACTGAAGTTGATATGGGAGAATATACAATTAGAAAAAGGACAGCTTTGAGTTTATCAAAGAAGCTACTTCAATCAGTTGCCTGCAGAAACAAATCTCTAAGGAAATTATGTTAGAGCATCCTGGGAGAATTAATTAGAACACTCCTCAAACCCTTAAACTACCAATGACAGATAAAGACAATGTTAGTCAAGTAAATATTTCCAGACCTGTACTGCTCTTCTCTCTCCTAGCAGGATCCCACAGGAACCAGAGGTAATCCATTTGGGGGATGGGTAGAGGTAAAAATATAAAGAGGGAAATAAAACACACCAAACATGCCCTCTTCATTAATTGGAAGCTTTGTAGCTTGAAGCATTGCCAAGTTGAGAGAGAGGAAATTGTTTTTGTTCATGAAGCTTAATATCTTTACCATTAGAATGAAGTGGAAATAATATTTGCAGTATAGGGCTAATATTATACTATCAGATTAATAACTAAAACTAAAGAGTTATGGGAAATATCTGTATTTTTATCTAAGGAACCGTGAAAACTAGGTGCATAGAATGATTTTGAATGGAAAATGTGGAAAAAATAGTAATGTTTTCTATTTGTATCCTCTGAAGTTATGCTCTTTTAATATCATGGCTAGATATAGATATAGATAAAGATATGTAGATATATAGATGATAGATAGATGATAGATAATTTTCTTTTCTGAAAACAAACTATGGAGCAATTTTTAAAATCAATTATCTTAATTGAAAAAATATTGACTACAAATGGTCATAAACAGTTTTCTCAGATGGTAGAAAGAGTAAAGATCTCTTCCTAATCTCAGTGTAGAAAAAACAATACTAATAATAAAATAGAAGGAAAAATTAATTCTAGAAAATTTTAATAAAAAATAAATTTCAAAGTTAAAGACAAATATTATGTCAGAAAAAATTTAAAAATTGCAGCATTTCAAAATGTTATGTAAAATAAGTATATAAAAGGATTTAAATATCAATTTAGTAAAACCATAACAAAAAGTAGACTGAAATAAAATAATAAGGTAATGAATATAAAATTAGAAATATAAATGAATAAAATATTAAGTATTATTTAACATTACACAGGAAATATAAATGAGGTAAAATGGATTCATTTACCAGTCAAAGAAATTAGATATGTTTATGGAAATATGTATTATTTTTAATATATACAATTTAAATATTTTTTCAATATAATTTATAAAACAAAAACAATATTTTGTGGTTTGTTTGTTTGTTTCCTGGAAAAAGAAGTAACATATAAAATACATTTATAATATTTTGTTTTCTAAAAATTAAGAAGTCAAAATTCAACAATTATTTGAGTTTCACTCAAGTAATGGTATATGTATGTCTTGATTATATTATTTTATTTGATTTATATACTAAGTAAAATAAATTTTTCTCATAAAATATTAAAAATTAAAATTGAAGTAACTCAAATAAAATAAGTAGGCCTATTATCTCCCATAGAAAGTGGATAAGTTACAGTCACTGCATGGATAAATGCTACACACATACACAAACACACATTTGCTAAAAGTGTTAAATCCACTGGAAAGAAAAAAACAGGCACTTACAAAAGTAACAACAACTATAGAAATTTCAAGAATATCAGTAAATATTATTTTACATGTTCTGGGCAATTGTGGAATTAGGGAACCTTTCGATATCATTATATTCTCCATTACATTCTCTATATAACAGTAAGAATGTACAGAAGAACTACACTATTTTCATGTACGAACACTGACTGAAAAACACGAGTACTAAAATTATCTATACAATGAAATAAAGCAATGAGATAAGTACGGATGTGAAAAGATTTGCAAGTTACTTATGATACTTATATATGTGTGTATGTATATATACACATATATACATATTTATGAATATGAATACTTGTATATAAACACACAGTTTTTCTTGACATGTGCAGGAAAGACTACCAGAAAAACGGAAGTTTCTTTGCAAACTCTGGTGTACTGTTTTTCTTTTGTTCATGTGTTTCTTCTTCTGTTAATGCATGTTAGTGAATTTTTAGAGTTGAAATATTTACAATTACCAAGGAGAAGCCATGGATTGATGAGAATGAAAGTAATAGAGAATAGATGAACAAATTAAGAACAATAAAGGTGGGTTAAATTCAAAGAGACTTTTTGGAACATATTTAATTGGTTAAAACTGGGTATAGTGCCAACAAATGAACACACCTGGATTTTTTTGTTTTCTTCATTCTAATCTAAGAAAATATATAAACAATCATCTATACCATCTGTTGTCGACCATCTGTTGAGGGAAGGGAATGGGTATTATATTTGTTTAGCAATTAATTATTTTAAAAATACTACAAAACTAGAAAACACATGAAGAAAAGAAGTTTGTAGAACTTCTACCTTTAGCACAAGAAAAGGAAGTCATTCTCATCAGACTAATATGCAGCACTGTGACCTAATTTTTCAAATAATAATTACAAGGTCAATTTTATATTGGTTAAAAATTGAGTCAGCTTCTCAATGGAGAATTTTCAGAAAGTGTTATTTTTCAAATAACTGGTACATTTAATGGATACTATAACACAGTTATGCTTATTTAAAGAATATTACAAAAAACAATATTTTATGAAAATTAATTTTGACCAGTTAAATAAAAATATTTTCATAGCCTGGCCGGGCGTGGTTCAGCAGTTGAGCGTCAACCTAGGATCCAGTCAATCGGGGTTTGATTCCTGGTCAGGGCACATGCCCGGGTTGTGGGCTCAATCAATGACTCTCTCATCACTGATGTTTCTATTTCTCTCTCCCTCTCCTTTTCTTTCTCAGAAATCAATAAAGATATTTTAAAAAATATATATTTTTTCATAAATTCCTCTTACTTCTTTGTTTTCCGAATAGATTAATATACTATTTTGTTCTAAATTAAGAGAAAAAAATATGAAATATAGTAGATAATAATGAAAAATTTTACCTGTTTTTTTCACTGTGTCAAAAAGAAGTAAATTTAGCAAACATCTACAAATAAGAACGTTGCAACAATGTTCTACTTTAATAGTTGGTAATCTGCAGGAAAATCGTCTCCCAATAAGTGAGAAAAGTCAAAATGGTTTTAGTTTTTAAGAGAAGTTTATATTTAAAATTTGATTTATTATCTATTAAATATGTAATGATTTTCTATATGTATATATTTTATTTTATGTTATTTTTCAATTGTAGTTTACTTTCAATATTATTTTATATTAGTTTCAGGTGTATGGTTTTTCTATACTTTTTATTTTCTAAGTTTAAGAAATTTTATTTGATTTACATTATACCATATAATTTAATAATACATAAGGATTGTAAGAAAAGAATACAATTTTTCTTTGAAAAAATAAAACAGGACACTATGTTATTTGTTAAGATGATTATATATTTTTCTTAAGCTGTGTAGTTCTTGGTTTGCTTTCAAAGAAGTAAAATAAAAAACCTTTTTTAATAAAAAGGATGCTTTGAGAGTAATGATCTTCACATTTTTTGGGTCTTAAAACAGAAAACAATTAATTTTAATAGCAATATCATTGAAACTTAGTATATAAAATTTGATAAAGCTGTGTCAGCCTGGCCTTTCTTATAGCTGTTGAGGGTCTCTAAGGACATATTTTAAGAACAAGTATAATTTAGAGAATGGGCAGAATCAAGTAACTGAAATTGTTTTGTAATTTTAAAGTTTAATTATTATTTTTAGTGTTTATTTTTCTTATCCTTATTCACTTCCTCAATCTTAGAAATGTGATTTCTGACCAAACTCTCCAATGCGGCTCTTCTGAATAGTGTCGTGCATGATGCCCTCATGGCTATCACCTGGGCACTTTTTTTTTTTCATGCTTATGACATCTGAAATGATTTTTTATGGAATAACTTTTCAACATTTTCTTCTTATTTCCTTTACACTACAAGCTCTAAACATGTGCCTCCCTCCCTTTATGTCAGGTTTAATTTTTATGGTTGGCTCTGCTTCATTTTTTTGACTCTTAACCCAAATTATCAGGAACACACCCTTAACACTTTTCCTTCTTACTCTAATATTCAAAAGATATTTTGAACCCTATATATGTCTAGGTTTATGAAAACTTTTATTCTTATGATTATATACCTCTACCAAAGAGAGGTCTAAACATGATTCCCAATGGTAACTACAACTCATCTGAACATATTATCTACTCCTAAAAATTTATTCTCCAACATATTTTGTTCTACTTCAAAAGCAGTGGCATCTATCCACTTACATAGAGTTATTTCCTCATTAATTTATGCATTATTTAGTGTGTTTTTCTCTATCAGTATTCTATTTTAAAATAAAAATGTCAATTTAAATGTGATGTAAAACTTCCAATGACAATAAATTTGAGTATCACCCATTTATCATAAAACTCACCAAAGAGGGAAGAGAGGGACCATACCGCAGCATAATAAAGGCCACATTTGAGAAATCTACAGCTGACATCATACTCAATAGGCAAAACTAAAAGTGTTTTCCTTAAGATCAGGAACAAGACAGGGATGTCAGCTTTCACCACTCTTATACAACATAGTACTGGAAATCCTAGCCATAATGATCAGACAAGAAAAGGAATAAAAGACATGCAAATTGGAAGGGAGAGAGTAAAACTGTCATTATTCCCAGGTTACATGATACTGTACATAGAAAACCCTAAGGACTTGACAAAAACCTACTAGATCTAATAAATGAATTCAACAAAGCAGCAGGATACAAAATAAGTATTCAGAAATCTATAGAATTTATATACACCAAAAATAAACTCAGAAAGAGAAACTAAAAAAACAATCCCATTTACTAATGCAACAACAACAACAAAAATAAGGTACCTAGTAATAAAATTAGCCAAGGAGGTAAAGATCTGTACTCAGAATACAGGACAATGAAGAAAGAAATCGAGAAAGGTACAAATAAGGGGAAAATAGTCCATGTTCATGGATAGGAAGAATTAACATCATTAAAATGCCCACACTACCTAAAACAATGTATAGATTTAATACAATTCTTATTAAAATGCCAATGGCATGTTTCACACATCTGGAACAAATGTTCCAAAAATTTATGTGGAACCACAAAAGGCTCAGAATAGCTTCAGTAATCTTAAGAAAAAAGAACAAAGTTGGAGGTATGACAACACCAGATATCAAACTACAATACAAGGCCATTGTAATCAAAACAGCCTGGTACTGGCATAAGAACAGGCATATAGATCAATGGAATAGAACAGAGAACCCAGAAGTCAACCCATTTCTCTATGGTCAATTAATATTGACATAAGAAGCAAGAGCATACAATGGAGTAAAGACAGTGTCTTCAATAAATGGTGTTGGGAAAAATTAGACAGATACATGTGAAAGTGAAACTAGACCACCAACTTACGCCATACTCACGAATAAACTCAAAATGGATAAAATATTTAAATGTAAGTTATAAAACAAAAAAAATACTAGAAGAAAATATCGGCAGTAAAATCTCAGACATCTCTCATAGCAGTATTTTTACCAATATATCTCCTAGGTCAGGGAAACAAAGGAAAAATAAACAAATGAGACTACATCAAACTGAAAACTGCTGCACAGGTAAGGAAACCATCAATAAAATAAAAATGGAACCCACTGTATAGAAGAACATATTCACCAATGATACATCTGATAAGGGGTTGATTTCCAAAATATATAGAGAACTTACACAACTCAACACCAGGAAGACAAACAATCCAATTAAAAATGGACAAAAGACCCAAATAAACACTTCTCCAAAGAGGACATACAGATGACCAATAGACATGTGAAAAACTGCTCAATACCACTCATAATCAGATAAATGCAAATTAGAACTGCAATGAGATATCACCTCACACTTGTTAGTCTGGCTATCATCAATAAATCAACAATAGGTGCTGGAGAAGATGTGGAGAAAAAGGAACTCTTGTGCAATGTTGGGATGGAGATTGGTGCAAACACTGTTGAAAGCAGTATGGAGTTACCTCAAAAAATTAAAAATGGAACTGACTTATGACTCAGTAATTCCACTTCTGGGAATTTATCTGAAGAAATCCAAAACACTAATCTTAAAAGATATAAGCATTCCTATGTTCACTGCAGCATATTTACACCAACCAGGATTTTGTGCCCATCAGTAGATGAGTGGATAAAAAAGCTATGATAGGTTTACACAATGGAATACTGCTCAGTCATAAAAATGAAGGAAATCTTACTTTTTGTGACAACATAGATGCACTTGGAGATTATTATGTTAAGTGTAATAAGCCAGTCAGAGAAAGACAAATACCATATGATTTCACTTATATGTGGAATCTAATGAACAAAATAAACTAATAAACAAAATAGAAACAGTCTCATAGCTGTCTGAAGGGAGAGGGCAGTGGTACTCAGTGAAAAAAGTGAAGGACTTAAGCAAAAAACAAAAGAAAACAAACAAACAAAAACTTATTGGCAAACAATAATGTGGCCATTACCAGAGGGAAATTGGGATGAGGGAGGCAGGAGAGGGTAAAGGAGGCATAAATGGTTATGGAAAGGGACCTGACCTGGGGTGGTGAACATGTAATACAATATACAGATGATGTATTATAGATTGTATGTTTCTAGAAATGTATTCATTTCATCCAGATAATCCAATTTAGCATATAAAGATTCAAAATATTTTGTTACAATCCTTTTTATTTCTGTGGAGTCACTTGTAGGACATAAAACAAATCTCATTAATTTTAAGAAGCTTTAAATCATATCAAACATCTACTCTGACTGTAATAATATGAAGCTAGAAATCATTTATAAGAAAAAAACTGAAAAACACTCAAAGACTCAGAAGCCAAATAAGATGTGACTAAAAAATAAATAGGTCAATGAGTTCAAAGTAGACATCAAAAGATACCATGAAATAAATGAAAATTAGAACACAACAGCCTAAAATCTATGGGACATAGCAAAAGCAGGCCTAAGAGGGAAATTCATAGCATTACAATCCTACTGCAAGAACCAAGAAAATCTCAAACAAAGAATCCAACTTTACCTTTAAAGGAACTATAAAAATGACAACTAACAAAGCCTAAAGTGAGTAGAAGGAAGGAAATAATAATGATCGGAGGAAAAAAATAAATGAAACAGAATCTAACTGACAATACTAAAGACTAATGAAACCAAGAACTTGTTCTTTGAAATTATAAAAAGATTGACAAGACTTTAACCAGACTCATCAAGAAAAAAGCAAAAAAGAGAAGACTCAAATAAACAAAATCATAAATGAAAGAGGAGAAATAACACTTTTCAGTTCTCTTCATCTTATTAACTCCAAGATATGCTACAATGATCTTTTTTTGAAAACCTTTTATAAAATATCCATCCAACTTTTCAAACTGCATTAGTGTTTTCTGTTTTTTTTTTTACTCCAATTGAATTGATAATTTTTTCTTATAATTATCACAATATCATGACAGCCTGAATACCTATCTCTTTCAAAAGACAGTAAGTTTTATGTACTATATAAACACATCAGGTCATATAATACATTGCATGAAATAGGAACATAGTAAATATATTTTGAATTGAATTTGTTGAGTAGTGAACAAAAGTGAAAGGAAAAACTGGGTTAAATATTTAAAAATTTTACAAAAATAATATCAAAAAGTTGGAACCCAAAGAGAAAAAGTAGGAAATGATAAAAGAATCTAGAGTGGCAGGACAAAAGAAATGAATAAAAACAAAGTATCAAACACAACAGTGTAGAATAAAATATTGAGAGAAAAAGAAATTATAGCCATGTGTTGCCCTCATGTGATTTTCTTTATTGCACATGCAAGAATAGTCTCAATTTTGGTTATATGTAAAGCTGGAAAATATGAATTCTTGACATGTCATATATAAATCCATAGTAAATTTTACTTCTGGTTGTCCCATGATTATGTAGACTCAGGTTGTAGATTTTATTCAAAATTATAAAATGTTAATGAATTATTTTTTTGAATTATGGATGGGTACCATTGTATATTTCAACTACTATAAGCCTCTCAAATTTCACTAAACATAAAAACAAATTATTATAAATTCACTTAAATGTATACCAAAAAATAACCCAAAATATTCTGAAAAAATAAAAATAAAAAACAGGTTAAATTATTTAGCCAGGAAATATATTTAGTTGAAAATCATTCTTATAATTTTTTGGCATTCTAATTTCAACAGACAATTGTATTTCTTACAAGAGTTATGAACATTAATTTTATTGAATTTGAATGTGATACTAGCTTGGAAGGTGTTATAAATATTACTTATAAGAAAAGGCTATAAAAATTATCTTGAGGAAATATAACTGAAATAAAAAAAAAGTTTATTTCTCTTAGAATGATAAGAGTTGAAAAAACATACCCTAAAGGGTAGAAGACATGGAATAAAAAATAGGAAATGTTAATCAAATTTCCCATGAAGAGAAAAAATTTAGAGTACATATAAATAGAAAATGAAAATGTAATTTAAAAACACAGATTTAAAAAAAATTTAAATAACCTATTAAAAATCACTTTTTATCTCCTTTACATTTTCAATTGAATAAATTTAAGTGGTAAAAATATTGATTTGTTGTTTAATGTGTGTGAATAAAAGAGAGAACATGTATGAGTAATAGGTACTATATATATATATTTAAATATATCTTTATTGATTTCAGAGACAGGAAGGGAGAGAGAGATAGAAACATCAATGATGGGAGAAAGTCATCATTGATTGGCTGCCTCCTGCAAGCCCCCTACTGGGGATTGAGCCCACAACCAGGGCATGTGCCCTGACCGGGAATCGAACCTCGATCTCCTGGATCCTAGGTTGATGCTCAACTGCTGAGACATGCCTGGCCGGGCTAGGTACTATGCTTTAACTGACAACTATGTCTTGTATTGAAACAGTACTAAACCTAAAAGGTTTAGGATTAGTAACCTAAATTTGGAATAGCAACAAAAATAATCCTATTTCAAAGTAATTTCTTGTGTTGTTCACACTTTCCTTAGAACTAATCCAGGTTTATTCCTAAGATTTTGCAATTATTGCTAATAGTATGTTTTATTATTCTCAAAATGATCTAAGATTAAACAGTAAATTCTATGGCCAGTCTATATATAAAACCATCAATATATATTATATATACCACAAAATTTTAAACTTTGAGAGAGTGGGCCTGTGCTTGTGTGTGTGTGTGTGTAGACCTGTGGCTGAGAATTAATATCCTATTGCATACTCCAAATAAGAATCAGTTAAGTGAAGTTTTATGCAGGCAGGCAAAAAGCCAAGCCAAGTTCTCAGTATACAAAACAAGACAAACAAACAAGAAGGCAATAACTATCCCTGAGTATACCATTTCTTAGCTACACCATGGGTTTTGTGGAGCCAAATTCATACCAAAGAGGAATGTACCACTCACTCGGGGACTTTTGCGATATTTTACAGTGTACCTTGTTGCACAGAATTTTTCTTTACTTTGGTGGGTGCACTAGTGTCAATCTCACCTGTTCCATAACCAATTTATCCTAGCATGGGAGTCTTAGAGTTAGGTAGTAAGTGCTCTCACAGCTTTTATGTGCTTGGCCATGCCCACAAATTTTGCAGTTTTGACTTTTGAGACTCCCATTAGCAATTTCCCATAGGTTATTATCAGTAAGCTTCAGATCTCATTCTTGATTGCCAAAAACTCTTAAAAATAATTTTTAAAAATTTACTTAATGCAATCAAATTTTATTTAACACTCATGAAGTTGGCAGTGTACTCTCAGAAAACTGGAAAATGGGACTGTTGGTTTGCAAACTGATCCCATACTCAAAGGGCAAGAAGAGACCCAAAAAAGGGGAACCACTGCAGATTGGTAGGTGGCAAGTTTAATAAACAAGGAAATTTACAAATGAGGCTTTCTTGGGTGGTTACAAAACAAATACATCTCCACACCTGCACACCAAATTTTTTTAAGTTTATACAGCGGCCTTAACTGAGTTCAGTTCTATATTCAGTCCAGGTGGTCTTGACAACACATTTTTTTCTCTTAAACTTATGTATTTGAAATGGTCCTAGTGTGAGAAAAGAGAGGAACATACATTCCAAGGATAGGGGAGGGAGTAAGGAACTTCTGATTGCCTGGATCCAGTTCTTAAGGTCAACCATGTCTCAATGACCTCCTCTACAGGGGTAGAAGGCAGGAAGATTTTTATAGGATAAAGAATAAAGACCAAGGAAGGACAAATAGGAAATATCTAACTGTCTGGGAGCAAATAGTCATTCTTGTTTGGGGTAAAAAGACAGAACTTACCAAATGTGTCATTAAATAGAGATGTTCCAGAATGCAAATTAAACTGAATAACCACAGAGATATGCCTGTTTAATTTGTAAACCTCTGTTAAATGCCTAAGTAAATACCTGACATTGAGTAGACATTCCATAAGTATTTATTGAATAGAGGAATGAATGAATGAATGAATGAATGAATGAATGAATGAATGAATGAATGAATGAATATCTTTCCAGGGTCAATGGAGGCTTAAGATGGGCAGTCTAAACAGAGAAGTTGATTTTAACAAAATATTTATAGACATCAGAAACATTTGACAAGAGAGTTGAGTCAGCTGAAAAAGAGTGGGTTTATAAAGTCAGAAAATCAAATGAAAGATAGTACAAATATTCTTATTTGAAACTTTCACAGAGGCAGAAAAATATGGAAAAATAAGTCCCAACTAATTTGCCATGTGAAGGATATCAATTCAATTGACCTATATACAAATTGCTTATGTTTTTGCTCCTCAAAAAAATCAGAAATGTGAGGTCAAGGCAATACTCTAGTTAAACATAATTCACATTCATATGAGACTTTTAAGGCTTAAAAAAGGCAATTTTATTTTGTAAACAATTATATTGCTATGGCTATCTAAAAGTTATTTATTGTGAGCACTTGGTGAGAAAGCATTAAAATGTTTGTCATGGACATACATACAATACTTAATAAGTGGTAGAATTTATTACTAGAAAAAATTTAGTAGAGATAAATGTGTTAGAATTAGGAGTGATATGATTGAGTGTAATATTAAATTTATATAATTTAAAAAAATATTTTGCATAACAAACATTCTTCTAAAATTTCAGTATGCTTACACATGTAAACATATATCTCATATGTTAATATCTAATATGCTCACATCTAATCGTGAGCTCCGAAACACGGATAATGGTAAATAGTTAGATGCTATTTACCATTTTTCTAATTAGTCAGGACACACAATTGAGGGAAAATTATTTTCTCAAAGATCTAAAATTATAAGATAGGATGCAAACTCTAAATCTAATTATTGCAATAAGTGTTATTTACATACCCAATTATATCATCTTGTAAAATATAAGAGAACTCGGTAAAAGTAAAAGTGTATTTTGGTTATGTTATAGTTTTTATATATGAATGACTAATTGTGGTTTCAGAAATTATCACACCCAGATGATATTTTACCTTTAAAATAACAAGGGCTTTTATCAAGCAATGGCTCAACATGTTTTTTGACTGACAGTTACGTCAAGGCATTTTTCTTATTATTGGAAACTTGTAGATAATTATTTAAAACCCTTTTTTAAAAGCAAAGCTTTTAAGTAAAACTTGTACTGGGAGAGTACATCAAGATAAGATTAGGAAGTTAAGACGATAAAGGCTAAGAAAAGTTATAGAACAAGTGATGATAACTTAAACAGAGACAAATGGGAAAGGAGATTACAAACAGTTTGATATTCTGATAGAGTGAAACTCGAAGAAGAGAATGTCACGAAATGACTCTGAGCAAATGTAGTCATGCAGGTTCTGGAAAGCAAAATGAGCCCTTAATAAGTAATTTTAGTTTCACCTAGGTGATGGATAGAAAATGAACGAGTATTGAAAGCCTTCCAGATCAATGTCTGTCTGTCTCGATAATAAATTCTTCCTCATAATAGATGGTAGAAACATCCAAAACACTTCAGCTCTGTGTGTACAGAGGCAGTGGACAGAATGAACCCACGTATTAAGGGGCAAGTGAGGGCGAGTGGGTGACTTCATGCTGCCCAAACACGTGACATTAGAATGCGTATTCCTTGGATTCTCACAAAACACTGAACCTGCGGGTACCTTGATCTTGGACTTCCTAGCCTCCATAGCAAACCAACTGGCTAAGACAGAAATTGTCACGGATAGATTTAAAATGAAATTTTACTGGTTTTTTTTTTTAGCTTCCTTAATTCCCATGGGTCACTTATTATTTTATTTTATATCTTTTATATTTACTTTTCACCTACTTTATATGAGCCAGGGTGAAGAATATATAGTTTTGCAAAACTTGATAAGTTGAAAGCAAGGTTGAGATATAAAGGCTATTTTCTGACATACTAGAATATTCTGTTTACTAATCAAAAATTGAATTTTGATTGACTTAATTTGATTAAAAGTAATTTTAAAAAATTATATGGTCTTTATTTCCCTTATGCTGGATTAGCTCTGTCAAAAAGTAATTTAGGGGTAAGTCTCAATACATGAAAATTTAATCATTTTTTTTTTTATTCCATCACTGTAAAATTCACAGTTGTTAAGTGGAGCAGTAGTGGTTCAGTGAAAGAATACAAGAGAAATTGATAGAGACGTCTGTTTCCCACAGGTCCTGGATAAAGTACCCATCATGCCTTGAAGAGCCACCTGAGGAAGTCAAGGCAAAGAGCACATGGACAGAGAGAGGCAGGACCTGGGGCACATGCTTTTATTCGGGTCTGTGAATAGAATGTTTTGGGGTTCACAATCCAGAGCCAGATTGGTCTATTCCAACCAAAAGAGTGAAGTTTTGGTAAGCCCCCTGGGGTCTAATCTAAGAGGCACAAGAGGTGGCATGCAAACACTGAGGTCAGGGGAGGCTGTTGATTGCAAAAGCTATAGGGAAAGTCATACCAGGAACTTATATTTGCTTGTGACTCTGTGCACTGCTGCTATCTAGGGAATGCCAGCGCTTGAGGGGCTTAGTGCCAGTTTAAGGTCACTGGAGACCGCTTTGCCAAACAAAATGCATGCAGAAGCAGCAATACCATGTAGTGGCTTTAGCTAAACTCAACAATCATTTACACATTCATTCCAATAAATATTAGCTGAGCAGCTATTTATATGTGGAGTAACCTGAGATATTATGTATCAGATTTTTTAAAAATCTATTAACCATTCTCTTTACTTAAGGAACTTGCAGTCCACCTCAAAGTTATAACATAAATAATATATATATGATTATTAAGAAGTATTCTTACAAAAAGCCATACAATCACTGGCTAAATGAGTGACATATATTTCTGCTTCAATGTTTTAACTAGGTAAGTTTATTGGTATTAAAAAATAAAATTCCTAGAATAAAAATTTGTATTCTAGTAAGATTTAAGTAATTTAATTTCAGTTTCACAGATGCAATTTTTGTGACTTAGATTTTAGTAATGTCAGAGGTTTTCTCAAACCAAGTGCATTATATTACTGCCAATCACCAGCTGCCAATATCTTATTTGATAAGCTGTACTCCACTGAAATAAGCAATATTCAAGCGAACAAATGTTAACCAGGCTTTCATGTTGGAGTTTGCATATCATAGTTATAATTCTTTAATTTTATTTTATTGTCTTAAATTACAAACTCAAAGGAGTTTTTTATATGTTTTAAATAAAAAAATAGAATAGGTAGCACACTTTGGCCCCTAATATTTTATTGACAACATAGTAAGGATTGTATCTCTTTACTTTCTGAAAATATAATTGTCTTGTCATGTAATTATAGCAGAATTATATTACTTACAGACATAATGTTATTTTGGTGGAGTGGGAGCAGAATGGATAGTTTGGTATCAAATTTCTAATATACCTTATAACCCTCATCTGAGGTCATAAATGTATCAATTTTGTTATTACTTTATAAAAAAAAACATTATCATTATTCACCATGATGTTATTTTTTTTAATCATTTTCTTCTCTGATCTTTACTCTTTTCTTTCTTTTACTTCAGATTAAATTCTTCTTTGATTACAATTTTTAGATATATGTGTACACTATTAATTTTTTCTTCTAATAAATGCATTTTGGGCTATAATTTTCTATCTTAGTACAGTCTAACTTGCATACCTCTAGAAACATTATGGAAGCAATATAAGGCTTAAAATATTTTTCTTAAGAGACTATTTACGTGTAGCAGGCAGTACACTGAGAGCATTAGTGATCTTCCTTTACCCTAATCCAATGAGAAGGGTTGAGATCATCCCAAACTGGACTTGAGTAATTGACAAAAGTGTTCCCAGTGCTTTCTAACACTAGGGTACAGCAGAATATGGTGTCTCTTCCACAGGCCCAAGATTTCAACTTTTGCCTTCCTAGTTCCATCAGAATATGGAAAGTTTCCTTAACCTCTTATACCTCGGGTGGCCCTTTTAATAAGCAGGTCTCTGTAAGGGAAAAGCACTCTCAAATTCTGGGGTCTTTACTCTGGGTTTCCAGTTTTATTCATGTTATTGACTCATAATTCTCCACTGGCATGAGAATTCTCTGTGCCTTCTCCTGCTATTACCAAGAAGAAGTCCTTTCTGTGTTATTTTAAAGCACTTTATCTTTAACAAAACAAAACAAAAAAATGAGTATGAGAGCTATACAGAGCGTCTTTGACTTAATGGTGGTTGGACTTGATTTTTTTGACTTTAGGATTGTGTGCTGGGCAGCAGCAGCTAGCTACCCGCGGCTCCCAATGAGCCATTCGGTGGTTAGCGTTAACAACAGTGTACTGTTTTGCCAGTGTTTTGTGGGTATTGTGTTTTGGGTCTTTCCATCCCATCATGACTACAAAACACCCATACCTGTGGCTCCTGTTTCTGGTGCAAGAAAGAAGAGCAAGACGTTACTCTTGAGATGAAACTCGATAACTGCCAACAGTCGGCTAATGTTCAATGTCTGACTACATTTAGGATAGGCTAGGCCAAGCTCTGAAGTTCAGTAGGTTAGGTGTATTAAATACACTTTTGACTTATGATATTTTCAACTTACTATTTATGGAAACATAACTCTATCATAAGCTGAGGAGCATCTGCAGATCCTCTATGTTTTATTGAATCTTCCTTACATCTTAAAAAATGTGTGATAAACTCCTTGCTGTAATGCTTTGCTATAACAGTTTTCAATGGAGATCTTTAAAGCTCTGCTATTGACTATGTATTAGTTGTTGATTTTTATTAGCATGTATCATTTAAAATATTTATCATAAAATGCTACTGGGGAAGCATGATACAGCACCAAGCAAATTAAACTACTCTATACATTTTAAATTTAAAAATTTTAAAAATATAGTGCAAGATCCACATTTATTTTCAAGATATCTCTTTACTACAAGCTACACTTTTAAACTTACAAACTCAATTTACGGTAATATGTTCTTGAAACTAAGTAGTTTACTAACGTATTGTATTTCACAAAATCTGAGAAGAAATTGTTATCTTTTAATGATACAGGAACTTTCTCATATAGGAACTTCCTTTATAAAAAATTTTCAATTTGCATAAATTTACTATCTGTCAAAATTCCAAAATATGTTTATATTCAGTATTTAAGCAGAAAAAATGTTCTCCTTATTAAATATATTTTCCTACTCTTTGCATTTTGATCCTATGCAAGTAATTTGTTAAATTTATTTCCCTTTCATAGTACATTTGCTCATTAAGCTTTTAACACATTGTCTGTGTTCTTCACAACAAAGACTTAGTTTCTCTCAGTATAATCAAAAGTTGGAGGGTCCTAAGATACCTGCTTTATTATGTTGCTTTTTACATCTCATTAACTAGTTCTAATTGACACTGGTACTCGATGTAAACTTTTTGTGCTGCTGTTGCCACAGAGCAAATTATTCTACCCTCGTGACTGCTCTGGCAACTTTCCAAAAACCACCCAGGCTAGTTTCTTGGTTTTTATTGATATTAATGTATTCTGAAATAGTCTTCATCTGTCGTACAAATGCTGCAATTTTAATTAGAGTGTTGTTAAATCTCCATACTTCAGATCTTCTATAATTTATTATATCACCAGAGACACTGACACCAGGAAATTACCAAGCAAAGTTAGATTTTCAATAGCAGATGGTTACATTCTCCAACGTATCTCATCTATTTTTTTTTAATATTCCAGAAATCATTCTTCAATAAAACATAATAAAAAAATCAGTGCTCATACTTATTTTCAGTAGTTTATTTCTCAATTAATATGAAATTGGATATGTTACCTATGCAAAATATTATTCTGCACCTTGCCTTGTTTTTTGTATTTTTTTAACAAAGCAGTTTCCTCAACTTGGGGAGAAGGATCTGCACAGTATTATATCATTTAGATATATCATAATTTATTTAACTAGCTCCTGTAAATTGATATCAAGGTGATTTTAGTGTTTCCGAGGATATCTTGGCATGATAAGGGTGGCAGGTTTCAAGCAAATTTTTGAAGTTGAGCTTTTTGGACTTCTGATATTAACATCCCTGTGTCTAGGAATTTATGCTCTCAATATCACATTTTGTCTCATAGAATAAGCTTATTGATAGGTTTGATTTGATAGTGTTTTTCTTTCTTTTATATAAAAAAGAAGTACAAAAATCATACCCAAAGAATATAGCAATCTGAAGAATGTGTGTAATCATACTTAAGTACTTTTCCAAATTGTGAAATATATCAAATATCTAGAAAGCTCAAGAGATATAACAGACAAGTACAAGCTCTCTCTTGCTCTCTTGCCCTCTCAGTTACATCTGAACAGTTATGAACTGTTATGATAAGTTATAAATCTTAGAGACCCTCCCTTTCCCTTCCCAATACAAGTAACTATTATTCTTAAGTGCAAGTTTCTGCTCCTGATTAATGTTTCTGTGCTCTTTTTAATATGAAAATTTCTTTCCATGCTATATACTACTGTTTACTGTATTCTAAAATTTATAAAATTTCTATCACACTCTATCATACTTCATAGCCTGTTACAAATGTTATTCATTATTCAACATTATTATTATAAAATTCAACTAGCATTGATACACATAGATGTATTTCACTGACTCAAAAAATTATATAGCATAAAAAAGCATGAATAAACAACATTTGTGTGCCAAGGACAAATTTGTATCCACACTTTTTCTTATACCAATACAAATCTCACTGTTATGAATCCCCATCTGTATATATTTCTCCAGTGTGGATAATTAGATGTAAAATTAATACACCTTATAAGATGAATATCATCTAAGTTTTCAGATACTATCAGGTGTTGCTTAACAATAGAATGCATTCTAAGAAAAGCAGCATGAGGAGATTTTGACATTATGCAAACATCATAACGTATAATATACACAAACCTAGATAGTATAACATACTATACACATAGGCTGTTTGCTATAGTCTATTATTCCAAGGCTGCAAAGCTGTATAGCATGTTATTATACTGAATGCTGTAGGCAATTTTAACACAATGGTAAGAATTTGAGTATTTAAATGTATATAAAGATAGAAAAGGTACAGTGAAATATGATATAAAATATAAAAATGCTACACCTGGCCTTGGCTGGTGTTGTTCAGTGGTTGGAGAGTCAGGCCACAGACTGAAAGGTTGAGGGTTCAATTCCTGGTAAAGGGCACATAGCTGAGTTGCTGGTTCTATACCTGGCCTTGTCAGGACACATGTGGGATCGATGTGTCTCTTTCACATTGATGTTGCTCTCTTTCTCTTTCTCTCCTTCCCTTCCTCCCTTCCACTCTCTCTAAAAATCAATGGAAAATATATCCTCAGGTAAGGATTAAAATGAATAATAAATAAATAAAAATGGTACACCTGTACAAGGTAAATTCTATGAATGGGATTTGCAAGACTAGAAGTTGCTCTGGTGAGACACTGAGTGAGTAGTGAGTGAATGTGAAGGCTTGGGACATTACGGTACACTATTGCAGACTTTATAAACACTGCACACTTAGTCTATACATAATTTATAATTGTTTCCTTCAATCAATAGTGATCTTAACTTGCTGTAACGTTTTACTTTCTAAAATTTTTAATTTTTTAAACTTTCAACCTTTTTGTAAGAACATTTAGCTTAAAATACATACACAGTGTACAGCTGTACAAAATATTTACTTATTTATTTATTCTATAAGCTTTCATCTATTTAATTTTTTAAAAACACTTTACTATTTTATTAAAAACTGAGACACAAACCCACACATTTGGCCTAGGCCTACAAGAGGTCAGGATGCTCAATACCACCATCTTCCACTGCCATGTCTTGTCACCCTGAAAGGTCTTCAGAGGTAATAACATGCATAGAGCTGTCATCTCCTATGATAACAATGCCTTTTTCTGGAATACCTACTGAAGGATTTGCCAGAGGCTCTTCTTAAAAAATGGTCACTCTTTTCAAAAATATGCTCATGGTGATTTGCTTGATTAGTTTCTGTTTCATTTTAGGTTTCCTTGTATGCAGATAATGCACCACAAACATTCCTGTCTGTTAATGGGAATCCTTTGTTTTGGGGGTTCACGTTTTCAAACTTTCTAAAAAGTTTTTGGAGGCCTACGAAAGCTTCTGCTAACCCCTTCGCTGTAAATTTTCTGAGGATTCTTCTTTTTCTTCTCCTACATGTTCATTTTTTTCTTGCCTTCTTTTAAGTGATGCATTCCTGTTTCCTTTCCAACAACTTTTATTAGTCAGTTCCTCAGGAACCACTTTAAGGAGCAATTCAATGTGATTCTCATCCACACCCAGGTTAAAGTTCTTTGTCGTCTCAATCACAGCCTTGTTGATTTTTGAAACATCTGCATCCTTGGCAAATCCTTTGAAGTCATGGACAAACCTCTTGAGTGTCTGCTTCCAGATGCTGTTATACACTCATTGGTGACAAAACCCCAAGTCCGAGCAAGATCCCTGATGCAGTCATGGATGTTGTGGTTCTTCCAGAATGGCATCAGTATTTTCCCCGTGTCTTTCTCGGTTGCAGCAATAGCCAGGACAAAGGTCCTCCTCAGAAAGTAAGCCCTGTAACTCCTATTACTTCTTGACCCATTGGTTGGATCAAATAAGTAGTATTTTGATGAGAAAAATCACTTCAATAATGAGATAAAAGTCACCAATAAAAGGACATTGTCTGGAAGCATTATCAGGTATAAGCAAATTTTGAAAGTATATTATTCTCTATTTCCCTGGCATTGCAATTCAGGAGGGCTCCTTGGAAGAGGAGCTGCATTATCCATGTTTTCTTATTTCTCCTGCAGTACACCGGCAGTGTCTGCTTGTTAATATGCTTGAAGGTGCTGGGGTTCTCACTGCGCCAGGTCACATTTTCAACCTATAGCCTGCAACACTGCCCCCAAGCATGGCTGTTATCCTGCCTTTAGAAGCCTTGAAACCTGGCACTGATTTTGCCTCCTTATTGAAGAAAATCCTTTCAAGCACCTGACTCCAGTATAGGGAGTGTCATCCATATTGAATATTTGCTCTGACAAGTATATTTCTTCCACATTCAGCTTAGTTAGGGTTTCCAAAAATTATTTAGCTGCCTTCACATCAGTGTGCATAAACTTACTACCCACTTTCTGATTATCTAATGAATAGCAACCTTTAATTGTTTAAACTACTCAAAACTAGCAGTAAATTCAACATAGCCAACAAACTTTTTTTGCTTTAGCCATAAGCATCATAGTGCTGAGAAGGAAATGCTTCTGTGTCTGGTTTTCGATCCAGATCATTAGAAGTTTCTCATATCTGATAAAAAACCACCTCAGATTCGTGTTAGTCTCATTGCCTTCAATAAAATAGATTCTTTAATGTTTTCCATCACTTTGTTCCTTATTTCAAGATTGTAGCTATGGTGGAATGGGGCATGCCTGACCGGCAAGTAATAACTATCACTGATTTTCCACCCCAACAGTCCTTAATCACTCTTAATTTAGTCCCAGGAAAATTTCTTGCAATGTGGCCTCTTATTGGAAATATTGGCAGTGGAATTTGCACCCTTAGGGGTCATGACGAACAGAACAATACAAGATTAAATAAAGCACAAGAGAAAATGACTCAATCAAGACTTGTGGTAATCAAGTTACGTTTGAGGATGCTCCTGTAATAATACAGCACTGTTTTACAGCAAACTTTTTTTTTTTTTGATAAGTAGCAAAAGTAAAACTCTAAAAGAATGATAAAACATATTGCACAGTAAATACATAAACCAGCAATATAGTTGTTTATTACCATTATCAAGTGTCATGAACTATATGTAATTATATGTGCTATACTTTTATACGACTAATAGTACATTTCTTTTGTTTATACCAGTGTCACCACAAACCCAAGAGTAATGTGTTGTGCCATGACATTATGACTGCTATGACATCACTGGTTACAGGAATCTTTCAGCTCCATAATAATCTTATGGGACCACTAACATACCCCGTTTGTTGTTGTCTGAAACTTCACTATGTGGTGCATGAATGTACTGCCAAATTGCTCTCTAAGTATAAGTAACAGTTGACATTCTCAACAGTAATCACTAACTATTAATGTCATAACTCATTAATTTTTGTCAATCTCATAGGTGTAAAACTTACATTTTTAAATATTTGGATTCTCTTGTATACACTAGCAATTTGAAATTCCACTTTTGTAAATTGCCTGTTCCAATTCAATGAATATATTTCAACTGCAATGTGCATGGTGTTATTTGATTATTGAAATTTTATAATCTATAGCATAGTTAATATTTTTGTGATTGCATATTTTTGAGAAAACATTGACTCTGCCTGATATTCAGCTTTAATTTTACAATATTGCTGTATAGAATGTTAAGATGTGTATTTCATTGAATGATTTGTTTGTGCTTGTGTGTAGTAAAAAATATATATTTATTTTTAAATAAAGAAGTATATATTCTACATTTCTATTAAAATAATTTTCTTTGTTAAACTTACATTTTAATATATTTAGAATTTTTTTCTATCTGTCATACGATCCAAAAAATATAAATTTACAAATGGATATATATACACATATAAAGCCCAATATACATGGGCAAAAAGAGATTTACAGTTGTTCATATGATAAATTATATGATAATTAATAAATAATAATACAAGAATGAACTCTGTGCTTCACATACTCACAACAGTAAACCCACTTTTGCCCACCCTGTATATATAAATAATTTCTACCTTTCTGAAATAAATCCAAATTGTTCATGGTATGTTGACACACAAAGTACTCTTTCCATGTTTTTATTTTGATTTGTTCTATGAATATTGTGTCATTAAAATGTGATTTTGAATGTTTTTTTGATTCCTTAGAATTCTTTAGAATATTGTCAAAAATAAAACTGCATCTTCTTTAAATATAAGGATTAACCACCTTTAAAAATATCTAGAAGTGATTTCCTGACATGTTTTTGCATTTAATAAGTAGGAAGATTTTAATGATTGAAAATGAAAGTTTATGCATGTTTTTAGATTTCAAAAAATATTAGTTTTGTTGTCATATTTTCCTAGAAAATTATTCATTTATTTAACGCTATCACATTAAAATATTCATACTTTCTACATTGTCTTTTTTTAAATTGATTTTAAAGAGAGAAAGGGAGAGAGAGAAAAAAAATATTGATGTGAGAGAAAAACATCAATCAGTTGCCCCTCTCATGCACTCCAAATAGGGCCTGAACCTGAACCTGGGTACGTGCTATGACTAAGAATCAAACCCACCACTTTTAGTTGTACTGGATGATGCCCCAACCGACTGAGCCACAGTGCCAGGCCTACACTGTCTTTTTAAAATAACTGTCCACTATATCTATATTTCATTTTTTCCCTATTATTTATTTACACACTGTTTTTTCATCCTAAATTATGAGTTTCTATAGGGTTAATCTATCACAGAACTAAGGTATGTTTGCCCTTATTTGGGTTTAGTATATCATTTATCTTCTTGAATTTAATGCTTGAATTATTGATTTAAAATTTTTATATCCTCATGTATGTATTGATCTCTAAAAAACTCGCAGCATTTTTTTTTAATTCTACCACAGAGGTTTTGACATTTAGCGATTTTTGTTATTTTTAAATTTTTACCAATGTAAAACTCCTCTAATCCTGATGTGTAACTTCAAACTGTAAATTAGTTTTGTCTTTTCTAAATTTAATATTTTTTAGTTTTTAATATTTATTTTCATTATTTTATTTACACATATACACACAAAAATGCTAGAATTTGCCAATTACTCGTCAGATGTGTATTTGTTTGCTCTATGACTTTAATTACTTTTTTGATTGATAATAAAATATACAGTATTCTTTATTGTAAATTTATATAGCAAGTTGGTTCTCAGAGAATGT
The DNA here is from genome assembly GCF_054644295.1 of Miniopterus natalensis. Lineage (NCBI taxonomy): Eukaryota > Metazoa > Chordata > Mammalia > Chiroptera > Miniopteridae > Miniopterus > Miniopterus natalensis. Next base: position 67,483,783 of record NC_142082.1, on the reverse strand, counting down.
TTTAGTTGATTTTTGCCAAATAATTGTATCTATAACATTTGCTGCATCACTTTCTTATGTCTAGACAATCAATAAACCAATAAATCAAGCCTAGCTCTGTAGAACCTGCCAGTTTCCATGGCGTAAATGCTCTCAACATAGCCAATTTCAAGTTACTGACATATCACTGATTGCAGAGTTGGAAAGATTCACAGTAACACACCATTATACAGTATTTCCACCATAGAGATATAATATATGTAAATAACCTGAGAAGCATAAATAATAAAATAGAGTAGAATAATTAGAAAATGATGAGTTTTGTGTATTTATTGCCTTTTAATTATGGTTAATATAATTTTATGTTTAAAGAATTTAGTTTTTAATAAAATCTGTGTTTAATAACTAGTTTTCAAAATTCTTGAAAAATTAATAATCAGCTCTTACAGTCTGCTAACAGCTGTTTCCTGCACACCATTCACTAAAAACACCTTTACCTTTCACCACCTGGGGAACTCTCAGTATTTCAACACTCAGAATTAAACACGAACCAACTAAGGAAAATAACATCTTATGTAAGAAGAAACAGTAGTTTGTGGCAGATGTTACCAGACAAAGTGTGTGGGGGGGTGTCCTTATTCCCATTGGGTGTTGGAGGTGGAGTACTTACATTATCTTAAGAGAAATAATTTTCTGAGACTTGCATGGGAGAATGAGTGATTTTTATTTGCGTGGAATTATATATCTGTGTTTCTAAAGTCCCATTTTCCTTAACCCACTAATGGAAAAAATGTAGGTGGGGTTTTAGTAGAGCTAAAAGTAAAGCCAGTGCCCAGAGTTTCCTTTCCATGATGAAGTAGGGTTCAGTACAGCATCAGGCCAGCTGCAGTCCATTGTGTGTGGGGTTTGCGTGGTTGTGGGTCATGTGGGCAAATGCAAGGGGAGCCAGAGTTACACAAGTCCCCAGAGTCCCATGAGCAGTAACAGCACAAGAGAGTGTACTTTTTTCAGGGGATTAAATATCCTAATTTGCTCCCTTGCAGAGGACATAATACCCATTCTAGCCAATGACCTATGTTCCCAGGTGTGGCTGAGAGCAAGCACCTTCTCTAGTCATTCCAGATTTACTGGGCATGCATCTATCTCCCCTTTGTTGGACCCGTGGGGAGTATAAAGTTGTAGCTTCCTGGTGAAGCTGTCTAAATGATATGCTTATAATATCTGGCCTTCCCTTTGCTCTTTTCTATTATTAATAATAAGCTAATTACAATGGTATCAGAGCCACTGTGTAAAACAATATAGAGTCTCCTCAAAACATTAAAAATGGAGCTGCCTTTTGACTCAGCATTCCCACTTCTGGGAATATACCCCAAGAACCCTGAAACACCAATCAGAAACAATATATGAACCTCTAAGTTCACAGCAGTATTATTTACAATAACCAAGGTCTGGAAATAGCCCAAGTGCGCATCAGCAAATGCGTGGATGAAAGAGCTATGGGACATTTACGCAATATTATTTTTAATGGATGTTTATTCCAGTTTAGACATATGTTCACCAACTTAGTTGCTCAGATTTTCTCTCATATATATATCACTGCTTTTTTCCAGATTGTATTATTTTATTCCTGGAGGATATCCTATACCTATAGTAGTTGTTTCAGCAAGAATGTATCATTGGTTATTAATAAATATGTTGATTATTTCCTAGTTTGAAGGTTATATACCTTCATTCTATTATGCTATAACTTATGTTTTTCTGTTGGGAAGTCTGTTATCAATTGCAGTTTTAATACTTACAGATGCTCTGTCTTTTCTTTGCCATTATTTTAAAGATCTCTGCCATTATTTTAAAAATCTGATCTTCAGTGCAGATTTTTTACAAAACATCTAGGTAATGTTTTATTTTTATTTATCCCATCCTTAACATGCTGAATTAAATTAATTTGAAAAACCACATCTTCTAAAATTTTGACAGAGTTCTTGGATAATTTTTTCTTTATTTTATTTTATTTTTTTATTTTATTTATTTATTTATTTATTTATTTAATTATTTTATTTTATTTTATTTTATTTTTTCCCATCACCATTTACCCCCCCTAAACCATCTTCCACCTCCACCCACTCCCCTAACCCTTGCAGTCACCACACTGTTGTCCATGTCCATGAGTTATTTCTCTTTTTTTTCATTTTTGCTCAATTCTTCCCACCCCTGCAACACCCCACCACCACCCAAGTCTTCTGCCTGCTCTTTATCTATGAGGCTGTTTCTATTTTGCTTGTTCGTTCATTTTGTTCATTAGATTCCACATACGAGTGGAATCATATGGTGCTTGTCTTTCTCTGACTGACTTATTTCACTCAGCATAAAGCTCTCCAGGTCTATCCACGCTGTCCCAAAGCGTAATTTTTTCTTTTTTATAGCTGTGTAATATTCCATTGTGTAATTGTACCATAGCTTGTTAGTACGTAGGTAATTTTTTCTTAATTGCAGCATCTTCCTCATTATCTCAACCTTGTCTTATGATACTTGATTTTGATGTACAATCTATCTTCTTTTTCCAAATACCATGTGTTTTTGATTTTTCCTCCTGTATAGAATTCTGTGTGTTTTCCTTAGATCTTTCTTATAATTTACTAATTTTGACTTAAATATCTTTTTTATTTACATTTCTATGTCCACACATTACATTTGAAGTGCTTTTCCACAGTGACTTTGCCTATTACATACTATGTGTCCTAGAAGTGTGTTTAAAATTAAATATCTAGGTTAACAGGGCTGCAAAATCTTATATATATTTTCATCATCACCTGAGAATTTTTTTTTCCCCATTCTATTCAGAGAGGGTGGAAGGGAGAGACAGAGAGAGAGAATCAATATGAGAGAGACACATTGATTGGTAGCCTCCTGCATGCACCCCAACCAGTGCCAGGGACCAAGCCTGCAACCAAGGCAGGTGCCCTTAGCCAGAACTGAACCAAGACCCTTCAGTCTACAGTCTGATGCTCTAACCACTGAGCCAAACCTGCTAAGGCAAATCTTACAATATGCAATTCCTTCTTCATTTCTGGTTCATTACTATTTCATTAGTATTTTATTTGTTTTATAAAATACAGTATGGATTGAAAGGTATTCTGGTTCATCTTGCATTTCAAAGTGTTTTTCAAGAGAAAATATATATTTTCATATTTCCAGAACATAAAATGAATATTGCTATTTATTTAATGGTGACAAACTCACTTTAAATTTATGTTAATGCAATCAAATATGTTTATCTCTCTCTGTGTGTGTGTGTATATATATATATATATAGAGAGAGAGAGAGAGAGAGAGTCATTTTTCAACATCTCATTTAATAGATAAATAGATTTTAAATTTGTACAGAAGCTTTACATGTAGGCAAATTAAAATAGATAATTTAAAAAAATATTTCAGTTTGGAAAGTAGAGCTTATAAAATTTTATTAAAAATAGACTAAACTTTGTAGCTATTGTTTCTTAATTCCCTAGCTTTGTCTTCTCTTCATAGTTATGTTTAACTATGCTATATCTTAAATTATAGGTTTGGTTTTCATCATCAGAACAGATGGTATATCTTTAATGTTTTTATATATAACCGCCAGTGGAGTCAAGAAAATATGCTTATAAGCTTTATTAGTTTGTTAGAAATAACCTTTTTTATTTTAAGGATATTAACACACAAAGCAATGTTATTAATAAGAAATGTGGTCTTCATAAATTAAGAGACTTATGGAGTAAAAGAGTAGATTGGAAGCAGTCATAGAAACCTAAGTTGGGTATATATAGTAACATAATAAATTGAAGAAAAGAGGTTTAGATTTATTTTCAGAAAATTTAAAGTAAAAGTAGTCAGGAGAAAATTAGAAAAGGTCAAATAATAGAATGGTATTTTTTCTATTATTGGAGAAGAAATTAATGCAAATAAAAATTGAAAACATCTAACACAAGTCCAAGACTGAGGCTATTGATAATACATCATGGAGTCTTACTATATAAATAAATAATAATTGAATCGCTAAGGGATTAATTTTTGTCCAACAAACATACTCTTGCTTTTCACAGCTTGAATAGATGTAAGATTAACAAATTCTTATTCAATACAGATAGGCTATAAGTTGTTTTCCAACAGTCAGCGTATTAGCCTACTTTGGGAATTTTCCCACATGCTGATATAATTTTTAATGTATTGCTATACCTTCATTTACTTTTTCCTCTGTTTTTCCAAACAATCTTTCTTAATATTTTGACACATTTAAGGTAAACCAGTCATTGCATTCATTTGAAAATGGAATTTAAATAATATAATTGTGTTAATTTTTATAAAAATTATCTATTGTGCCAATAATAGAATGCTTAAAATTATGTTTTGAAATTCAAGTTTTTGCCTCTATCAGTGAGCTTATTTTTCTTTTGTTATTTCTCTTTTGTCTATTGAAAAATAATGAAGAATCTTTGCTTTGATTTTATAGAAATATGTTTATTTTTTTGTTTCTGGCTTTTGTTATCTGTATCCTTAGAGTGTTTACAAACTATTTTATTCCAATAAATGTATGTATATTATCTTCATAGTTACTGGAAGAATTAACACTAATAATAGAATTTCTGGGAATAATGTCAAAATTTTGATTAATGACTATTAACTGATACAATAATTTCATTACTTAGAACATCACTCTTCCAAATAAGACAATTTTAAAAGAGAATAAATTAGAAAAGGTTCAACATGTATACATTTATTATATCAAAATGTGATCAACAAAATGTGCAATATTGAACACTGGGGTTCCTTAAAAATACTAACCGGAAATTGGCATTTGGTACTTATTTCCATTTGTGATACTTTTATTTTTAAATCAAATGTATGCCCTATTAAGGACTGCATTACATATTTTTTTCATTTATTATATTTTCCTAGAAGTTTCACTGTAGACAATGAATGTTTTTTCCTACGTCTGAAAGAGTAGTAAGTTTCTGGAACTAACAGAAAACATTTTAAATTTAAAATGTGAATTTGGGGAATTAAGATAATATTTTTCATAAAATAATTTTTAATATAAATGTATCTTGAGCAATTTATTTAAAGAGCTAGTCAATCATTTTGTGTCATGATTCTAACATCTTCCCTCCCCATGTATCTTTTATATATACATTCCTGATGTAGCTTTCAGTTTTTATTAATTACATCTCTGGTCTTCAGTGAAAAGTCTGGATTCTGACCTTAATCCAAAGAGTCTGTATTCCTGGAAGATTTACATAGACATTTTGTCAAAAGAGAGTGAACCACTGGCAACTGGATGTAAGACTAGATTGGTACATATGCTTAAGGCAAACTTATTCTCTCACTTGCCTGGAGCCAGTATAATTCTAGTGTCTCACTTGGTGATATCAAGTAACCTACATTTCATTTCCAGGTCTTTGAACTACTTCAGGAGGGTGAAGACGTCCTTTAACGTTTATAGACTAAAGAAGTTCAGATAGATAACACCGATTTTTTTTTAAGAAAAGAATAAAAAAAGCAGATCAATATTTCTCACAAAGTAAGCAATTATTCTCATCCAGAAATCATATGGGGCTGAATTTCAGAAAATCCTTTAAAAAACACACCTGTTGACCGATATGCACATGAGAATCATCCAATAATATTAATAATATAACTTAGCCGAAAATGAAGAAAATGAAACAAAAAGTATCATTAAGGTTTTAAGTATTTGTTTTATTGTATGACTGCCAAATTTAAATTACTAAAAAAGCTTTATTGCTAAATTGCTATGCTATGTCTTATGAATAATTTAAATCTTATAAGGGAGATAATTATTAAATTATCAGATTTTTTTTTTTAAAGTCAAAAGTCAAGGGAAAAAATGAAGTCAAATGCAGGATTAAAAGTCAGTGATAATTTTTCTGCTCTTCTACATAATTATAAAGTTTGAAGAATTATTTAATGATTTTTATATTACATAATCTATTATTTTTAGAGTAAAATAAAAAGTATAAAGATCATGTTTTTTATTGGCCTAGTCAAAATAATGAATCCTTCAGGTGTCCCTATTGAGTAAGATATCAAAGAGTTTTATAGGTAGATCAACAAAAGTGCAAAAAATCTTGAAAATACTTGGACAACACCCTTTGCATTACTGATGAGACGAGGCTCTTTTATTCTCACTCCAATTTCAGCCACACCATTCAAACAGATATTGCCTTATAAAAGCAGTAATAATTTGGTAACTTTTCCAGACTCATTTATGAGAAAGCAAAGAGCTCAATTTAAGCTACCTTTTGTAGGGCTCTTCATTTTTTCATTGTGACCTGAATCTCTTACACAGGACTCTTTGTACTCATTGTGTGGGAGCAAAGGAACCTTCATTGTGTGCATCCCTTTGTCACTTTAAATGCATTATTCTCTACTGGGTATGCAGGAAACAATCCAAGCCCTTCACTGAAGATTCATTCTGTGAAATGCAAGATAGTGACTCAATTTGAGAACAATGTGTTTTGCTTTCTTTCAGGTGGAGCTGGTCAACATGTACCTCCTTGTTTCCAAACTTAGAAGTTTCTCTGATAGTCCTCAAGTTTACATTGTGAAATATACAACAGACATAATAGGAAAAAAATTAAATGTTTTTATATTCATTTGGTATCAAAATGATCACCACCGCTCGATCTAATTATAATTGTAGATACAATTTTGGGCAAAAAAGGTAGCTAGTATATTTTCTTAACCATGTTTTTGTTCCAAGCTTTCTGCATTCCAAGATTTTTCCCCCCTGATTTTCTTTTTTTTAATAAAATATTTTCCTTACTCTTTCACTGTAATTAGATTTGTCTTTTTTGTCAACGTTGATATTAAGCTTTTCTAACTTTCCTGGTTTGAAGAAAGCCTGTTCTAACACATTCTTTCACTGTATTTTTCTACTTATTGAATATTTTATCACCATTTTAATAGTATTCCCTATATTTAAGACCAGTGAAGGAGAAGTATACGAACAACTAAGTGTGCTTCTCAATGAATCTGGTTGTATCCATAATAATCTTCATAAATTGTGGTCCAAAAAGCTAAAAGCAAAGCAACTTACATCTGAAACCAAACATCATTCATTTTTTTTATCATTCATTCAGTTTCTTTCAAATAATTTTTTAATCTTCTAGTATCAGATAATGTCTTAAGAAGACTTATTTCACCTCATTGAATTTTCACAAAGATTAATTTTAGATAAAAATATAAATATATTTTGAAATTACTTTTAACTACAATCTAATTAGGTACTATATAACATTTAAAAGCTGGTAATTATATATAAGTTTTGCTTATTCAATGAGCAAGGTCTGAAGTCATTAGAATTTTATCCTGTTTCCTGTTTATTACACCAAAGATCTTTTCAAGTTAGAACCACACAATATTATTTAGTAATACATTAATTATTTGAAGAATAATTTGATATAAATAAAATAATTAAATTCTTATAATTAGCCATCTTTGGGTAATTCTGCATACGCTACATTAGTGCACCAGAATACTATCTGTGATACTTTCCAATGAAAAGCCAGCCTACCATTAAAAAATATAGGCTAAAAAATTCTGCCCTCATAGAGAATTGATCCTTCATTACTTTATAATGCATCTTTTTAAACCTGATTGTTTTTGGTTTTGTTTTGAAGTTAGCTCTGTCTGAAATTAAGATCACTACTCCAGCATCTTTTCATTAGCGTTAGTATGGTACATCTATTACAATAATAAAGAGCATATAGGTATATCTCTAACAAAATATATGCAAGATTTGTATAGAAGTAATTTTAAAAATCTTTGATGAAAGATATCAAAGAGCATCTAAATAAATGGGGTAATTTAATATTCATAGATAGAAAAACAATATTTTAAAATGGCAATTATTCTTAAATTGATTTCTAGGCCCAAGTCAACTCCAATGAAAATTTAAGGAAACTATATTTTAGGTATCTACAAACTAATTCTAAAGTTTATAAGGAAAAGCAGTATCCCCCAAATAACAAACAAAATACTGACAAAGAACAATGTTTGAGGACTAACACTACCTTATTTTTAGACTTATGATAAATCTATTATAATCAATAAATCATGGTATTAACAAAAGGACAGATATGTCAATTAGTGAAACATATAGGGAGCCTATAAGTTGAATAAAAATATAATAAACTGATATTTGACAAAAGGAGTAAAGGCAATTTAATGGAGAGATGACAGCCTTTTCAACAAATGGTTCTAAAAAAAATTAGACATTACGTACCAAAAGATCAATCTACAGACAGATAAGTCATTCACAAAAATTAACTCAAAGTACAGCTTAAACTAAATATAGAACAACACTAGAAAACTCCTAGAAAATATCTAGCCAAAACTTGTGATTCTTGGTTTGGTGATGTGTTTTTAGATGCAAAACCAAAGTTAAAAATTCTGGGGAAAAATAATTGATTTGAGAGTTTATTGAAATGGAAAACCTCTGCTCTGATGTAGACACTCTTAAGAAAGGAAAGTACTACTCGTTGAAGGTAGAAAAAATTACAAAACACATATAAAGATTTGTACAAAAATATACAAGATATTCTTATAAATCAACAATAAAAAATAAGCAACAAAAGTGGGGGAAAAGGAAAAATGATCTGAACAGACACTTCACAAACAAGATATACAGATGGCAAATGAGTATATGAAGAGATGCTCAACATCATGTGCTGTTTTGGAATTGTGCATTAAACCTAACAATAAGATGCCACTACACTCCTAAAACGACTATAATCCAAAAATCTAACAGTACCAAATTCTGGCAAGAAATTACAGAAACAAGAACTCCCCTTCATTCTTGCTGGGAATGAAAAATTTACAGCCACTTTGGCAGACAGTTTAGCAGCAACTTCCAAAGCTGAGCAATGTCTTACTATATGATCCAGTAATTGTGCTCTTAGTGGTTTGCTCAATAGATTTCAAACCTTATGTCCAAACAAAAATCTGCACAAAAATGTTCATAAACACTTTATTCCTAATCATGAAACCCTGGAAAAAAATAAGGTGTCTTTTACGACATTTATAGGTGAACAGATAAATAAACTATGGTACATCTATGCAACACAATATCATTCACCAATAAAAAGAAATAAGTGATTAGGCTACGGAAAATTTGAAGGAAACTTAAATGCATCTTGCTAAAGGAAGGATGCCAGACTAAAAAGCTTATATAGTTTGTGATTCTTATTATGTGGCATTCTGGAAAAAGTAAATCTATAGAGACAGTTAAAAAAATCAGTGGTTAGCAGAGGTTTGGGAACATAAGGAGAACTTACTAAGAGCAGTACGAAGATTAATAAGGCGCTGAAAATATTCCATGGCACTGCAATCATGTATATATGATATTATGTATTTGACAAAACCTGTGCAACTTTACATCACAAAAATGAATTCTAATGCATACAAATGTTTTAAAATCATTTAGGAGGCCGAAGACCAGAGGAAAGAGTGCAAACTGTGACAGAAGAATCTAATTGTATCACAAATGTATGAAACAACCATTGTGAAAGGGATGGGAGGAAAGATGCTGATCTAAGTTACCTGGAAATGGGTGGGATCTATAAGGCCAAGTGCAAAGGAGCAACACACAGCGCAGCAGTATAGCTGTAAAAATTGTTACCCATGGAGACATAAATTCGCAATTCTGATACTTATATATTATAGTATAGATATCTACTTCATTTGAACAATTAAGTAAACAAATGACAGATGGTGATGTCCTTATTTCTCACTAATGGCCTATGAATTACAGATCAGCAAGTTGAGGAAGTTAGAGTCATCTATGTGGCAATAGATCAGAGTTGAAGACATGAGAAAGACATGGGTAGCTTTTTGTATTTACCTAGAAACATTTATAGTTATATAAATATATACATATATATATAGAGAGAGAGAGACAGAGAGAGAGGCACTTTAAGGGTCAGGGAGAAACAGAGGGATTGAGCAAAAAAGAAAAAAAAAGAGAGAACTCATGGTTATGGACAACAGTGTGGTGACTGTGGGGGGTGAGGGTGGAGATAGAAGAGGACATCGAGGAATAAATTGTCATGGAAAAAAATAAAATAAAATATTATCTTTAAAAATTTAAATTTTCCCTTAATATTTTTGTACAAAACATAATTTAATGCTGACCTAAAATTTACATTATTAAATTGTCTTATTTAACTCATTTATCAGCATGGAAAGGTTCTCTGAAAGTGGTAACTAAACCAAATCATTTAGCATCTCAAAAAACTGTTCAGGTAAGTAAGTCTATCTAATAGCATTTTCATATACTCTTTGTTTTTGTGTGTATTAAATCTATTTATAGTCACTGAGAAATGGGAAAATTTACATGGCTTAATTCAGAATCACACAAGTTGTTAATTTTAAATAGATGAAGAAGAAAACTATTGGTTCTCTAGTCTTTCACAACAGTGAGCACACCTGGGGTCATTGAAAGGTAAGACAATAAAATGATGATATTATTTTCCCATTTCATTATTTTCATGTAAGAATGTTCTAAAATATAAATTATATAAGAACATAGAATGGATGCTGCTTAAGTAAATATTGTAATTGTTTACTCATTGATAGCAGCAAATTGAGTGGTAATCATTTCTTTTTCTTTAAACAGTGTCTGATTATAGAAAAGCAAAATAAAACATTTAAAATTTGTTTTGCAAGGCCCCTGAACTGAATGGAAAGACTAAGAAAATGTGTATAATCAGATGTGTAATGCTTGGAGAAAAAATAAAACATCTAAATCTTTAAATAATTTCAGACCTTGATTAACCTTTCAAAAAATATAATTGTTTCAACCCGTGCCCTTTCTTGTTAGCGAAAACATACACACACACACACACGAAAATGCATACTCATTATAAATGAGAATAATTAAATTTGAAAATGCAGTGTCTAATGATTTTTGCAATAATTCTGTAGTAAATGTATTTATGGAACATTATTTAAATCATCCTATCCATCTTCTGATGAAAAAGTAAAATCATAAGTGAATACACTATTTTTAATATCTTGAAGGAACTGACAAATGCATAGAACATATACACTAATATTAACACTAAACCATGGGTGCTTTACTAAGAATTACATCAATCACAGCTCCCGTTTAATTGAGTTTATTATAGCTGTAAATAAGTGGAAATACTCTAAGTAGTATAGATTCAAAAGCATCCATCATTGTAGATATGGTAATTAAATTTTTAAAAATGCAAGAATGAATGGAACATTCCTTATCCTCAACAAGCTTAAAGAGAAGACCACTTATTTCATAAACATCTTCTTCCTGCTAACTAGTGGAATGCTATAAAATGTAAGTAGCAAAGAGCTGCTTAGAAGCTAAAACACTGTTGTGAAACTGGCAAATTCTTCCATTAATTACCTAAAACAGAAAATCCCAAAGAAATAATGCTATTAATTTTATGATGGGATTGTTGGCTAATCATAGTTCATTAAATATGCATTTTACTTTCTTTTAGTTTTTCAATCTAATGAAAAACTTCACATAATATTTTCACAAACAAATTTTTATGAGCAAAGTTAATGTATTTTTTTCTGAAATGTATATTCTAGAAGTTCAATTTTAACAAAAAAATAAGATCATTCTCATTATTTTATCATTTTCTTTTTCTTATTTTATTCACCAAATATAAAAGACATGGTGGGAATTTCATACTTCATATACATTACACATAAAATATTGCTTGATCTTTTCAAGATTTTCTTTTGCTTTTTGTTAGATTGGATGAGAACAGTTTTTCGTTTAGGGCCAATTTCCACTTATTACTGAGACAATAACATACTGAGTACTTTAACCAACACCTTTTGAATTATGAGGTTTTTCTACTCTGGCTGGCGAGCACACAAACTATTTTGGGCCCTGGGTGAGCTCATTGGATTGTTCTGCCTGTTAATTTCTGGTGAGTCTTTCCCCAGGCTCAGGGTTATCTTCACATAAATGATCTGGTCCGTGTTCAGTCAAGACTCAGGGAAGCTTTGGCAGATCTCTGGGACTCTTTCTCTGTGTAACAGTATTAACAAACAGTAAAAACACCAGCCCACTTGTCCAGTTGAGTATATTAACAAAGAATACCCACAATTGCTGAAAAGCTTTTGGAATACTGCTGTGCTTACTATAAAAGGCCACATTTTCTCCATATTTAACCATAATAACATCTCGACAGATTGAATCCAGAGGCAGAAAGAGTTCAGATCTTTTCAATTAAGCCAAACTTCTTTTTTTAATTGGAAAAATGTAAACCAATTTCACTCATCACTATTCTGAGACAAACAAGATATTTTTAATCTGTTAGTTTTGTCAGTTTGTTTTGCTGTTTTTAATGAATTCATTAATAAGAACTTTTAAATGTAATGTTTTTATTTCCAATATTATAGGTGTTAATACTTATAAACCAAATAAACAGCATCTCTATAGGTTTCCAAGTATTTAAATAAGTTAAATATTCCTATAATCAAGATTTTGAGAATTGTCCATCTATTTAATTTCCTTAGTCAGTTTTACTCATTTGAAGAAAATTAATGATAATAATTTTCTGTGTGCTCTTTTTTGTTCTCAGTATAAACTTAATAAACATTTAGTTAAACTAAAACTTTCAGATGAAAATCACATTAGCCTCAATAATTAAAGGTATTTGCCCATTCTTTGTGATTCAGCAAAATGTCTGAAAATTATGTGAGAAGCACCTGTGTAATTTTTCCTTTGGGCTACTCAAATCGTTTCTTGTCAATTAGGATGTGTGCATGAGATATGAAGATGTGGTGAGAGTTTTGTACAGGGGATATCATGTATTTATACCTGCCCCCCTCAAAACTCAAGATTCTGCTTGGATTTCAATTCTCAGAGAGATCCAAGTATAACAGTGTCTCTCCATTTCTGAGATTTATACTACAGCATCATAAAGGGAAAATCCACCCACAGAAAAATGTTCAAAGCTCTGCACAAAGATCTTAAAAGATCTGGCAATAGAATATGGAACCAGGACTCTATCTCATTTCCAGGAGCATTGTGATTTATCACTCCCTAGATATCTTTTTCAGCAAAGAAATCTATAAATTTCACCTTGGAGGAATTAGCTGAGCTGCTTTTGGTGAATTTGTAACATGTTCATGAATTCTGTTTCTGCTGTTTTATTAGCGTGAATCATGAGCAGTCAGTTCTTTATTCCTTAGTCTTCTACATCTTCTTCTCAAAAAAGACCTTTAAAAGTCACCTAAAAAAAAAAAAGGTTGTGGGTCCCTTGAGACTAGTAAATCTCTACCCCTTATCTGGTTTGTTACAATGTTAAACTCATTTCCTGACAAGCCTAAAGCTCCATATAGGAAATGTTTGCCCTTTTTTTAAAGGTCTTCCATCAGGATAAGGAATTAGATTGTGTTTAATTTAAAATCTAGCAAAACTTGACACCATCTAAGATTAAAAGAAAAATTGATTGGCTTCATAATAAATATTTCTAATGTAATTGCATGTGATAAAATCATTTCTATCTTTAGTAAAACTGTCCAATTTTATTACCTTTACAGCAAATTTATAGTTATTATTTTTTTCCATTGCAATCTTAGAAACTCACACAAAGATTCCATTTTCTAATTGTTCATTAAATGAATTAAAAAAATATTTCTTGCAATGTAAATGTAAATGTATAAATGTAAATCAATTCAAGTAATAATTTTTAATCTCCTAAGCATAAGTTAATGTATATACACAGTAAATAACATGGAAAAAAATACAGTAAAACCTTGATATAGTGGACTAATTCCGGTGAGGGGGTGTCTGTTGAAGCCAAAAGTCCATTATATAATAAAGTAGGTTTTCCAAATGTGTATGCATAAATTTGTAATGTGCAAAAATTTGACAAATTAGTTATTTTACTTGTTTTTATTTATGTAGACAGATTTGTGTAATTAAAATTAAGTATGTATGAAAAGTTCAGTTTCACAGAAAAGTTTTCTATATTTATTACAGTAATTTTAAGTTTATACTGAATAGGCCTAGTAAATGCGTGCATTCACCTGTCACTGCAAGTAAACAAATGCACAGGGCTGGGGCATGGCTTAGTGCACGTCAGAACAGCTGCAGTAAGTCATCCCACACTAAAACAAAATCAATTACCAGGTGCTGTGGTGTGATCATGTGCTAATTATTTGCAGAACATTGTTTACCATCGGTGACTCTTGGATTTAAATATGTAGACTATAGATGTAGATGTACAATATTTATTTATGTTGGTGAAATTACTATAGTGACTTTTCCAACATATGGCCTATTCACTAAATTTTTTTTGAAATAAGAGTGAATTGCCCGGCTGGGCGTGGCTCAGCGGTTGAGCGTCGACCTAGGATCCAGGAGATCGAGGTTCGATTCCCGGTCAGGGCACATGCCCAGGTTGCAGGCTCGATCCCCAATGACTCTCTCATCATTGGTGTTTCTATCTCTCCCTCTGCTGCCCTCTCCCTGAAGTCAATAAAGATATATAAAAAATAAAATAAAATAAATGTTTGAAATAAGAGTGAATTAATAACGAATGTAACCTATTAATTTAATTTTTAGCAAATCTTGGTTAAAATCATTTTAAAATTTATACTGTGTTAATTTTCACATATGACATATGGACCAGAAATTTTGCCTGTTAAATCCTAAGTCAGTTAAATTGAGGTCCACAAAATCGAGGGTTTACTGTACCTCACATATTTTATCATTATTTTTTAGGTGATTATCATACACAAATTTATCTTCATGTGTATATGTGTTTGTGTGTTCGTGTTTTGGTAGGTATATATTTGTTCAACTCAAGTCAATTAATGGTAAGCTCCCCGACAAAATGACAGAAATTAATTATTTAAAACTTGCATTCTTTTTATCACTAACCAAAGTACACTATAAATAATAGATGAATAATTTTTGCTTGATTGTAAGATTTATAAACTTATTAATATATTTTATTTAAATTCCCTAAATATAACATTGAAGACTTCATAAAAGAATAGATAAGAACAATTGCTCCCTTCCAAAATTTCAGAATTTTATACATTAAGAATGGATTTATTGACTTTATATTATTTTTACTAGGAAAGTATAAGAACATATAACAAAAACATTTAAAATTAAAAAATATTTATCTATTATGATAAATATCTATTATTGGTTCAATCAAAAATTTATATGAACATACTAAATTTTTTAATAACATCCCTGATGAAATGGCAAAATAGATGACATAAAAACTCTCCCAATACAAGTGACTAAAAAGAAAAGAAAATAAACAAACAAACAAACAGCTGTTTCAATAAACAGATATAAATAAATAAATTTTCAGGAACCATTAACAAAAAAAAGAAGTATAAAGAAGAGCAGTGAACATATGTACAGTGATATCTAATATAATTTCTATAAAACAAGAATAAATGAGTGAAGCAATGTGCAAAAGAAAATGACCACAAATTTCCCAGTATTGATGAACAACGAGAATCCTTAGATGCTGAAATACAATGCACATACACAAGACAAATACTTTATAACTTATATAAACATTTAATAATATGCATGTAAAAACAAAGATTGAATCAGAGTGATAATTTAGACTACATGACTGAACTAATTTTCAAGAAAGAAAATTAAACTAAGAAATAATTTTATATGAGTAAAAAGAGAAATCACAAAATAATGGAATAGCATTAATTACTGAGAAAAAAATTATTTGTCCACCTGATGAAATACTATTACATTTAAAATTAAATCCAGACCAATTTATATCTCCTTATATCTTACCCAGTGGAAATTTTTGTCCTACATCAAGACCCATGATTACCAAGTACATACTTTTGCTACATTATATATGTATTTGCCCATAAAATGTTTTGTTGATTCATGCTTATATCTTTTTGCATCTTTGTTATTTATTCTTAAGGTAAAGCTTATCCCATACATACATAAATGTATGATATTTATATACTAGTCGAGTAACTTGTTCTGCATGCATTAGTATCAATAACCTTTTGTAAATTTAATGAGTAAACTTCTCACAAAATTTTAGTAGATTTATTCCCAGATACCACATAGCTTTGTTGATTTCTGAAATGGTATCCTCAGAGTTCACCATTTAGGAAAAGTATTAATATGTTTTTCTAATGGATAAGAATAATGAATGTGGATTAGAGGAATGATTAAAATATATAATGGTATATCCATAGACAATTTTGAAAGGAAATAATTTAAATTATTAACTTAATTGAGATTAATAGCATAAAATAGAACTTTCTCTTATATAAGATTCTATTAATTTGGTCAGATAATTTATAGAGAGGTGTAATAACAACATAATTCAAAATGACCAGTCCTTCAATTTATTTCAAAAGTTATAATTTATGGGCCTACATATTCTGATCAATAACATAAGCCTCCTAAATTTAAAAATAGTTATACAAAGTGTGTTCTCAGACCACAATGGGGTATCAAATTAGATATGTATAATAAAAATATATTTTAAAATTCTGCAATATTTGGATAATAAATACACTTCTTAGTTTAAAGACCTCTCTATATAGAAATCAGTACATTTCCTGTCTCTTAAGATTTAAAGCCACTACCTTATATAGCTGAGTCATTCTGCATGAACTCTCCTTATCTCAGCTTAAACTTCAAGGATACTGCATTCCAGTGTTATTCCTTAAAAAGAGCATTCATTGCTGGTTATCTCTATTTTTCCTCAATTAACCAGACTTGAAGAAAGAAAATTCTCTCATTATATTCTTTTCCCCAAAAGGACACTCTTAAAGAGCTTCCCTGATACCTGTTAGATCTATCCTGCCTCTGTCTTCATTTAATAGTCCCCATCTATATTCTATTTTATTTAACTTGTTAGTATCCACAAAACAGTGTCTGCTCCTTTTTGGCTTTTAAACATTTAGAATCTGAAATCTGAATTCTCAACCTACAATTTTATACATACTTAGGTGCTGATATACAAATGGAAGCATACTCTGACACATCAAATTTTAAACTACTGACAACTTTTAGAGGAGGGCAGGAGAGACTTTATAACAGTATGCTTTAGTTCTCTGCACCTGACTCTTTCGTACTTCTTTCAATATCTATTTGTGGTAAGCCACCTACTATTTTAAATCTTCAATTCCAATGCAATTTCTGGCATTTGAAGCTATCCTCAACAATTATTTGGGGTATAGGCTCTACTATGCTGAAATGCCCCAATATATGAGAACTCTTTCTTTCAGAATCAGTCTTAACAGAGCCAAGATTGGGACTCTGATATAGCTAGTCGTATCTCTTTGATGTTAGCTTAAATAATAATTCAGAGACCATGACCACAGCTGGATACATAAAGGCTGAGAATGCAATCTCAATCACAAAATGGTTCCCAGTGATTACCTCTGAATATGAGGTAATACTAAAAATTAAGTATTAATTTTTATTTTTTTATTTTTTATTTTATTTGACCAGTTTGACCAGTAAAACAATAAAGAGAGTAAAGTGGTACCCCAGTTTTATCCTTGAACCTCAAGAATTATTGCATAAATGATGATGGAAGGAGACTTAACTTGGGGTGGTGAACACACAATACAATATACAGATGATGTATTACAGAATTGTACACTTGAAACTGATATAATTTTATTAACCAATGTTACCTCAGTAAATTCAATAAAAATGATTTATTTCATGCTTTTTCCTTTTTTACATAGGATTTTTTTTCTCTTGCATTTTTGCTATCTCTATAAAAAGGATATGCTTAAATCTGCTCAGTGATCCAGAAGAAGAATGAAAAATACCTGGAATACACCCAAGTAAATCTGGATCAGCTAACCAATGCTTACACATGAGATAGAAATATTCCTTTCTGTATGCCCCTAAGATTCTGTGGCTGCTTGTAATTAGAAATTTTGTGGCAATACTTATTAGAAATAATTGAGCTAACTACTGAAAACCAGTCAAAGCACATAGCCCCTTTTAATTGACTTTTCTCACACAACACTCACAAAAAGCATTTATGTGTATGTATTAGATTTCACTGTATGTTTTGGATGTACATGGTTTCCAATATCAAAATCTTTAAAACTGGAATTATTACATAGTCCTTTAGCCATCTTGCAGTAAGGAAATCCTCAGTATACATTTCCTCAGAGTTCTACCTCCTGACAAGGCCCTGCCATTGAACAAGAGATTAATCTGCATCTACATTCCCCAGCCTTCCGTGGCTCTGGCTCCTCTCTTTATTTCATCACATAGGTGAATTAAATTCCCCTTATCCTCAGGCCTGGGTTTACTTTGCATATAGAAAGGGTATTTAATGGAATTTTCTGAGAGAATCACTTAATCAGTGTCTCATCACTTCATATCTAAAAGAACTGGAAAAGCTGGGAAATACTAACATTTTTCTTTCTCCCTTCCCAGGTTCTTGTAGATGAAAGTGAGCAAAAGCCATATTTATTTTTCCACTGAAAACTATGTATCATCTTTGAAGACAGAAGCCTCTATAATAATTTTTAACATAACAAATTTTTCTTCAACTGCATTAATTTGTATAATACTGATGTTTATATGAACGTTGTACATACACACTCAACTCATCTATAGTTGCCAATTTATTATTGAAAAGTTGTGATTGGCAGGGTCTTATGTAATGGAACTAAATATTGCCATTGTATTACTGAGAGATTATGAAAATTATACATACACAAAATTATTGTAAAGATAATCTTCTATTAAAAATTGTATATTATTATAAATTCATATTAACTTAGAAATACCAAAGTGAAATCTAAAGCTACAGGCACATTAAAAGTGAAGTATATGCCTCTGGGGCTCAGAAAACAAGTATGCTAATAATATTCATTTGGTCATGATTTGGCTAGTATATGTTATAATTTTTAAAAGGAATATTAATGTACTATGTTGATTAAATTTCATTTTTACAAAAAATCATTTAGTAGCAACATGAAGACTAATCTGAAGGGGAAATAGGAAGACTCATTAGATGTCTACTATATTCATTTAAAAAATAAGGATGGTTATTGCAATGAAAATTGAAGAATATATTAGCTACATTTGAAGGTATTTAGGAAGCACATTTCATAGAACTTAAATACAGATTGGATATTAATTGTTAGGAAGAAAGACTAGAAGAAGACTGCTCTATGAACTAATAGACAAATTGTAATATGAATCCAATAGATTCAAAATATATTTAATGTTTTTTGATCCAACTACAGCTGATAGAAATATCAAACACTACATTCAAACCTGCATTTATTTTAACTAAGTATTTCTAGTTATTTAATAAGAGCCTGGGTATATTATTTTCCTTTATCTTTCAGGTATTCTTCTAATAGTGAGATTGAAACTATAGATTTACTTGTGGAAGTCAGTTAGCATAATAAGTCACTTATTCTTTTTTAATTTTTTTAATTTAATTTTTAATTATAGCTTACATTTAATATTATTTTTTATTTGTTTCAATTATACAGAATAGTAGTTAGACAATCATTTACTTTACAAAATGCCGCCCCCCCCCCCAATTTTTCAAGTACCTACCTGGCACCATACCTAGTTATTACTATTAATATTATTGACTATATTCCTATACTGCACTTTACATCCCCAGGACTATTTTGTGACTATGAATTTGTAGTTCTTAATCCCTTCATCTTTTTCATCTTTTCCCCGACTCACTTATTCTGGAAAGGGCAAATACTATGTTCCCTCTCATCAAAGTGATTAATATTATGCTTTAGATCAAGTGAAACTTCTTGGAGATACTAAATCTCATGCCTTAAAGCATCACAAAATATAAGATGGATGGAATCAATGGCCTGGTAACTCGTAAACTTCATCTACCAAATAGTGACTCTTATCAGTTACCAGTGAGGGTACCTCCTTAGAAAGTTTTTCCATTAAACTAGATGTGAGAGAAAAAGAAAAAAATCATCTATCTCCACTGAATTGTTCAATTTACACCTCAAGAGTTGTTAGTGGTCAAAGGACAAAATCTAGCTGAGATTGAAACTAACATTCAGAAAAAAGCAGTGAAAGAGACAGGAGAGAGCTATTCCCAGCGTCATTCTTATGTGTGGATTGGGTTAAATCCACAACCTTGCAGTAATACCTGATTATGGGATCGATGAATTCCTTTTTTTGCCCAAGATGATTTCATTTGTGTTTCTGAGCTCAAAGCCAACAGTCATGTTGAATTCCATATTGTATAAGTGATTTCTAAGAGTGGTTATTTATATAAGAATGTACTATATTTCACTATTTTGTTGGACATACTTTGAATTACTTAGTTAATCAAATTGCAGCCATAATTTTGTTTTTTATTATAGTGGTTAACTATAAAAGTCTATGTTTATGCTTCATGAGAAATATATTCTACTGATGAAATTAAATATTTTCTACTATGTCTCAATATATAACTTTCGTGAAATCAAGATATTGTAATATCCCACATATTTAAAAATATTTTAAGGTTTTTCTATGGTATCATTACCCTATATTTCATGAATCCATATATCTAGAAACACTTGGGAGTAGGAGCAGAATTTTAAGTGCCACTGACCATGTCTGGTATTTATATAGCTATATTTTGGAAAATATAATAAAATTATAATAATGTGTATAATTCATTGCTATTCTATAGAGCAAATTCCTAGTCAATATAATCACTTCTCATTGTAAACTTGGGAATAAAGATAATATTTGCAGTGAACAATAGGTTTAGAATTAAACTATTAGATTAATAGAAAATATTCAATGTATTTTATTCATATGATTTTAAAAAATGGTTGGAATTATAAAGTTATATACAGAAAATGAACACTGCATTATGATCTCAATCTAAACATAATTCTTTTTTGAGTGGAGGTAAAACTCTGGCTAAATTAAAGCAACTAATTAAGGATCAAAAAAAGAAAGCCTGGAATACTTAAAGAACATTTTACATTTTAAAGACTACATTTTCCAAGTAATTATTTGACCATCAAAGCTTAAAACCTGTATGGTTTAATTAACCAATTTCACCCCATAAATTCAATAAAAATAAAAACTTTTAGTTTTGTGATCATTAATGTCTTCTTTCAGTGATATTTCCATTGCTGTCATAGACTAAACACACACACACGCACACACACACACACACACACACAGGAATTATAATGAATTGAGCATAAATTAAAAAAAAAAAGTTGTGTGTGGGTTTTAAAACATCTTACACTCATGCTCATAAATGCCAGAAAAATGCTTCTTGAATTATGTTACAAAAAATATCGCTTAGTTTTAACTTTTAAGGATATTAAATATTCCTTTATTATAAACTCTCCAAAACAGAGGTTACTACTCTAGAAAACTAAAAGATTACTTGAAGTGATATCCTAACAGAAGCATCCTATCTTAGTGAGATAACATTGCAATTCCTATCATTCTGTTAGAATTCTCAGATAATGATCTTATCACTTGACAGATGGTTGTAATGTCTTTACAATACTTTTAGTAATGACACAGAGTGGAACAAGCAGCCTCATTTGTTATATAACATTTTGCAAGTTGTCAGTGAAAGGAAGCAGAAAGACACTCCACTTGTAATCTATTTCTCACTACATCTTTTAAAAATGTAAATTAATTAGCAATACTGAAAATCAAACTATTTCACACAAAAACACAAATTTTCTGTTTCCAAAAGTGAGAATATTTTACGAAAATGGACTCACATTCCCAGAGAGCAGCAGTGCACCTGAACAGGCTTTGCTTATTTACATAAAGTGCCACATTCTTTTCTTTGCTAATTTATATCAAGGAATGACCCCTGTAGCTCTTTGAGTATGGGATCTATATTCCATAATGTGACATATAAGTCATTCTAAATAGTTTCTTAGATACAAATAGTTAAAAATATAATATGGAAATCAAAACAGATCAGCTCTTGGAACCACAAGAATAGAGTTGATGTCTAAAACGTTGTAAACACTACTCATAAGTTTAGAGTAAAGAAATAAATTTGGAGCACAAAACGTTTTGATATAGGAACAAAAGATTATTATAAAATAAACAATATTCATGAGCTTAAATGAATGAAAGTGGAAAATTGAGTCATTCATATCTATTTATGTGACTAGTCAGAATTATAGTTTTCCTTTCTAATACAGGATTTTATATTATATACCTGAAATATTGGTCCTTAGATATGAAGTACAGTTAGGGCTCTCAAAGGTATAACTCAAAGCATACTTGAATAATAAAAATATTCATGTTATACAATGAAGTAGTTATGCACTTTTGTACAAGTTTTACTTATTATAGACTTGTATTTTCACAACTATAAAAAAGAGTATATAATTTCATTTTTAAGTGTTCTTTTTATACCATATGATAATTGACTTTGAAAAGCCTTTGTAAATAATAAAAGGTGTGGAAAATAACTTCTTATTTCATTAATTTTTTATGTGACTCTAAAACTTTGGTGTATATATAAAATGGAAAAGTTATACAAGAAAAAAAAACTGAGAGCTTCTCTCAATTATTGAAATACAGTACCAAAGCACCATGATTTTTAATTGTTAAAATTTAATAGAATTCCATATGATTATGTAGGTTTTTAAAAATCTCAGATGTCAAAGGACAGACCTATGCATGAAAACTTGAAAAGGTCAACCACATAGATGCACTCATGAGATTGGTGGAGATATAGCAATAAAAAGAAATAAATTAAAAACCTTTGATGTAATAGAATTTGCTAACAAGCAGATACATGTAAAATTTCAGAAAATTTTATAGTAATTTTGGAGAAAGAACAACATGTTAACATATAAATAAGGTAGTCAAGGGAGCCTTTAATAAGAAGATAATATTGAGTAATGGAAAGGAAAAGATAAGGTATAAGTGATAAATATGTCCAAAGAAACTTGGTTATACTGAGAAAAAACAATTTTCAAAATCCTTGAGTGGTAGCCAGTATATCATGTTCCAGGAATATATAGGAGACTTCTGTGTTTAGGTGCATAGAATGAGGAAAAGTTAGCTCCTGATTGGAGAGAGCTTAAGGAAAAAATAAGGGGGAATGGGGACAGAAGAAGCAATGATCTTTCTGAAGAAGTTCTACATAAACTGCAGAGAGAATTTTAAGGAAGTGGTGGGGTGACAAGAAAATTCTTTTGAAAAATAGGAGAAAAAAATGGAAAAGATACAGCAAAAATTTTAAAAAAATGTGAAGAGAAAATTGTTTGAGTGAGGTCTTTGAATAGGCAAACTAAATTATATCTAGTGTAGAATAAAAGAGTTGGACTTAAATATAAATATGGGTAGGTAAATTAGAAGACTTGAATAGAAATGGCCTAATATTTTAACCACAGAACTGCATTTATGAGATAACCAAAAATTAATGGCTCTTAATGTGTCTATCCTCAGATATAGTTTTCATCTTTCCACTAATTGGCTCTATATTTATTTATAAAGGCCACTTATCCTTGATTAAAAAATTAATGTAAGCTAACTTGAGTAGCTTAAAATAGATCTAAAATAGCTGTTTTGGTCTGGAGACTGAAGCCTAGAAACAGTAGTGGCTTATTATAAATGCTAAAACATTTGAGACAAAATGTACAAAGTAAAATTCAAAGATTTCCTTTGATGATATTGGTGGAACAAATTTTAAATACAAATGTCACCCCACTCTGCAAACTATATTCTCTAGGGAACAAAAGAAACATTCGTGAAGGCATTGAAAAATATATCCATAAGGGATGCACCACATCCTTAAAAATCTCAATGAGTTATGTACTCAAGAGGTTGGGGAAAATGGTGAGAGATGAAATGAAAGAGAGCTCCTGAGCATGCTGTAAATGCCTTAAACACTTAGGAATATTTAAATATTTCTTATAACTCAAGACATTAAATTGAATAAAAGTGATCAACGATGATGGGAGAAAAGAAAAGAAAAGAAAGAAAAAGAGAAGAGAAGAGAAGAGAAGAGAAGAGAAGAGAAGAGAAGAGAAGAGAAGAGAAGAGAAGAGAAGAGAAGAGAAGAGAAGAGAAGAAAAGAAAAGAAAAGAAAAGAAAAGAAAAGAAAAGAAAAGAAAAGAAAAGAAAAGAAAGAGGGGAGGAGAGGAGAGGGAGAGGAGAGGGGAGGGGAGGGGAGGGGAGGGGAGGGGAGGGGAGGAGAGAAAGAGGAAAAACAAAGAAAAGAAAAAGAAAAGAAAAGAAAGGAAAAGAAAAGAAAAAAGGAAAAGAAAAGAAAGGGAAAAGAAAAATAGAAAAGAAAAGCATGTGCTCCAAGGAAGTCATTGGATACAAGATTGATAGAGCTCAGTTAGTGACACTTCACCATCACAGGCAAAATAAATGCAATAACTATCACAAGGAGGAACAGAGTGACAACCAGAGTGTTTCAAACCAGAATCTGTGTTAGTTCCTAATTGATCTGGAGGTGGTCACTAGGATTGAAATATGGTGCCCATCTACTACTTTCTAATCTATGTAACAGTAAATCTCTAGTTCTGGTGAACTGTCTCCTGACCTTAGAAAACACAATAGATTCAGAGCTTCTCAAACAGTTCTTAAACTTAAGCTAACTCCATATACCAATATTCTATGATTGAAGTATCCTTGAGAAAATATGCTGGGTGACTGCTAAAGTTATTACTGTAAATATTTCTCCAGGTATGTTTCAAAGAGATCTATGAGAAACTTCAAGGATGAGATTATATGACTCTAGCTGTAAATTGATGCCAATATCTGGAAAACCAAAACACTATTATTATTTTCTGGTCAGAATAGAGACTTAGATCTTAGCCTAAACTAATCTCACAGTGTTTCCAATGACTATGCTGAAGCACCAAGCAATTATTTATCTAGTTCCTGACAATACTAAACTGTATATATAATACTATTCTGATAACTGAAAATATCCATATATTGGAATCTCAATTGGTGTAGGGAAGGTTATTATGTTTGCAAGTATCAAATGGAAGCTCTTTTGATCTGCCTCACTCAACCAAAATAGGTAATCCACTGAGTGATTGCAAATACTAAGGATTTCATTAAATATTTAAAAGGTGCAAGATAATGGTTTCTACCCAATATTTACTTGGGTAGAAAATCACCTCTGCAAGTAGTGTGAAAGCCAGATAGTCTTGGGGAATTATTGTACACATAATCAGGTGGTGCCTCAAATTGTGGTTCCCATTCAAGATGTGGTATCCTTGTTGGAGCAAATAATTATATTCTCTGGCACCTGGCATACAGCTATTACTCTGTAAAGTGGGCTTTTCTCCAGATCAGTTAGTAAACATGATCCATAACAGTTTGCCATTATGCGACAAGAGAGCATTTTAACCCAGCAAATATATCAATTCTCTTTCTCTGTATCACAGTGTAATCCAGAGGTGATTTGTTATATTGATAATATGATGCAGTGAGGTACATGATCAACAAAGGTATGCTACAAGCCCTTTGCATGATAAAGGACCTACCATATTAATAAATGTTTACAGGCCCAGTTGTTTGTGGCTTGGCTCAAGGGAAAAACTAGTTGCTGTACCTAGAGTCACAACCACTACAAAGAAGCACAACAATTGTTGGCTTCTTCCGATTTTAATGGTAACATATACTATATACCAGTGAACTATTCCAATTCAATAAATAAATAAAAAATTAAGGCTGATATTTTTGAATAGGACCCAGGATAAGAAAAAGTTCAGCCTCATGTCCAGTTATGTATGTGCCACATTTTATCCACTCAACCATCAACTGACATTGAGGTTGCTTCCACATCTTGGTCATTGTGAATAGTGCTGCAATGAACACGGGTGTACAAATATCTCTTCAAGATTCTGATTTCAATTATTTAGATAAATACCTAGAAGTTGGATTGCTGGATCATATGGCAGTTCTATTTGAAAAAATTTTTGTTGAAACTTCATATTGTTTTTAATAACATTTGCACCAATCTGCACTCATACCAAGGGCATAAGTGTTCCAATTTTTTTATATCCTTGCCCACACTTGTTGTTTTTCATTTTGTTTTTTATAATAGCATTCATAACAAAAGTGAATTGATATATCATTGTGGTTTTAACCTTTATCCGATGAAAGGGAACTTTAGTTCCCGGCAAGGAGTGGGTCCTGCTGGCCGAATTTAAATGCTGACAGAATTTAAATGCCGTCTTTTAAAGGTTAAATACTCAGAAACCTAAGCATATACGTTCTTTTTTACAGGCAAAAGGAAAGAAACCATTCTTTGTACAGTTGATCCTGGAAAATATATGGAGTTTGTATGATGCTGTCTTTTAAATGCCATCTTTTAAAGGTTAATTTCCCTTTTCTTGATTAGTGATGTTAAACTTATTTTCTTACACCTTTTGGCCATTTCTACTTTTTTCTTTAGAGAAATGTCTCCACAAGAACTCTGCTCATTTTAAAATTAAATTATTTGGGTTTTGTTTTATTATCTTACCATTGAGTTTTAGGAGTTCTTTATATATTTTGAACATTAACTCCTTATCAGATAGATAGTTTGTAAATATTTTCTCCTTTAAATTCTATTGCTTGTGGGAGGCAGGAAGATGGTGGCCCTGCGAGAAGCAGCAGAGGCCCCTGCTCCCAGCCACGGACTCAATTTCCTCCTAAAATCCTATGGAGCCAGCTTGGAAAAACCAGAGAAACCTACCTGAGTGGGCGGAGTGCGCGAGGGAGCACTAAAGAAGCATCATGGAGTCCGGTAAGAGAGGGGGGCATAGGAAGGGGGATCCCCCCTGAAGCCGGTGCTGGGCGCCGAGCCCTGAGGCCTGGAGGCTGCAAAGCTCCCTCCTCTCAGGAGTGCGGACCCCCATCCAAAAGCGGGGCCCCCACACCCGGAGTGATGAGAGGGGAAGGAGCGCCCCAGGGTGGGTAGAGGGACGCCGGGAAGTGGTGAGTCCGAGAGGAGGGGTTGGCTTCTTCCTAGGAAACAGCCTCTAATGGTGGACGGCACCTTCCCAGGAAGCAGAGCCTCTAATGGCAGCTACGACTGGTGTCTAATGCTCAGGGTGCCGGCATAGGGAAGGCTGTCCCAAGGTCTGGGGCACCCAAGTGGAAAAAGACCAGAGGACTGCTCTGAGCAGCCGCACATGGGGACCCTCTGCCTCCCTGTGGGGCACTGTGTTGAGCCCCAGAAAGCACTGAATCTGCGTGGCGCGGGGGAGGGGAGGGGCCCTCCTGCCCTGAGCTCCCGGTGCCGGTGCCGGGAGGCTGGGATCTGAGACCAGCCCTGAGGGGCACCATGGTGGCATGAAGCAGCCCCAGCTTTGCTGGGACCAGTGGTGTGGGGAGCTTCGTGGAGCTGACTTTGGGCCCCCTTCCACTGGGGGCCTTGGCGTGCAGCCAATGGGACCTAGCAAGGCGGACTCTCTGCCTGTGTGTTGCTTTGTGCATTTGTGAGTTTGATCCTGAAACTGGCTCCCACCTTCCCAGCATGCACTGGGCGAACAGACCAGTGGAGGCTGGGATTGGGGTTGCACAGTAGATGGACTGAGGGGCAGGCCTGGTGCAACCATTCAACCAGAGCTGAGCAGGGAGGGGAGGAGCCTGCCTGCCTCTTCTGCAGTCAGAAGCACCACCCCCAATAGGAAAGGGGCGGGTCCTGCTCGCTGAGGCCCCAGAGACACCACCCCCAGGACACAGTCCTGAGGGGGGAAGGAGGACATCACAAGAATAAGACTCTCAGGACTGTTGTTTGGGAACTGGAGGAAAAGCTGAAAACCCCTGCTGGGAGCAGGGTAGGCAAAGGGCTCACCATAATGTTTTTTTAATTGAACCCACTGAACCCAGGCTGCTGAAATGGCCCAGACAGAAATGGCAACAGGCTGCAATCAACCTGAAGCTTCAGCAGGAAAGAACCTGGGGAACTAGAATCAGAGAACAAGGTAGGGACTAAGGAGCTGGCTGTGAGCAGAGACTAACTCCAGCAGAGTAAGTGTCTGACACCAAAACCTCTAAGGGGAGTGATACCCTGAGCTACACTAGCCACCCTGCACCCTAAAGGCTCTACAGAAGACTCTGGTGTAAGACCAGGCAACTACAAGGTTGCAAAATAGTTGACAAGAGGAGGTGGCCCACGGAGAGCCTCAGATCAACCATCTACCTAAGGACACCAGAGCCAAACCTAGACAGCTCCTCACATTGGCTGATACACAAGTACCTCCCAGGAGAACTGAAATGAGCCAACAAAACAGTGAGCCTCAGACAACATAAGCTGCCCAAAAGAAACTCACCTGTCTTTTTTTCTTCTGTTTTTGTTTTGTTTTGGTTTGGTTTGGTTTTATTTTGTTTGTTTTTTGTTTGTGTGTTTATTTGTTTTTTCTCTTTTTTTCTTAGGAAGAAGAGATAGGGGAGAAAATTTGTTTTTTCTCCCTTTTTAAATATTATAATAATTTTTTTAAACTAATTTTTTTCTTTTTTATAAAAGAATTTTGTCTTGCTTAGCTTGTTTTTAGTTTTGTTTGGGTTATTTCCTTTGTTTTGTTTTATCCTTGCTTCTACTATCAAGACTTTCTTGATATTTCCTGCTTAATGACTGGGACTTTATCAGTATAACCAAGTTTACTGCTTTCCTCTACAGTTTCCACCAAATCTCTTACCAGACTCCCTCCCTGCTTCGGCTACATCTCTCTCTCTCCTCTCGTTCCATTGGCATAACTTTTTTTCTTTTTCCTTTTTTTTTTTCTTTTTCTACTTTTCTTTTGTTCTTCTGTTATCCTCCCTTCTGTCTTCCTGTCTTTTTGTTCCATTGTTAGTTTCTCTTATTCTCTTTATTGTATTTTTGTTTTCTCATTTTCAACTATTATCCTATTCCTAGTCTCTCCCTTAATTGTTTGCTGGCCCTTCTTTCAGAATCTTGTCTCTGCTTCTGTTATCGCCCAGTAGTTTCTCTATTTTTTACATTTTCGTTTATTATTATTTTCTAAATTTTCACCAGTATCAACAATATACATCTCTCTCTGTAAGAGTCACTTTTCTTTCTCTCATTTTTTTTGTTTTTGTGTGTGTGTGTGTGTGTGTTCTCCTTTAACTCTCCCAGTTCTATTTTCACGTGGATTGTTTTCATTGTGACTGTCAAGATATTTTATAAGATACCTCTTGCTTCCTGGAAGTTTAGTTGTGTATTGTCCTGCCTTGCCAGCACCCATACAACAGCTTACATGATGATGTTGGGATGAGACAGTTAGCCAACCTGAGAGGAGGGTCCTCCCAAGGATTGATCAATAACAATCTAGACCCAACCACAACAGGAGAACATAAAGAGACCACAAAAGGGACACCCAAAAGAGGGACATGCCTAGAGCCAAGATCTCAGAAGTATAAGGAAAACACACCTCTGGGCTCCACTGAACCCACAAGACTGAGAGGTGGCAAATTTATCTAATATATAGATACAAATACTAAGACCTACCAAAATGAGGAGACAGAGAAACAACTCCCAAATTAAAGAAAAGGAAAAATCACCAGAAAAAGACTTTGATGAGATGGAGTTAAGCAAGTTATCAGAAACGGAGTTTGGAGTATTGATGATGAAGATGTTCAGGGAACTTAAGAAGACACTAGATGATAAGATCGAGGACCTTAGTGAAAACATGAAAAAAGAGATACATACCATAAACAAAACTCAGACAGAGATAAAGAATGCTGTATCTGATATCAAGAATGCACTGGAAGGAATTAAAAGCAGGCTCAATGAAGCAGAGGATAGAATAAGTGATTTAGAAAAAAAAGGTAGAAAAAATCAATCAGAGCAGCTAAAAGTGAAAACGCTTAAAAAGCATGAGGGCAGTCTAGGAGAGTTTTTGGACAACATGAAGAAGAACAACATTCGCATTACTGGAGTTCCAGAGGGGGAGGAAAAAGAGCAAGGGATAGAGAACTTGGTTGAGGAAATAATGATAGAAAACTTCCCCAGGCTGGTGAAGGAGAAAGCCACACAAGTTCAGGAAGCACAGAGTGTTCCAAACAAGAGGGACCCAAAGAGACCCACTCCAAGACACATCACAATTAAAATGGCAAATGTCAAGGACAAAGAGAAAATATTAAGGGCTGCAAGAGAGAGACAAGCATTGACCTATAAGGGAACCCCCATAAGGCTGACAGCTGATATCTCAACAAATCAACAAACGGCATGTCCTGGGGAGAGTGTGAAGAAAGGGGAGCCCTAGTACACTGCTGGTGGGAATGCAAACTGGTGCAACCACTATGGAAAACAGTATGGAAGTTCCTCAGAAAATTAAAAATGGAGCTGCCTTTTCACCCAGTGATCCCACTTCTAGGAATATATCCTAAGAATCCTGAAACACTAATCAGAAAGAATATATGTACCCCTATATTCATAGCAGCACAGTTTACAATAGCTAAGATCTGGAAACAGACCAAATGCCCATCAGTAGATGAGTAGGTAAAAAAGCTGTGGGACATTTACCCCATGGAATACTATGCAGCTGTAAAGAAGAAGAATCTCATACCCTTTGGGACAGTGTGAATGGACCTGGAGAACATTATGCTAAGTGAAATAAACCAGGCTGAGAAAGACAAACATCACATGATCTCTCTTATACGTGGAACCTAAAGAACTTAATAAACTGATGAAGATAATAGATTCAATGACATGGAAGCATAGATGAGACTGACGAATGTCAGAGGGATGGAGGAGGGCGGGTGGGTGGAGGGGGAGAGAGTAACCAGAGAATTTATATGCATATATGCACAACCCAAGGACCATACTGTTATCTTTGTTCATCTCTTATGCACTGTAGCCATTAATTTTAAAACAGTTCTAATTGTCCTATAAAATCCTTTCCAAACTTCTCTTATAAATATGTCACTTATATGTTTCTAAATTTCTTCATTTGCTAAAGTGTTATTTCATTCATTTCTCTGTCTTCTTTTAGGTTGAGTGTTATTAATAAAATTACTTACTCTAGCTGATTATTTGTCTTAAATTAGTGTTAAAGAGCTATGTTTTCTATATTAAATGGACAATGGTGGGGAGAGGGGCTGGAGAGGGCGTGAGATGGGGTGGAACTGGTCATTGGGGAGAAAAAGGGATGTCTGTGATATTTTAAACAAAAATAAAATTTCAAAATTAAAAAAAATTCTGTTGCTTGTTTCATTTGTTAATAAGCAGAAGTTTTTTAGTTTAATACAATTCATTTACCTATTTTTGTTTTTGTTCACTGTGCTTTTGGTGTTTCATATCCAAGAACTCTTTGCCAGAGCAATGTCATGAAGCTTTTCATCTTTTTTTTTTTTTTTGGTAAATGTTTTATTGAATTTATTGGGATGACATTGGTAAATAAAATTACATAGGATTTAGGTATACAATTCTACAGTACATTATCTGTATACTGTATAGTGTGTTTACCACTCCAAGTCTCCTGTCAACATTTATCCCTCCCTTTACCCTTTTCTAACTTTCCCTCCCTTCCCTCTGGCAATCACCATACTGTTATCTTTGTTCATGAATCTTTCTTTTCTTTCTTTGCTTAATTCCTTCACCCTTTTTATCCATCTCCCAACTTGCTGCCCTGTGAATGCTGTCAGTCTGTTCTTTGTATTCATAAGCGTAGGGGTTTTACAGTTTCAGGTCTTAACAGTTAAGTGTTTAATCCATTTTGAGTTTTTGCTTGTTTGTTTGTATATTGTCTAAGAAATGGGTTTAATTTTATTCTTTACATGTGGGTATCCAGAATCTAGTTACCTCAACAACATTTGGTAATGAGACTATCTTTCTTCACTGTGTATTGTCATTAATTCGGATTCTTTGTGGTTCTATGTGAATTTTAGAATAGTTTTTGATATTTCTGTAAAAATGCCATTGGTATTTAGATATGGATTTCATTGAATCTGTAGATCACTTTGGATAATATGGACGTTCTAACATTATTGTCTTCCTGTTTATGATCATGGGATGTCTTTCCATTTATTTACATCTTCTTTAATTTTTTCCTCAATGCTTGAGTCTTATAATGCATCAATTCCAATAGTGCTTACTTGGTTATAATTTAATAATATATTAGTAAAATTTATTGAACAGAGGTCTTTAGATGTGAATGCAAAGCCATGAGTTCTGCTCTTAATCATTCTCATTTGGAAGAACAGTTGCTACCTTGTACTGGAAGAAAAAAAAAAAAAAAGAATGTTTGATTATAGGACGCCAAAAATATGTAACCTTACCCTAGTTGCACATCATGAACCAAATATTACCTGAGAAAGATATATGTTGATAGATCAAGGAAATCTGGGACTTATATTTCCCAAGTTCATCAATCAAAATTCTTTATTCCACATTTTAGGATTTTACTTTTTCTCTTAGGACTTGGCTTTTACAAAGAGAACCTGTTAAGGCTAAACATGCCCTCTCCTTTGCCATTCTGCTGCCTTCAAACTCACATCATAGTCCTGATTTTCAGCAGAGTTTTCAATATGACTCCATCAAATATGCCTCAAAAGACCTCTGCCTGTGCCAGCATGCCTCAAGTTGTCAGTTAGAGTCCCTGAGTAACCTTTAATTTTCTTACTATAAGGGTTCCAGTGTCATTAATCCAACTAGCCTACATGATGACCCTTATTATCATCATTGAATATTTACCAAATAGGCATCATATCCTTCATGGATCCTAATACTCCATCTTCAATTTGTAACTCAAACCAATTAACCACTGATGAAAACTTTAATGATTGTGATGCTACTGCCTGCAAGAAATTATGCCTTAACCCCCCACACTTTCCATGCATACATTGACCATGAATAATAATGCCCCTATTATTTAATTAAATTTATTGGGTTGACAGTGGTTAATATGAACATATAGATTTAAGGTGTGGGTTTCTATGTTACAAATATCTGTCTGTTGCTCTGTGTGCCCACCCTCCAAAGTCACATCTTCTCCAGTCACCATATTTTCCTTATAATAGTGGGACATCCAAATCCACAATCAATTCTGTGTTCTGATTTCTCAAGCTACTCCTGGTGCCAGTAATTTTTTTGGTTCAGAAATCCTACACTATGGTAAACATGAAAATATTTTCTCTGAAAGTCCACAAATGGAAATGTTTATATTATATTATGGATCTGATAAATTCAGTTAAGTCTAACATACAATTTATAATTGTGCACATACATATGTAATATATAGGGTATATTTTATTTTATAGTATAAATGGAAGAGAAGGAAATTTTACAGTATACACTAAAACATGAGTGTTTGATTTTTTTCTCCTGTTTTTGGTATCATTGCCAAGATCCATATCATGGAACTTCCCTCTATCTTTTGATTCTAGTTTTATTGTTTCAGGACTTAGATATCTAAATCTTTAGTCCATTTTAACTTTTTCCTTTTTATATTAACTAAAGCTTTTTTTCTTTTAACTTATGAAAGCATATATAAAGGCATATATCAGAAAAAAAAATACTAACTAAAAATCATTTTGGGAAAAATGTTACTCATATAATTTTCTTCTATACCAAACATGAAAGCTGAAAAAAATATATCAGACCTGTTTTTTTAAATATAGAAACAATAATGCTGAATTTCTTTATTTGTCAGCATTTGACTTCATTAGCCATACACGTTATTGCTTTGTTTCAGAGTTCACTACTAAATATGGGCTAGTGACAAAGACTGTGCATCTCTATTGAGTAATCTCAGAAAACATTTCTTTATTAATTTTATTTACTCAGATGTTTTATGTACTTTAGTAATTAAAATATTTTATGATAAAACTGAAGACAATTAAAGTTCCTTAAATCACAGGACTAAAAAGTAAACATAAAGGCAGATTTATGAAAGGACCTTGTCAGATTTACACTTGTCTAATACCTTATAAAATTTTTTCTTCCTTTTTGTGAGAGAATAAATTACCTCAATGTTATTATGAAAATATTTTATAGATAAACTCTAAAAGTTTAATGCTATCATCTCTTATGCATTGTAGCCATTAATTTTAAAACAGTTCTAATTGTCCTATAAAATCCTTTCCAAACTTCTCTTATAAATATGTCATTTATATGTTTCTAAATTTCTTCATTTGCTAAAGTGTTATTTCATTCATTTCTCTGTCTTCTTTTAGGTTGAGTGTTATTAATAAAATTACTTACTCTAGCTGATTATTTGTCTTAAATTAGTGTTAAAGAGCTATGTTTTCGATATTAAATGGTGGCAAAATCATCCTAATCTTATGACTGTATACACTGTTGGCACATATTTTATTTATTCAGCTCCTCTGCAGAAACCAAAGTCACTGAGTGTTCCCATACAAAAATTATCAAACTAAGGAAACAGTGGAATTAAGAGTTTTGGTAGAACTTGACTGAGTTTTGAGACCTACTGCATGGAAGATACCTCTTGTATATGTGCTTAGTCCCTTGCTCAGGTTGTGGCAGTCCAAGTAGCTAGGACCCCTAGAGCTCCAGGCTGCAGATGGTGGTCATTTCGATTGTGTGGTGGTTTGTGGTCATGCTGCACTGACTCGGTCTTTCCTCTCACCAGCAAGTCCATTTGTCATCATCCTCCAGCATTTCCTCTCTCTCTCTCTCTGCTATAATCTTTAAATGAAGTAAGAATAGCAGGAATACTCAGTGATTTTTTTTTTTTTAATGATGATTATGTCATTCTGTGTCAATATAATCAGTTATATCCAATTTCATTTACGTGAGCAAAAATAATATGAATTTTGCCATCATCTAGTTATTCAAGCATGTTGGAAGGAAGGATGGTTAGAGACAGAACAAACAAGGTACAAGGAGGAGTGAATCATATGCATTGAGTGGCTAAATTGATTGAATTCATTATGTATTTATCCTAGTCATGTCATTATTTTTTTCTTGGCATCCCAAACTTAATTATACTGTTAATAAAGCTAAATGGATCACAGCCAGCACTGTTTTCCCCAGAGTTTTGAAAACCCTCTGTATTGCTTTTTGAGAATGCTTAAGAACAAGAATTGCTGATACTAATAATGATAACAAAGAATATAAAGGCATTCTCTGCAGGATTTATTCATTTTCATTGTTCACTGTATTTTAATGACAGATTTTAATATAGTTTTAATCAGTTGAATTTTCTTGAAAATGACAACGATGAGGTAAGTTCGATCACAGAGAAAAAATAAGGGCTTAATCAGAAAGCTAAAAACAATAGATATAGGTGATCTTATCAATGATCTTTTTTATTTTACCTGAAAAGAGAGCCTATTTATAAAAGAAAACTAAATGATTATAGTATTTTTTCTATTGAAAGGTTAAATTATAAATAATAAAAATTTGTAAAAAGCCATCTTCAATTTTATTGGTTAATTCATATTTGATTAAATGACTATAAAAAAGTCATTTTTGTTAACGAATGCTAATGAACTTTTGAACTGCACCTTGAAAAAATCTTGAAAAAACACATTTATTATTATTGATGCTGTTTTTCATGTTTCCAAAGTAAGAGGAGTCATTGGTAAACTCATGGTAATTGGATTATTTTTTAATATATTTTCGGAAAATAATTTCAGTGGTAGAAAGGGCATGATGAATACATACAGAAGAAATGGAGGTGTTTAATGGATAAAATAAAAATAACATTAAAATAAATAATAATAACATTATTTTTTATTAATAATAAAATAAAATAAAAATAACATTAAAAGGACTGTTTCTTATGTCTCTAAAGTTTGGATAAGAGGCTATATCCTCGTAACAGTAGGTTTAAAATTACCTGCTCCTTACTCCAAAGGGCATTTGAACTGCTGGAATAATATACCTGCCTGTTTATACATTTTTATTCCTAAGTGATTGGTAATATAATGTAGAGGTAAATATAAACACTACAGTCAATTGAAAAATTCGTCAAACTCCTGGAGGCAAAAGTCACAGTATTGTGGAGGCCCCTTTTTAACTTGGTCCCCATGAAGTTTTTAACTCAGAGTTGTCCACACTGTGCCTCTATCTGTCCCTCGCTCCCAGTTCAGGTTGTCCTACCCCAGCTCGCATTCTCTTGGTGGCTTCAGCTCCGAGTCTGTGCCCAGCAGCCTCACTCTCTGTATTTGCCTGTCTGTCTCTCTGATCTTGGGGGCAGCAGTCTGCCCTCTTTCTTTTACCTCTCTTAGTGATCCAAAGTTTTATTTCTGTTTTATTATATTACAGTGACCTCTAAAGATTAATTACATTCTTCTCTATGTACTATAAATTCTCTGGTCTGAAGAAAATAATCCCTTGCATGATTGGGTTTCATCTATCCACAAAAGATAGTTTTCAGTATTTTCAAGATTAATAATAATAGAAAAATACATTAGCCTCTCAAAAGAATCTTTAAATATGTATTTTGATTTATGTCCAAATTAAGTAAAGTGTTTTTTTTACATATCCTATGTCACCCATACTGCAAAATAGTCAAATTACTAACATCTTTCTCTTAGAGACATCTTACCAGTCCTACTGTTTTTATTTTTTACTTTATGATCAGAGCAGCAATAGCGAAGGTAAACCAATTAACAAAATACAAGTAAAAAATTATGTCTTGAATTTTATTTTTATACTTG
Organism: Miniopterus natalensis; assembly: GCF_054644295.1. Taxonomy (NCBI): domain Eukaryota; kingdom Metazoa; phylum Chordata; class Mammalia; order Chiroptera; family Miniopteridae; genus Miniopterus; species Miniopterus natalensis. Next base: position 67,447,185 of record NC_142082.1, on the reverse strand, counting down.
TATTTTCTAAGAAAATGGGAATAAAACTCTCTAAGATTCTTATTTGTGATGAAATGAATTAATTTTACGAGCTTGAAGTTTGGAAACCATGTTATGTCAGGTAAATGTAAGGTATAGTTATTACTATTCTTTTTGTTAATAACCAAATATTACTGCTATGTTGTTTTATGTCTTTTTAGCTTGATAAATAAGTATAGGAGAGTTTTTAAAGAAAATGATAACATTCAAAACTGTTGTAGTTTTACTTAACAACATCTACAACTAACCATGCGTTGAATAGCATATTATCTTAAATATATGTTAGTTACAAAGCTATTTCATTAGTAAATATACAACAAGAGTAAGCAGATTAATTTGGTGACTTTTAAGCACTGACTAGGAGCTAGCTCTCTCTTTTTTTAAAACATGTTCAAGGTATCTATTTGCTTTTAATTATTAGAACCATCCAAGTAACAATTAAAACCTTTGTATCATTCTCCTTCCAAATAGATAGTCATAGTGATATTATTGCCAGGAAGGGGAATTCAAATTCCATTACCTCCCATTATCTTACTAGGCATTTTACTTCTGCTTGCTTTAATTAAGTTAAAATCTGTTTCACTTGCATTACTGATTAAAACTAATCGAGTTTGTTGTTTAATCCTATCTAGAAAGTCTTCTATTGCTTAAACAGGTTTACTTCCATATGGAACTGTTTTGGAGAGGAAGTCTCTATAATATGAGGACTTCATTTTATTTCATTTAAATTATTAATACATTCTCTGGATTTATTTCAGTTGGAAAACTTTCTCAGATTCAAATCCTAGAGAATACTTTTTTGCATGTTTTGGAAATGTGGATTGTTTGATACTCATAAAACTTAATCTTTGCTACTTAATGAAAAAAAAATTAGCAAAATGAAAAAAGCTCCAGGTTTTTATTATTTTATTATGTCATTTCAGAGCCTAAAGGTTGGTCTGGTTTATCTTTAATTAATTTATTATTAAGAGTGTATTACTGTGATAAATAACAAATTTTTAACAAGTGTTTAAGAATTTTAAGCTGTAGAATATTACTATACAGTTTGTCATAAATGTTTCTATGATTCAACTCTGTATGAAGAAAGAAATAAACTATTATTTTTCTTATTCTGAATTATAAAAAATAAAACTTCAAAACCAACAAATGCTCTTGCAAATTTATAGTGCTGTTCTACAAATTTTCCAGCACATGTAGCTCAACCATTTTACTGTAGCCAAATCTCACAGGAGCTCTTTTAATCTTCTGTATACACTGAGAAGATGACAAGAATATAATCCTCAAAGCAGAGTAGAGCTAGGATAAAACAAAACTCTCAAACTCACTAGTCTACAGTTCACAGTAGGCTGAAATCAACAGTCACTCTTGGACTTCCTTTGCCTTCAGTTCTGCCCAAGAGCCCTTACCCCTCTAGCAGACAGTATAATTTGAAAATAGCCAAGAAGAAATAAGAAGATCTAATTCAGATCTTTGTAAAATAACACTGGTTTTCCTTTCACAGCTATGGTGATATGAATTTTTAAAAGATATAGTGGTATCTTGGCACTTTGAAATTGAACACTCAGTTTTTATATCCCTGAATGACCGTAGCTTGTTGTCATTTGGAATTTTACTGAGAAATGAATGTGAATCTTGCACAGGTTTGTTAGTTAGGTTTATGTAGCTAATTATATAGCTTACATAATGCAATGCAGTGTTACAGCTTGCATTATGCAATTTCTGCATTCACCTTTATTTTGATCCAAGCTAATTTTTTGGTCTGAGCTCAATTTATTTAAACATATTTTCCCAAAGAAAGCATCTTTAATAATGTTGGTCATGAACATGAAGAATATGTGATAAAAAATTTAAGAATGGATCTCAAACTTGGTAGAGTGTGGAAGTGTATGATTATGCCTACCTTGTGCCCTATAGGGAAACAAGAAAAACTGGCTCATAAAAATGTTTTAGAAAAAGTTGTATAGCAATACATTCAAGTGTGGCTGTTTATAAAGATAGTTTTATCTCTTGAGAATGTAAGAGACTTCCTCTAATACTTGGACAATGAAAAATCAGTAGACTAATGAGTTGGTACATTGCTCTCACTTTTCATTTCCAAATCATATTTGATATAAATGGAATATATTCTAGTATACATTACTATAATTATAGGGATTAGCAATGATATTTCAAGACATAATAGCGATATTATCAGGAAAAAAGTAACATTACTATTTTGAAAAGTCATCTAAGGCAAAATAAAACAGTGATAGTGACTTTCTAGTTATTACTATTATCATTATTATTTATATAAGTCAACATTTTATTTTTTTCTTATTAAATTTGTTGAGGTGGCATTGGTTATTAAGATCATATAGGTTTCATGTGTCCCTTTCTATGATACATGATCTATATTTTTTTAATGAGAGAAATTCAGTGCACTGAGAGGAGAAAAAACTTTTGGTGGGAGGTAGCATTTGCCATCTCAAGAAGTTAAGAAAAATAATGATAGATGAGAAGAACTTGCCCATATATAACACTTTCACCAAGTGACAAAAGCTTCACCTTGAAAACTGTCAGTGAGCAAGGAGTTTTCCTATTTTAATTATTTTGAAAAGGCATGCTTCTTATATAATTATTTAAGAGGTACTTTTACATACCATGATTGCTAACAATAAAAACTAAACGATCACATATATAATCTGTTATTTAAACACATAAAAATATATGAGTTAACATGACCATTAAGCCAAATTTTTGTTTTCTTTTAAAATGTTTATCAGTCTTCCTGAATATTTTAAAATACATATTTTCAAGCTTTAAAGAAAATATTAAATATATAAAAAATTAAAATTGGATAATTAAAATAATTTTCAGCAAGTCAACAATATAAATAAATCTTTGCAAACAAATGTTCAAATGTTATTTCTTGTATTAAATCTATTTTCTCTGATTTCCCATGTTGCATTCTAAACTGAAGTTCAATTAAAAATATTTACTTTATCTTTTAGTGATACAAACATTTTCGATATAAGTACATCTCTAAAATCAGTTTAAGAAATATTATTAATAAGTACATATTGAAAAATACAGTCTCTATTTGTCTGTAGAATCTCATTTTCTTCATTTCTCATCAAATTCTTTCTTAAAATATGTAGTGTTCTAGTGTTCACACTATATTTCTCAGAGCCATCTCAGCTGGATAATTTCGTATGTGTCAGTGAATAACGGTAATCGTGTGTTGAATTTCAGTATTTCCAGCTCTGAGTAATTTAGTGGGGGGGAAAGATCTATCCTAGATGTATTTTCCTTCAAGCAATACCACACACTACAGTCATTCAAAAACCTCAGAGACCAATGACTCAGCAGTGTATGGCTCAAACTGGCAATACGCCTGTAGCAGCATTCACTTTTGATTTTTGCTAGTGCTTGTTTTTTGTTGTTGTTTTTTTCCAACATTGCCCATGAATTTGAGAATTTAAACTGTCTTATAATAATAATCCCCAAAGGCAATGAAATCTATGACTCTATTACAACCTGTCCTTATATCACTTGCCCCTCCTTAAGCACATAACTTACCTCTAAGCAGTATACCATTGACAGATCATCACTGAATAATTCTTAGACAATTTGAAGGGATGGTGAAAGTAAAGGCAAAGAGGACAATCTGCAGTGAGTAAAGGTGCTATGTGGCCTTGAGCCTGTGTTTTTTGTCTACATGTGCATGCCGAGTGAAGCCCAGTTCTAATACCCCTGAGGATTTTGTTGTGCATCCAAAAGTGAATCAGAATATTGAGAGCACTCATAATGGATCCTTGATAATTTCACTAATGAAAGACTGAGGATATATTAGAATCCTGCAAAACTATTTACTTTTTTATGCATGTTAAACTAAAGATCAACCAATAATTCCATATACCGGCATGGTGAGCAAAGAATTATATCAATAGATGTATTTGAATGTATAGAGGTACATGAGAAATGAAATACAGAAACATCGTTCACATGAACTCAGCTAACAAAAATTCTGACCAATCAAAATAATTTTTTTAATACTCATTTCCTAAAATATTAACAATTTTACCATACTCTCATCCCTCGATCTTTCACTTGAAGCCTATTTACTTTTAATTTAAAAGATAATTTGAATTAGCTTAGTAATTTGGTTTCCAATCACATAAACATGATTCCTCAGAAAAATAGCCAGGGAAAAGAAGAAATTCTAAGATAAGACAAACTATACATTTAGGAAGTGATCATTGACAACAAAAAAGGGGAACACAAAAGGCAACAATCTGAGATAATTTAATCCAAGGTTAAATGGCCCCGTGCCACATAGTAGATCTCAAGGCTCTAACTATAGAATTCTTGCATAGCTACATAATTGCTTCTCAGAATAACAATCTTGAATATAATATATAAAATGAAAATAGTTTGTTTATATTTTCTCAATATGAATTTAAGTATTAAAGTGCAGAGCATAATTATGAATATTAAATTTAAAAATTATTCAAGCCTTGGTCTGTGTGTCTCGGTTGGCTTGGCATTGTCCTGTGCACTGAAAAGTTGCTGGTTCGATTACTGGTCAGGGCACAGACACGGGCTGCAGGCTCAGTCCGTTGTAGGGGGTATGCAGGAGGCAGCCTTTTGATGTTTTGCTCTCCCATAGATGTTCCTCTCTCTCTCTCCCTCTCCCTCCCCCTTCCTTCTTTAAGAATCAATAAAAAAAAGATGCTTCTGCTCTCCCAGTTATGTCTCCGAATATATATGTATGTATTTATATATATTCCCCCCCCCCTGAAGTAAAGTAAAAGGGAGATCAGTGAAAAACTCTCTTAAAATTGATTTGCAAAATATTATAAATTTGGAAATTTGGAAAAGAACTTTTCAATTTTATATGTGATAATCTATGAATAACTCCAATATTTTGTAATGAACATTTCTACTTTTATTAACTTACCCAAGTACATAACCAATTAATAATCAAGATTCATCATCAAATTTGATTCCAAGTATTAAGTTCTTAAATAACTAGCCCATTACATTTTTATTTCCTCAAGGCAGGAACTGTTTTTTAAAATCTGTGTGCTCAGTGCCTGTGACTTCATCTGGAACACTGTATGTGGAAATGTGCTTAGTCAATGACTATTCAGTGTTGATGCATCTCTCAGCTGGAAGCCTCTTATGAACTATTCACAGCATGAATCTTCCTAGGAAGTAAAGCAGTGTTCCCATCCTACTTACTTATAAACCCACAGAAGTAGAGCAGAGTAGATATTTTTCCTTAAGATACTGCTAGTTTCATTGGTCCTTCATTCTAGGCTATAAACAAGGGCCTTCAAAGTGATGCTACTGTTTTGTCCCTTAGGACCAAAGAAAGGTCTCTGACTGAGGAATTTACATTCTAGTGTGAATGAGGAGACAGATAATATACAATGAAAATAATACAGAAATAAGTTACACACTATATTAGAAAATAAGTGCTATGGGGGAAAAATAATTGGGTAAGGGGCATGAAGCATGCAGGGAGTTAGAGTAGGGAAGGAAGCTGGTGATATTAACTAGGATGTGCCATGAAAGGGTCAATTCTTATGAAAATAAATAAAAATTTTCTTAATTTTGCCTTTTAAAAATCCTTTTAGTAGTCCCGTTTTACTTTCTATTTGAATATTTAACTCATTTTATAATATTAATGCAAACATAATAACATGTCTGGAAAATCTGAACTGGAAAATAATTACTATGAATTTAGATTGTTAGGACACATATAAATATAAGATTCACACTTAACATTTACATAGTAGTGTCTGAGATTTGAACTTTTGAATAAATTCAGTTTAAATGTTAGCACACTGGATGGGGGGAAAAAGGGAAATGTGACTTCTACTCATTTTTTCACTGTTGGATTTCTACTGACCTAATATTTTTTAAAAGTATTATTTTTGTTTCCATCTAAAACAGAAAAACAGGTGTTTTTGTTTTGTTTTTCTCATCCTGCAGAACTATGTAATTAAGGAAGGTATTAATATTTTGACTTTTTTGGGGAATATAACATGTAACATTATTTTTTAAAGAAAACATAATTGTTCCAGGAAAACATAATTTGATTTAATGAAAAAATCTGTATTATTGGAATGCTCTTTTGTTACTTCCTCAAAGGCTGGTAACTGAGAAAGCTCCTTATTGGATTACGGTTTAGAAGCTACGTAGAATAAATTTGTAATGAACACATAATGATTTTATAAATATAGATACAGTCTAAATGTTTGAGGTGCTTGGTAAATATAGTTCTCTTAAATATTTAAGTCTTTACTTATAAACGTATTTACATTATTTAGTAAAACCACAGAAAATCTTAGCTTACAAAAGAAACTACAGTCAGATGATCTGTGACTTATGAGTTAGTGAAACTTGAATGCTTTCTTGGTGTTTTATTATCATGATCATCATTTTAAATGTACTTATCAAGTTTTTTTGCACATATGTGTGTTTTAATAGTCTTCATATTTGAATATGTGCTTAATATTTATCCCATCACAATGTAATGAAATTTATGTGAAGATTTCAGTTCATATAATTGGTATCTCATCACAATCTCAATGCCTTGATTATTATGAGCTCTTGATAAAATCTCTAAAGAACACCTGAATGAGTAAATTTTATACTTAAGATACATATATTTCTCAAAGATAAGTGTGGGTAGAAAAGCATTAAATTCGGGAACTCTGAATTCAAGGGCCATCTCCATCAGTTACTGACAATTTGTACCTCACTGAACTTCATTTTCTTGGCCTAGAAAAGAGCAAAATAATACCTCACAAGGGTACCCAGAGAATTAAATAGACAGTGTATCTGAAATTGCTTTGTAAATTTCCAGATATATTATGACTTCATGGAACTATTATTTTCCCAAACAGGAAAATAATGTTTGTTTGTTTGTTTGTTTCTTCCCAAACTAGTTGATGGTGTATAGATGGTATTGAATAAAATTATGTTTAATGTTGAATAAAAGTCCTCTGGCAGAATAAATTCTAAACAAAGCTCTACAATAAATGTTTAACACACACACACACACACACACACACATATACACATACGGTTTTTTAACAATTCATGTATGACTGAGAAATATAGAATCTATATGGCAAAATAGCAGTTAACCTTAAAGACTGAAAGGAAAAAAATTGGGGAAAAAAAGAAAAGGTTACTGCAGAACAGTTGATTCATTCTGTCAAAATGCCAGATGTCTCTTACTCTTTGATTCTGGATATTATTTAAACTGGCTTCGGGATTTCTCTGTCTGTCTTTCTCTTATTTTCTTTCTCTCCTCTCATCCCAATCAACATATTGGCTGCAGTGTTCAATTACTGGGCACATGTAACTTTCTGTTCTCCTCTGCTCAGCCACTTTTACAGCCTCACTAACAGAAGCCATCAGAAGACACTCAATAGAAAATCATGAACTAAGTATATTCTTTGCCATTATTGCTCTTTAATTTTATTTAAAAGATAAGTCATCTGCTTTAACCCTCTTAAAGTTGTAAGTTTTCTTTATAACATCAATTCTGCATTCATCTTCATAACATGAGTAAAATATTTAAACCCCAATTTCAGAAGTTTAATTCATAAAAACATATCATTGGCACTGATATCATTAAATTTGAGCATCATAGGCTTGATCTCATTTTCTGGTAATAATTTTATTTTTTAATCATACACATGTAAATAATAAGGTTCATGCTTACCCTATTTTACCATACATAATTTTAGCAAAAAATACAGTTTCATTAAAATATATTGTAAAATTGTCTGGTAAACACTAAATAAATATTGCATTTATGAAAACTTCAGGGCAGTTGCATTTATGAAAACATTACATGGGCAGTTGGAAATACTAGCTCTATTTATATTCATATATAAAAATGATTAGTGTTAGCTAGTCTATTAAAATACCAAAGTGAACTAAAATTAGGGGTATAGAATTAAATATACATAGTAGATTATTAAAGTAAAGGAAAACATTAATTTGGAATTTATGTTATGCATTAACACATGTATTTTGTATTCCATTAATAATACATTTAAGATAAAAGATATTACTTTTTTACATTAATGCTGTGGGTCATGCAAAAATACTATTTTTCTAAAAAAAAACACTAAGAGTTTTAAAGGTTGATATAGAAGGAGGAGAAATTATCAATTGTTCCTGTATTTTTTAGTGCTGTAACCAACCATGCGAAAACTCCATCAAAATAAGAAATGATTATATTTTTCTCAGCAGTAATACACAGCAATTTTACTTGTATTATCCACTCTTACTTTGGCAAAGCCTTGGTTTCCCTTCTGCCTCTTCTTTAACTTCCTTTTCTTTGTCAGTTCTTGGTTTTCTTCTGAAAATAATCTGAGAGGGCCCTAAGGTTCCTTTCTCCCTAAAAATGACCCAGAGCTGTGGAGCTACCTAAGCCTTTGGCTTTCAAGACACAGATGACTCAAAAATGTGTATCTCAAGTCAAGACTTCTCTCTTAACTAATGGACATTAACATTTTAATGTCTCTAATTAAAAATTCTTTACCCCAAAAAACACTCTTCTAGCTTACATTTCTCAATAGAATATAACTTGATTCACTTTTCCGTCATTTTGTTTTATTTTTAAGAGCTATTATCACCTAAAGTATAATGTATTTGTATGTTGGTTTGTTCATTTCCACTGTACTGCAGAATCTCCAAGGGAGCTTAATGCACATTTCTAGAAATAATAGGAATGAGAATGAGAATGAATAAGAATGATGACTAGACTTTAACATCACATTTAACAATAAAATACAATACTATTATCAATTTTCTATGTTGCTGTAACAAATTACCACAGATTTAGCAATTAAAGAACACTTTTTTTTTTTTAAGTCTTGTAATTCTATAAGATAGAATTTTCACAGAGGCCATATTTAGGCTAAAATCAGATGTTGGATGGCCAGCATTTTATTTATTTATTTATTCTGGAGGCCTTAAGGAGAACTGTTTTCTTGTCCTTCCCAGCTTCTAGAGAACTCCCACATTTCTATTTCTCCACCTTCAAATCCAGCAACATTACATTTATTTATTTATTTTTTTCCAGTCTTCTCTAGTGGTATTTCATTCTGGTTCTCTTGTTCGACTTCCTTGTTGCACTGTTAGGGTCCTTGGGATCACATTAGGTGCACCACCTGGATATTAAGATATAATCAGCCTACATGCAAATTTAAATCAATCTACAGCCTCAATTCTCTTTCCACATAAAACTTAACATATTCACATATTCTGGGAATTAGAATGTGGACATCTTTCAAGGAAACATTTCTGCCTACTACAAATACCCAAGAACCTGATCATAGTGTAAACAAAAGTTCCAGAAATCCTTCTGAGAAATTAAAAGAGTTAATTCAGATATGGTTTGAAAATCAGGGAATGTAGCCTTTGATGTGAACTGAAGATGCTCTCCAAAGTGGGGAAGATAGACCAGGGTTTTTACTTTTATTTTATTTTTTTAAGATTTCTAGATTAGAGGAAGTGGGAGGAAGAGAGAGAGAGAAACATCGATCTGTTGCCTCTCCCATGCACCACAACTGGGGATCGAACCCACAACCGGGGTATGTGCCCTGACTGGGAATTGAACCCACCAACTTTTGGTGTACATACAACATTCCAGCCAACTGAGCCACACTGGCCAGGACAGGGCACGGTTTTTAAAGATGCAATTTGCAAGGGGGTGACTAACAAAGAAATGGATCACCAGGGAAGTAAGGTCATACATTTGGGTCATTCATTTCCTCCTTGGAGGGGCAACTGGACCTTCAGTGTTCAGCTGACTCAGTGGTCAGCAAGTGGGGCTCTGAGATAAGAACAGTGAATAACATATGATTAAGCCTTTATCCGTGTCCTGTTTTCAATTCATTAGTCATCAGTCCAGTAGTCTTCTTATTTTTTAAAACAGTTTATTTTGGGAAATAAGGCACAATCCAAAGGTGATTTTACCTTGTTTTAACAGTCCAAAAGTTTGAGAAAAGCAATGTGCAAGGCAGTTTCTCGAGCATGGCAGCTGCAACTCCATTTTAAAATGGCTTAAAGTTTACATATTGCTTACAGTGGTTTGGTATAGAAAACTTAGTGTATAAGAGAATTGGATTTTTAAAATGGCAGAAAAAACATAGGGTTTTAAAATAAAATGTGGAGCAAGTTGTCCTCCTTTAGAGGAAAATAACTTAAATGAGATCATTACTTCACCCCAGATCTAAAAAACAAAACAAACAAAAAGCCTAAATGGGGGAAAAATAGGAAAAATAAAACAAGAATATATTTATTTATAATACTGAGAAGGGAACAGAATATTCAAAGCATACAAATTAATCGATAAATTATATAGAGAAATTTTAGAATGGCTAAGATAGAAATGTAAACAATCACTTGTATATCGACAATTCAAAGGCATAATCACAATGGGAAGTATAGACAAGGTCCTGAAACCTTTACTTTGTAAAGAATTCTTGAAATCTATGATAAAAATACTGAAAATATAAAACCGGGACCAAAATGAAAAAGGTCAATTACAGAAAAAAACATTTTAAGAACATTAAACTAATGAAGAAGTTTAACACTGTGGTAGTCATTTTAATGATTAAAAAGAAAAAAAAAACTTCTTTATGATTCTTAATTCATAAAAATTTTAACTGTGATAATACTATGTACTCATTAGGTTGTAGTAAAGGAAAAACTAAGAATATTCTTAAACATGCAATGGGGAGTTTTAAGTGGAATTTCATGATACAGTTGAAGTATGAAAACATCGTAAGACACAGTTTTTCAAACCAGCTGTATTTCCGTTATGCCACCTGGTAAACTCCTGTCATTATGGTAATTGTGGTCACCACTCATTTAGTCCAAATATATCAGATGGTGCTGGGGTGGGGAAGCTTCCAGATTAGTAATTACACTTTTCTCTATTCTGGGAAATTCAGAAAACCTTCATAAAATTCATTACAATGATAATTCTCAATATACTAAGGAAAAAGGGGGTAGAAGCAGTGTGGAGATTAGGGGGTTATAGCAGGAACCCTGGGCTTCAGGGCTGACTTGGTTTGCTTCCAAAAATGCCCTACCAAAGCTACCAGCTTGAGCAGAATAACAGGCTTATGTTACTTACTGCTAAACACCAAAATAAATAGAATTAATTTTTAATTAAAATATATCTAAAATGCATAACTACTGAATTCATAACAATGTTTCCTAAAATTTTTAAGATTCTTTTATACTTAAAAAAGAATTCAACTGATTTTTCTCACTTCTATTGAACATACTACAGAGTCTAAATAGTATGATGTTGTTTGTTGTTAACATTGTTGTTTTGACAAAAAAACTAGCTTACTTTAATCTAACTCTATAAAAATAATGAGATGTTGATAAAAAGTAATTTCCTGAATCAAATCCATTCTAAGGAGCTTCCTAAAATGTCACTGATTATGGAAAAGAATGGCTGCTTCTATTCAAGTTAGACATGACCTGAAGAAATAGCTGATAAACTTCAATTACCTTAATAACATCTGTCCATGGCCTCTTGCTTTTTTTCTTCCAGCTCTGTCTGGTACCCTATATTCTAATTGTGAAATCTATCCTTTCAGGATCACATTTTTTCCTTGCCATCTGTGAAGAATTGAAATTCATTTTGAGAGCTCAGAATGCCTAGAAGTCATAGGCAGGCTTAGATAAGTTAGGTGTTTTGTCATTTTCCCTTGTTATTTATTATTTTGCCCTTATCTGTCTGAGTAAAATAAAGTGCATTGCTTCTAGCCTTTTCAGCCATGATAGGAATGAGCAAAGCTTTTTAAATAATATGTTCCCTAAAATCATGTTAGAATAGATCTTTTTTTTGTTTATATGAGGGGTTATTATTGTTGCTATTTTGTGTTTGTTAAGAAAAATATAAATTAGATGAAAATGGCAAGAAATCACAAATTGACCTTAGGACTTTAAGATGAGCAGCCAGTCAAAATAATTACAGTTACAGAACACCTGGATTTATCCAAGCATAAGCAGTTGTCTGTGCATGCCTAGATGTGATATATATTCAGCCGATATATTTCATATATAGCACTTTATAAATTCTTAATAATTAGGTAGATAAATATTTATATTTACCACTAATTTACTTATACTTTGTCTTTTCACTATCTATAATAGTTAATCAGAATGTGTGGGTTTGTCTTATATTAGTCCTAATTGATTTGCTTAATCTTTCCCTTTTCTGGGACTTTCAAATTCAAGATTACAAATAAGATCAAGAAAAATTCAGATCACTAGTTATGTCCTTGGAGAAAAATGTCTTATGGGGCCCAGGGAAGTACTGTCATTGCCTATCTCACAAGGGACTTTTGTTTGTATTTATAACCAAGAAAGGTGACAATGAACTTCTACTTTTTCTTAAAAATACAACAGAATTTTTCAGTTTTATTTCCTTTTTATTCCAAAAAGAAACTTGGATTTTCTTTTTATATATTACACACACATATAAAAGCAACATTTAAATAAAAGCCACCCATGAGTGTTTTCATGTAATGTCCTTTGTCTGAAAGTGCTTATAGGTACTAAACATAATGATCAGATAGGAGGATTTCTGCACACTCTCTGTGTGACTGGTTCCTGCTGTTCAAAGGGTTGTGACACTCCCAACCAATTGATTGTGTGGTGCTTGACTTATGGACCAGCAACTCTCCCCTCATTAGCCTTCTACCCTGCAGACATTTCACTCCCATCAAGAGGGCTAAAATAATCATTATTACACATCACATTGACTTTGTTACACATGTCTTTAAATCGGTTTGTATTCTCAAGAACTTCCAATCCTATTTGAATTGGTCACCAGAGTGCTAAGACCTCCTGAGTAGTTATTTCTGCCTATCTCATCTCCCCCCATGAGTCTCTTTCTTACCTTTCAATTTGAAACAGTATAATGATTATGATACCTAGACTTCTCTGTTCTTTACTTTTGTCCTCTTGACAGTCATTTTTTATCTTCTATTATACAAAGAACAAGAGAAGTCTTACAGTTACTAATAGCCTTGTCCTCCAAATTATTTTATTATCTTTGCTATTTTCAAGGAATTACATTCACTCTTCAGAGAAGAGCTGATAATACTCTCTTCATTCTTTCTCTTAATATAAATTATTAAATTTGTCTTAATAAAAATTATTAAAACTCTTTTCTCTAAAGTACTTAATTTAATAAGTTTCTTTATATGATGCACATAGGTTAACATAATGTTCCTAGGGTGCACACATAGGTACTCTAAGCATAGGTCAAGAGATGACTTTACTTTGAAAAGTAAAATTCACTCTGCCCTAGTATTGAAACTCTTTTTGAGTCACCTAGAAACAGTTAAAATGTCAATTTTCCTTTTTATAAATAATGTTTCAGTAATGCAAGGGTCAAGTTGCCTCTGCATTTAAACAAAATAAATAAAGCATCATACCCATTATGTTTATACTGATTAAACAACCAGCCTCTGAAAGTGTTCAGATGAGAACAGAAAAAGGCAGAGAATATCTTGATGAAGTAATACCTATTCATTAGGGATTTTTTTTAACTAAAGTACAAAATATATAAAGCTGAGTTCTGTAGATACAGATGATATAAATATCATGAGTTATTAAACAATGATACAGATATAGGTATATAAATACAGGAGAAAATTGCATACATATATGTATAGGCATAGATGTATATTGATTGAGTTTTGGGGGAGCAAAAAACTTTCCTCTACCCTTCAAGGTCCTTTTGGCTGATCTAACAATTAAATCAACATGAGACAAATTAACAAGAGGAAACAAACACATTTAATTACATATGTACATGTGGGAATTACACATATTTGAGAGTTAGAGATCCCACATACATGAGAGGTTCAAAGACAGAAAGGGAAAATGAGATATATATCTATATATATCTCTATATATGGCATTTTGATCTAAGGATAAGGTAAAGTGTTTTTGAGCTTCAGAAGGTCAGAGGGGAAGAAGATCATTGCAGGAAAATAAGAGCAGGTATTCAGTAATTAGAAGCTTGCCTTGCCATACAGATAGGTTAAAAAATGTTATCTATGATTACTTTTTATTATGGTCAAGGTCCCCAATTTAAATTCTTCTGGGTAGCTTAGGCAAGGTAGTAAGGTTGGGGTGAACTGTTTCTTGAATCCTCAGGATCTCTGTTGCTGAACCCTCTACAGAATAATTAGGTTATTTCACTGGGATTATTTAGAGACAGGGGAGGGGGGGAAAGAACAAGAAAGAGCAAAAAAGATGGGGAAATAATTTTATTTTATAAAGTATGTATGTTAATCTAGACTTAGTTGGGGAGGGAAAATAATTTTCCCTGGACCCTTCTAGGTTCTGTGGCTGAGAACCCCTTGTAATCAAAGAGTAATAAGAGGAAAACAAATAGAATTTGATTCACATATATTCCTTCTGCAACATGAGAAATGCCCAGGAAAACTGAGTAAAACTTGACTTGGGGTGGTAAACACACAATACAATGTACAGATGATGTATTGTAGAATTATATACCTGAAACCTGTATAATTTGACTAGCCCATGTCACCCCAATTAATTCAACTAAAAAAATAAATAACCTTGGTTAAATGGCTCAAGCCACCATCTTAAATATCATCTTCAACTAAAGACATAAAGATGTTGGAGACCAGTTAAGGGAGGTTATCAGGAAAAACAGAGTGAAAGGTGGTTGTGCAGATTTAAGTCTGCTGTCTCCATTGATGAGAGTTTCTTTCAATTGCATCATCCCTCTCTACCTGATATAGTGGGGAAACACCCTTACAAATGGAGTTTTTACTTATAAATGGTAACCTCTACTGTTTTCAGAGATTTTTTATCTGCAATTTTGCAAAAATAATCAGCTTAAAATAATTCTTATGCTAAAGAGACATTTTGGGGTAGTATATTCTGCAACCTTTCAATCCTATAATTTTATATATGAAGAAGTATAAGCAAAAAATGTTGAGATTTGCTGAAGGCAGCATGGCTACTTAAAGGCCAACAGGAGTACATTTCTGCAGTGCACTGACTGTAAGAACAGCAGTTCTGGAAGCAAGATGCTGGAGGTATAATTGAGACTCCACTTACAGCATGCAGTATTTGCTAATATAATTTTGGGCCTGTTACTTAACCTCTTTGTGTTTCAGTTTCTTTATAAAATAGACATTACAGGAGCACATTTCCTGCATGGGAATGTGAGGAGAATTAAAGGTATGTAATGCTGAATCTGTTCTTGGTTTTCCGGGCACACCTTCAGCACTTTTTGCATTAGCTCTCCTCTCACCTGAGTCTCATCTACTCTATGCTACTTTAAAGCTTTCAACATGTCTACATGGTTATACATTTGCAAGCTATTTGTCTAGAACCCACAGAGGATCAAAATGTTGACTTAATAAAAATTCACTAAAGGTTTCATTTAACATTTAGTAATATTAATCTTAAAGTATGTAAAATAAACCCTTTTTAAGTCACATTAACAGAGAGACAAACACCATATGGTTTTGCTTATATATGGAATTTAAAGAACAAAATGAATTAACAAACAAAATTGAAACAATTTATAGACACAAAGAGAGGACTGGTGATGCTTCAGAGGTGGGGGTTTAAAGGATTGGGTTAAAGAGCTGAAGGGACTAAGAAGTACAAATTGGTAGTTACAATATAGTCACATGGATGTAAAGTACAGCATAAGGAACACAGGTAATAATATTGAGATACTTATGTATAGTGCCAGGTGGGTACTGAACACTTTGTAAATATATGATTGTTTAACCATTATGCTGAACACCTGAATCCAATACAAAATAATATTGAAAGTTAATTGTAGGATTTTTCCAAGATGGTGGCAGATTGAATGGAAGCTACACTGATGCTCTCCCAGGACCAACCTGGAATTACAACTAAAATATAGTAAAACCATCCTGAATAATCGACTGCAACTGAAGATGAGCTAGAGAGCACCCTCATAATCAGGGATGAAGAGTGGAAACCACATAGACACTGGTAGGAAGTGTGGAGGAAGGAGAGGTCCTGACTGGGCTCCCACAGGCAGCATCTGAAGGTTCAGAGGGATATCTCAGTTGTGGGGGGCTCCCACTCATACCTCTGGGGCCTAAACCCTAAGCTGGGCTTCCCAGCCCAGAGCAACAGAACTGAGAAAGGTGCCCACATAATATCTGGCTGCAAAAAACAGCAGGGTTTTTGTCTGCCAGGGAGAGGTGGCTAGAAATGCAGGCATCCTCTTAAAGAGCCAATGCACAAAGTTTTGTGTGCAGCCACTCACCTTGGGCTCCAACAGAGGGAAGGTAGAATGGACTAGAGCAGTTTGAGAAGAATCTGGGGTTTCGGGCTCTGGAGATGTAGCTCAGAGGGTGGCAATCTGGAATCCCATGCTAGTCATTCCCCCATACTGCAGAGGACATCTTTCTCAGGCAGACCTCTGTCAGTCAGGCAGCTTCTGCCTGGGGGGGGGGGCACACAATTGCCCCACCTTCTGAAAACCTCTCACCCCCACCCTACAGAGTTTCTATAGCCTGAGGCTCATTAAAAGACTACTATCAATTAATCTGCAGGCAGAGGCAGACCTCTAAGAGCTTTGAGTCTTAGCTTGATCTGCTTCTGGGCCTGGGCCTTGGAAAAGTAGACTTTGGTGTGCATCTTGGTCCTGTCCAAACATACCTAGCTCCAGCAGAGGGAACAACAAACCAGCCCAGCAGAGGGAACCACAGCAGAGGGTTGTCGATATCTCCAAACAGGATACAAAAGGCTAGTCACAAACAGCGTCTGACATTCACCTGCATCAGAGACCTTCCAAAAGCACTGAGAATCCTAGCAGATCTACCTAATACATAGAAACAACCCAAATAGGCAGCCAAAATGGAGAGACAAAAAACAAGACCCAAATAAAAGAACAAGAGAAGTCTCCAGAAAAAGAGCTAAATGAAATGGAGGTAAGTAATCTATCAGATACAGAGTTCATAATACTGATTGTAAGGGTGCTCAACAGCATTAGGGAAGATATAGAAGTTATAAAAAATGACTAGACAGAAATGAAGAATGACAGCAGAAATAAAGAATACATTAGAAGGAATAAACAAAAGATTAGAGGAAGCTGAGGATTGGATCAGCAAATCAGAAGACAGGGTAGAAAAAAATCAATCAGAGATTAAAAAAAAACAACAAAAAAAAAACAATTAAAAAACAAGATAGTTAAAGGGAGCTGTGGGACAATATGAAACATAACAATATTCACATTATAGGAGTAGTAGAGGGGAAGAGAATAACCAAGAAATAGAGAATTTGTTTGAAGAAATAATGGCAGAAAACTTCCCTAACATGGTCAAGGAGAAAGCCACACAAGTTCAGGAGGCACAGAGAGTCCCAAGCAAGAACACAAAGAGTCCCATGACCAGACACATCATAATTAAAATGCCAAAAATTCAAGACAAAGAGAAAATCTTAAAGGCAGCAAGAGAAAAGTAATCTGTTACCTACAAAGGAGCTCCCATTGGCTGTTATCTGACTTCTCATCAAAAACTCTACAGGCCAGAAGGGAATGGCATGAAGTATTCAAGGTAAGGCAAAACAACAATCTGAAACCAAGACTACTGTATCCAGCAAGGCCATCATTCAAAATAAATGGTGCAGTAAAGGGCTTCCCAAACAAACAAAAAAAAGGTTAAAGGAGTTTATCACCAACAGACCAGCATTGCAAGAAACATTAAAGGGACTGTAATAATAATAATAAGATATATAGAGAAAAACATAGGCATAAAGAATTAAAATGGCAATAATAAAGGACCTATAAATAATAACCTTAAGGACTTTAAGGGAGAGATTAACAGCAATACAGTCATAATCAGGGACTTTAACCCTCCCACTGACTTCACTGGATAGATCTTCCAGACAAAAAGTTAACACAGAAACACTGACTCTAATTGGCACACTACGTCAGATGGATTTAATTAACATCTACAGAACATTTCACCCTAAAGCTGCAGAATGTACATTCCTCTCAAGTGCACACGGGTCATTCTCAAAGACAGATCAAATGTTAGGACACAAAACAAGTCTCTACAAGTTCAAGAAGATTGAAATCATATTAAGCATCTCAGATCACAAGGGCATGAAATTAGAAATCAACTACAGAAATCAAAAACATTCAAACACATGGAAGCTAAATAGAATGTTATTACACAATGAATGAGTTACCAATAAGATGAAGAAAAAAATAAAAAATTTCCTGGAAACAACAACCCAAAATCTATGGGACACAATGAAAGCAGTCCTAAGAGGGAAATTCAAAGCACTCCAGGCCTACCTCAAAAAGCAAGAAAAAATTTTAATAAACTATCTAACCCTACAACTTAAAGAATTAGAAAGCTCCTCTTTGAAGCTGTCCAGACCAGGGCTTTTGTTTGCTGGGAGTTTTTTTTATTACTATTTCAATTTTGTCAGTTATTATTAGCCTATTCAGGTATTCTGATTCTTTCTGATTCAGTTTTACATGATCTCACTCATATGTGGAATCTAATAAACAAGTCAGACTGGGGAACAAAATAGATCCAGAGATACAGAAGCATGGGGCAGACTGGTGGATCTCAGTGGGAAGGCAGAGGTGGGGAAGTGAATTGGGGGAAGATTAGTCAAAGAACTTATATGCATATGTGCATAACCCATGGACACAGACAATAGTGTGGTGAAGGCCTGGGGGGTGAATTTGGGGTGGAGGGGATCAATAAGGAAAAAAAAACAAAACGGGATATCTGTGATACCTTCAACAATAAAGATAAAAATAAAGTAAAATAAAAGTTCTATATGAGAGGCATTCAGTTCAAGATGGGAGACATTTGAGAAAGTTCGAGATGGGAAGAGGTTGAGAAAGCCTGTTTTCTACTGTCTCCCATCTCAAACAATTCAGTTGTCTAACAAATTGTTCACCGAAAAATGTCTTATTGTCAAACAAAACTTCCGTTCTCCACCCAACAACCCTTTTATGCTGATACCTTTATGACAGTCACGAGTCTCTCAGGAGACAAAGGAAAAAATGTTCAAATATAATTCAGTTTACCACTAAACCTCGAATTGTTAACATTTCAAGAAATCATGCTGTGAACATTTTCTAATGGGAAAAAATGATTCGGTTTTTGAGCAAATAGCTTCTTGAACAGCCTTCCAGAATTAATTAAGTTTGCGAACCACATGAAAACAGACTCAGAGATAAATCTAACCAAATGATACTTCATTCATCTACATATGTTTAAAATTGGAATTTAATATATTATAAAGGAGACATTTCAAGACATTGGAGGAAAAAAAGGATTATTCAATAAAAGGTGTTCAGAAAATTGGGGGGGAAAGTTTAATTGTAATTGAAAAATAAAAAGAAAAATTACTATTTTCCATAAAAAAAAAATTATTTTAACAGGAAACAATTTTTGATATGTTGTTGGTTTTATGTTATTACATCTCAAATTGATAGTTTAATTTTACATATTTTTAAAACTTTGTTGGAAGAGGCTTAAAATGGTCAAAATCAGCATGAACTGCTGTTATATAGAGTGATAATTTCTGGGTTCAAACCTGGTTTTCTAAGTGTATTTTTCCCATTTTCTTTGCCAGCCTCCTTTAAGATGAATAATGCTTTCTCTAAGGCAACAGGTCTACAATCTAAAGCCTAATAGACCTTTCTCTTTACTTTGTATTCTTGTTAAAGCCTTTATAATGGAGAATGCCTTTTTTGTGTCCTGCATTTTCCCTTATCAGTAGAGAAGGCTGCCTCCTGGCAGTCCCTTTAAATTCTAGGAGGTTGCTGTAACCTTGTTTGTGATTAGGTTACTGGTAATCTGCTGCTTTCCTGCATAATGCATTTATAAAACACTAATGAAAGAAAAATGAACCAAACAGTGACTTTTCCTAGGTTTGAATGGGGTGACAAGTGGACCTTTTGGTTCTTAGAGGAAAAAACAAGTATACTATCTCACTTTCAGTTCATATTATTTTTGAATATTATATGTGCTTTTGAGTTTTGTCTTTTTTCCTCTTACTTTAGGACACACAGTGGCCTAGCTTAAAAGAAATGCCAAATTAAAGCAACAAGGGGGCCAAAGTTTTTAAAGCTATTGATTTTTATCTTTGACAGAATTTTTTAGCTTGTGGATTTACTTTAGTATTTGTATCATCACTGCTTAACCTTTCAAAATGTTTTTCCACTATTTGGTAAGAGTTAAAGAACAAAGTGCAATAAAATACACAAAGAATTTAACAGATCACTGCTCTACCAAAAATGTCAAAACACACACGTGACTGGTTTACAGTGAAGTGGATCAGAATGTACCACCTCAAAAAATGCTTCTTTGAAATAAGGTTTATTTTTAGCTGGTTGTTTTTAAGAAACAACAGACACAGGGCAACCTCTGAAAACCAAGAAGTTACCCTGCTGTAGGAGACAATTACATGTAAAGGGTGTCTCCCTCTCTGTACCAGGAAGAGAATTACCAAATTCTAGAAACCCTTATCAAGGAGAAGGCAGCTACTTAAATCTGCAGAACGACCATACCTTAGTTTACTGTGCTCTGCCTGATAACCTCTCATAATGGACAACTCCCCTCCCCCAATGTCTTTTTATGTCTTTAACTGGAGATGGTGCTTAAGGTGTGGCTTTGGCCATTGTGAGGGGTTAATCAATTATGCAGGATATATTTCATGTATATAGGAGGTATGCATGTTGTTAAACTTGTATTTGTGTTTTTTTTGTTAATCTGTAATTTTATTATTGAGTCAAGTACCCAAAATGATAAAGGGAAAATTATTTTACTCTCTTACAGATGTCCCAGCAAGCTATTGCACAAAATGTTAGTTTTTCAGTTGATACATTAATAATAATCAGAGTATGCATATGAAATTTTGATAAGTGAATGCTCATATTCTGCATTTGGAATACAGTTTCAGAAATTATAACAGTGCCATCTGTCAGTTGTAGGGGGGAAAACAAAGTAAATTTTCTTGGGACAGATAATGCAAATTCCTTCAGGGTACAAAAGTGAGCTTGAATTTTATGGAACAGAAGATGTAGTTGAAGGAGTTTACAAATTGTTTTCAGAGAAAAATCTCCTTTTCCAACTATATTAGGTAGAATGTATGTAATTTAATTTTGTTTCTTGTTGTCATTATTTTATAAACATACAAGAACTTGGGTGAAGATGGCAATGGAATAGATAAGTATGGAATTAAAGTTGCATACAATGTATCAAGAGAGCAAAAACATTCAGATATCTCTGGTGTGATATATGGTTAATTACTAGTGCTATAGTTCACCAGTGATCCACAGAAAGGATGCTGAGTGATAATTGTAGATAGGAATTTAAAATATTTTTTCCTCACATTAAAGATTACTTGTTGTTCTCGTGCTCCAGGTTCATAACTGAGAAAAAATGGAAAATTGGGAGGAGAAACAAATGCAAAAATATACTAGCATAAAAAGTGGCCTATATATAGACACACCTTGGAGGTATTGCAAGTATGGTTATAGATCACTGCAATAAAGTATCACAATAAAGGGATTTTCACATTTAAAAAAATATATATCTTTATTGATTTCAGAGAGAGGAAGGGAGAGGGAGAGAGAGACAGAAACATCAATGATGAGAGAGTCATTGGTCAGCTGCCTCCTGCATGCCCCCTGCTGGGGATGGAGCCCACAACCCAGGCATGTGCCCTGACTGGGAATTGAACCGAGATCTCCTGGATCCTAGGCTGACGCTCAACTGCTGAGCCATGCCCGGCCGGGCAGCACAAATTTTTTTGGTTTCCCAGTGCATACAAAAGTTATGTTTTGCAATATACTGTAATCTATTACTTGTGCAATAGCATTATATTTAAAAATGTACATACCTTAATTTAAAATATTTTATTGCTAAAAAATGCTAACCATCATATGAATATTCAGTGAGTCATAACATTTTGATTTTGCTGATGCAGGGTCTTGACTTCATTTTAATTGCTGCTGTCTGATCATTTGGTGGTTATGACACTTGCTTAAAATAAAACAATAGTGTAGTTTGTCACATAATTTAAAATATGAGGAACAGAGTGCTTATTGTCTGGTCCTTTGGTGCTTGATCCAGAATTTCAGAGAAGTCATTAATGCAGAGAATATCAGTACAAAGTTATTGAAAGAAAAGAGAAGCTGATAGTAAGAGCTACATTTTTTTTAAATAGAAGGATTTTTGAGTTAACATATTGTACTATGTTGAACTGTAATGATTAGATGCAAACATTAAATATAGAAAACATGGTTTATAATTTTGACCTGGCTAAAGGTGGGTTCTTCGACAAGTTAATTCCATCAGGAGTTGTACTACACATTTTTCATTAATTATTTCCAATTTTGTAATCCCATGATTCTTTGATAAAGTACTTAAATTCCAGTAGTTTTAGTTTTTTAGTGCTATATTTATTGTGATGAAGAGTGAGATAATGTTCACAGAAATGTGATTTGCATATCGAAGGGATTCAGAACAAGCTTCCCCCAAATATGCTACTTTAGCATGTGGATTATTTTGAGCTGAAGGCACTCAAGGCCCAACACAGTCACAAAAAACTTTTACTTCTCCCTTAATTTCCTCAAAGAACTTAGATGGACTGCACCAGAAGAAGAGCTTTTCCAGAGACAACTTTTAATCTGAAAGACCTATCAGAATGGCAGGGCAAACATCTAATTACCAAACAACTGCCTTCCCTATCTCCTGTGCATTACTCTTCTCCCTTTTGAAGCCTAGGCCCCTATCCCATTCCTTAGCTGAGGATGGCATACGAGCCTCATGTCTGTATAGAGTTCCAGTATGTACAAAATTAAATTTGTTTTTTCTCTGTTCATCTGTTTTGTTATTTTATTGTTAGACCAGCCAAAGATCCTAGAAGTGTAAAAGGAAAAATTATTCCTCCCTGACAATATAAATAAACTTTTATCTATCTATATCTACCTATATCTATCATCTATCTATCATCTATCTATCTATATCTATCTATCTATCTATCTATCTATCTATCTATCTATCTATCTATCTATCTATCTATCTATCTATCATCTATCTATCATCTATCTATCTATCTATATCTATCATCTATCTATCTATCTATCTATCTATCTATCTATCTATCTATCTATCTATCATCTATCTATCATCTATCTATATCTATCTATCTATCTATCTATCTATCTATCTATCTATCTATCTATCTATCTATCTATCTATCATCTATCTATCTATCTATCATCATCTATCTATCTATCTATCTATATCATCTATCTATCTATCTATCATCTATCTATCTATCTATCTATCTATCTATCTATCTATCTATCATCTATCATCTATCTATATCTATCATCTATCTATCTATCTATCTATCTATCATCTATCTATCTATCTATATCTATCATCTATCATCTATCTATTATCTATCTATCTAATCTATCTATCTATTATCTATCTATCATCTATCTATCTATCATCATCTATCTATCATCTATCATCTATCATCTATCTATCTATCATCTATCTAAATCTCTCTATCATCATCTATCATCTACCTATCTATATCTATCTATCATCTATCATCATCTATCTGCCATCTATTTATATATAATTAGTTTAGTTTTAATTGCTTAAGGAATAATTTATAAATTCAAGCAAAAGTGTTATTATAATAGGAACTGCATAGAAGCACTGTGTTGACACAGGGGTTACAATACCAGGTAAGAAAAGTAAGTTTATGTTCTTAGGGAGCTTAATGCCTGCAAGTATATATATAAAAGATTTAAAAGTGAATATATGATTTAAACAAGTTAATATTTGGGCTTTGAAAAAAGTAAAACAAATAATGTGAACTAGTGGAGTATCATCTCATTTAGTCTTCCCAATAACAATGTAAAATTTTAAATCATTGTTTAAGAAATGAATGTAGGGTTGGAGAACATTATGCTAAATGAAATAAGCCAGTCAGAGAAAGACAAGTACCATATGATTTCACTCATAAATGGAATCTAATTAACAAAATAAACTAATGAACAAAGTAGGAACAGACTTATAGATAGAGAACAGACATATCTGTCAAAGGAGAAGGGAGTTGGGGAGCTGGGTGAAAAGGTGAAGGGATTAAACAAAAAAAAGAAAGAAAACTCATAGACACACACAACACTATGGTGATTACCAGAAGGAAAGGGTAATGGAAGGAGATAAAAGAGGGAATGGGGGATAAAAGGTGATGGAAGGAGACTTGACTTGGGATGTTGAACACACAATACAATATACAGATGATATATTATAGAATTGTACACTTGAAACTTATATAATTTTATTAACCAATGTTACCAACAATAAGTTCAATAAAAAAAGTAAAAAAAGTTTACATACCAGAAACTAGAAAGTTTCCTTAATTTGAATATGGAATGGATGTTCAGCTAATTAGGAATCAATAATCAATATATAATAATCCAGATATATATATATATATGTGTAAATAAATATATATAAAATCTTTCTATGAAGAAACAAACTTTATTGCAATTTTATATATCTATTTAAATATCTGTTCATTATTCTAGCTTTTAACTCATTGATTAAATAAATAATAATCAAACATAAATTTATCAAAAGGAAGCTATTTATATTATTAATATGAATTATGTCACATGCATTTCTTATACTCTTTGACACTGCTAAAATTAAATAATTGCAAACCACATTTTTGAAGTTAATCTGAGATTCAGAGAAATTAACTGTATGCATATGTGCTGTGGAATGGCTGAAGTATAAAATTCCTCTGTAAATATGAGTGATTCTGTGCAGTGTAATGTTTTTGTGCAATATTTCTACAAAACATTTTATATACTAGGTGATTTCTTTACTATATTACAAAGAAATATAAACGTATTAGAAATTTTTTGTGTGTGTGTGACTCTAATTAGAATTCCAAAAGTACTCAGGTGATTGTGGGAGAATCATTGAAACTTAATAAGGAAGAATCAGCTTTGCGAAAATATTGTCTTGACTTATATGTATTTATTGTTTTCCACATTATTATTCTCTCTTGGTAATTGTTGGTAATATTTAACATCTAAATATTTACTTTTATTTCTACTGGGGTTAGGTTGTTAAAACACACCAATCAAAATTGTTTTTATTGCTTCCAATTAGCCTGTAATAGTTTAACTTCAATAAACCCAATAACATGTTTTATTGCTACAGGAACAGCATGACTCCTGTGTATTGAAAATTAACCTATACAAAGGAAAGTCTGGCCTTTGCCCTTGAGTATGGTGGGGTAATCTCTAGACTCCTGGAAAGTTTTGCCTGATAGGATTGTCATTTGCCTGGTGATTGTGACCACCAGATTGTCTAATAATGATTTATGATTAATATAAAAATATCAGTTCTGACCTCCAGAGAAACTGATGACTAAAGGTATTTGGCCTTCCACTGTAAGGGCGTGGAAACTAAAGTTAGCATGTGGACAGTACGTGATTGATCCTTTATAAAATCCCTTTACATCAAATCTTTGGATGATGTGCTCAAGGACTTCCTAGTGGGCAGTGCTCTGTGGGTATTATCACGCATCATGGACACGTATAGGTAACACAGTCTATCGCTATATAGAGAGTATGTCAGAAGCTCTGCATTTGGACCCTTCCCAGATTCCCATGATGGATCTTCTCTTTTGGCTGGGTCTAATTTGTATTTTCCCCCATAATAAACTATTACTAAGAGTATAACAGCTTTCAGTGAGTTCTGTGAGACTTTCTAGTAAATAATTGAAACTGAGGGGTTTTTAGAAGCTCTTTGAAATTGCAAGTGATGTCATAAGTGTCACTCCAGGGTAGTCTTATGGGAACTGTGACCTCAAGCTTTACAATTTGGCTAATTTTGGTTGACTCTCAATATAGGGTATGGAAGTATAATAATTTCTCTTCTGATGAACTGGAAGCTTAAGTTCAATAACCTTGTATAGTAAAATGGGCCCTTAAACTCACTGATTACAAAGAAATATATATTTTATCAGTAAAATTCATAAGGCTTGGTATTCATATGAATTCAAAGAATTTAAGGTATTTATGAATTCAGTGAGTAGAACCTAGATTCTTTTAAGACTACAACATCCATTTTGAGGAGTTCAGTTTAAAATATCATTGATGAAAAATTAAGGGATAGCTTAAAATATTGAAGTGATTTGGATGCTATACAATAACTTGGTTTTCTGTGCTCAAAATTAAATTTTGTCAAATTATGTGACTTTTTACAAATCTTTTGCATATTATGTTGTGCTAAATTATCAAAAATATTATATTTACTGTGTGCCTTATAGGCCTCTTCTCAAATAATTATTGATCAACACTATGAGAGATAAAATACTTTTTTTAGAGAATATTTAGAACTCAGAATAAATTTAGAGAGTTATAGAATTTCACTAAATCCATATAACTTGTAAGTGGCAGACCCAGGATTTATATCAAGTCATGGTAACATCAGAACACTTAAAGAAATTTTTATACCATTCTGATAATCCAATTTAATTATATATTTTTAATAAAAAATTAAAATATGTTTTTATTGATTTTAGAGAGAGATGAAGGGAGAAAGAGAGAGAGATAGAAACATCAATGAGAAAGACGCATCAATCGGCTGCCTCCTGCATACCCACTACTGAGGATGGAACCCACAACCTGGGCATGTGCCCTGACGGGGAATTGAAGGGCAACCTCCTGGTGCAGGGGTTGATGCTCAACCAATGAGCCACACTGGTCCAGCTTATTATATATTTCTTAGATACTGCCTGTTTGTACTCAACTACATCTCTACCATTTTAATCTTCCCTCTGTTATCTGGGCTAGACACCCAGAAACAACATTTCCTAAATTTTCTTAATATCAATATTTAAGATTATATTCTTAAAGGAAAGATGCTGCATGAAATTGGAAGACAGAAAAAGAAGCAAAAGTCATAATTTTCTCCTTCAAACAACATGGGTTGGTCCACAGGCAAGTGGCATACGGGAGGTCATGCAATGACTAATGGGAAATTATCTGCAAATCATTTGTTTTTGTGATGCAGTTAGCTGAGATCACTGTGGCAAATTTCTGACTTCCTAAGAGTGAATAATGTTTTTCCCAAATCATTGCTTCCTCTTGCCCATCTAGTAGTTCATTTACCCGATTCCTATACAAAATTCCTTCTTAATAAAAAAATCTGCACTGATTTATTTTGCCCTAATCAAACTGAGACAGAGTTATGAGGAAAATCTAATACTCTATTTTTTAAAATCATCTCTCTTTTAAATAACTCTATATAGCAGGAAATAGATTGTGACCAGTTGGTCTTGGAAAACTTTGCCAATTCAATTACACCATAATTTGAAATAAGTCTGGCTTCATAACATTACAGTAATAGGAGTTTTCAAAGAATGAACTAATTTTGGAGTTGTTAGACACCTAAACTATAAAAATCTGAACCTAATGAATAATTGTTTTTTACATTATCACTGACAGATATTCATACAAATTCTGCTTTAACATTTGTAATAATCTGTTCATTTTGAATCTAAATTGGATAGCTTGATGCAAAATGCCTTAAATGATTAGTCTAGAAATCTTTAATTTTATCCTTAAATATCCTTAAATATCTACTTGACTATTTGAGAACTCATTATTTACTGTGAGGAGTGAACATAAATAATCAGAGATCATTAAATAAAATCCAGGGTAGATATAGGTTTTTCACACACTCTTTAATTTTCTAAGAATGTTGTTAGCTCTGATTATCCTACTTAGTTTCTTTTAAGTAGCATTATATGGATTAGTAATAGCAATACAGAGTCAAACAAACAAACAAAAAAGGCTAGAAGAGAATTTGAAGATGCTTCTGCCAAAAAAATCCCCACAGGAAATTATAATTTAGATCATCCAAATCTACTTCATATGAAGTCAGTCTGATGCACTCCATTGCTAGCAGCCTAACATTTATCGACAGAATTGATAATTTAATAGCAGTAGCAGTATCTACCATTCACAGATATTTTTGTCATTAAATAAGCAGTTATATTTCTACTTCTAGCAAAAATGGAGAGTAGATGAAAATTTGTCTGAATATTTTTATCATGACCAATACAGACATTTTAAAAATGTTTTTATTTTTAAAGAGAGAGGAAGGGAGAATGATAGAGATATAGATACATCGATGAGAGATAAACATCAAACGGCTGCCTCCTGCACTTCCCCTCCTGGGGATTGAGCCTGAAACCTGGGCATGTGCCCTGACTGGGAATCAAACCAGTGGCCTCTTGTTTCATGCGTTGGCGCTCAAGCCCTGAGCCACCCGGCTGGGCTGATACAGGCATCTTTAATTGAGGTATATCTGGGAAGTTTTTGGCCTCTTCAACATTTTATTTTTTGTCAAAAATGAGAGAGAGAATACCAAATGCATAAGAAAACCAAAGAGCCATTATTAAGAAGCATCTGTGATACTACATTATTACTTTCTTCTATTGGGATCTAGCCAGTATTTATTATAACTCTGGTACTGTACAAATCCTTGGGGATACTAAGACTAACAAAACAGACAAGACAAAACTAGTATGATAACAATGTGAACAATGTGTCACATGTAACAACTGTAACTAAGAATCATAGCAAGGAAAGAATCACCTACTTGCTCTGACTTTAAGACATTAAAGTTATATTCATTATTTTTATTTCTTCATGTCGTGTTCCCTTTTTACACTCCAATCCTAATTCCAATCCTAGCCTTGTAACTTGCTACATTCTTATTTTAAATTGCTTCCCCCTCAATCATTTATTTTTTATTAAATTTATGGGGGGTGACATTGGTTAATAAGATTATATAGGTTTCAAGTGTACATTTCTATCATGATCTGTATAGTACATTGTGTGCCCGCCACTCAAAGTCATAGCATCTTCTGTCATCATATATTTGATCCCCTTTCCTATTGCCCACCCCCTTTCCCTCTGGTAACCACCATACTGTTGTTTGTATATATGCAATTTTGCTTTTTTGTTTTTCTTATATTTATTTATTTATTTGTTGCTTTAGGCTTTATATCCCACATATGAGTGAAATCATAGTTCTTAACTTTTTCTGACTGAAGGATTTCACTTAGCATGATATTCTGAAGGTCCATCCATGTTGGTGCAAATGGCAGTATTTCATCTTTTCTTATGGCTGAGTAGGATTCCATGGTATACAGGCACCACATCTTTATCCACTCATCTATCATGAATAATACTGCACTGAACATGGAAGTGCATATATCTTTGCAAATAAGTGCCTTGGAATTTTTGGAGAGATGCCCAAAAGAGGGGTTGCTGGGTCTTATAGTAACTCTATTCTTAATTTTTTGAGGAACGAAGATACTGTTTTTCATAGTGGCTGAACCAGTTTACACCCCCACCAGCGTGAATGAGGCATAGCTAAGGTTGACAATTCACCAATGGCCTTCCAAATGCAGCATTGATTTGACTTTTTGTGTTACAAAGGTATATTGAACTCTTTCTCCTACTATTCTTTACTTTCATTACATCATTTATCCTGATTGATTTTTTATCCCTTTGGCATATTTTTCATATGTACATAATGTGTACTGCTTGTATGAACTATTTATATTTTGTAGACTTTTTCAACATTTTTGTTGTTTAGCTTCTCCAAACATCATATTACTAAAAAATATTATTAATAATTTTATTTGTCATTCAAGCTATTTTCCAAATATTGCTGCTACTCTCCCTGTCTGTGGACATGGTTGAATAGTATTTTATGGCTTCCTTTTGACTGTTTGAGTATCCTTTTTATAATTTGTATAGATTTTATTGGGGTGACATTGGTTAATAAAATTATATAGTTTTCAGCTTTACAATTCTATAATACATCATCTGTATAATGTATTGTGTGTTCAACACCCAAAGTCAAGTCTCGTTCTGTCACCATTTATCTCCTTCCCCCTCTTGTGCCTTCTGCCAACCCCCTTTTTCTCTGATAATCACCATACTCTTGTCTGTGTCTATGACTTGTCATTGTTGTTTTTTGGTGTGTTTTTTTAGCTTAGTCTTTTTATCCCATCCTCCAAACGTCCCTCCCTTCTGACAGCTGTACAGATTCCCTGTACCTATGAATCTGTTTCCATTTTGTTTCTTAGCTTATTTTGTCCATTGGATTCCACATAGAAGTGAAATCATGTGGTGTTTGTTTTTCTCGTACTGGCTTATTTCACTTAGCTTGATGTTCTGCAGGTCCGCCTGTGCTGTCACAAAAGGTAAGATTTCCTTCTTGTTTGCAGTCCAGAAATACTCCGCTGTGTAAATATATCACAGTTTTTTTATCCACCCATCTATCTACTGATGGGCACTTGGGCTGCTGCCAAATCTGTTTGACAGTCTTAATAGTTGTGATAAGAAGAAACATGATTCTCTGGAATACTGAGGCATTTAATCGCTGCTCTGATACCCTGCAGAGCTCTTTTCTCTCTAATATAATAGCAAGTAATATTCAAGATAGCACATACTCTATTGGCACAAGTCTCTGCGAAAACAAGATGAACATAGCCTTAAAAGACACATGATGGACATGTAGTGTGAGGGAATAAGCACACACACACACACATATAAAATATATATAAATATAATTATATGTATATAATACATATAGTACATATAATTATATATAATGTTTTACATATATGTACATAATATGTACTGCTTGTATGAACTATTTGTATATATGATTTTGCATATAAGTATAAAATCTGCTATTTTATGCTTTTATTAACACTCTCCTCAAAATTACAGCTTTTTCAAATTCTGATTATTGCATCATTTCAAAGTTTGTCCCACATTTTAGTTTTTTGTGTTTTTTTGCACTATTCAGCATTAAGGTGGCAATTCAGTATTATTTATCCATTTCTGTGTAATAAGTTACATCAAAACTTAACAGCTTAAAAAACACTCACTTTTTTCACAATTAATATTAATCACCTTCCTGGTTCAGTGCATATGATTGTTTCTGGCTCAAGAATTCTGTCAGGCTGGGCTTTGGTTTCTTCTGAAGGCTCTACTGTAAGGATGGGAATCCTCTTCCAAGTTGATCTGTGTGGTTATTTTCAGGTGACAGTACTTAGTTACAGGAGTCTCTACAAATCTGCCTTACAACACAGCAGCTGGCTTTCGTCAGGGTGAGTGACTCAGACAGAGTTAGAGAGGATTGCAAGATGGAAGCCACAGTCTTTATTTTTTTTAATTGATCTTTACTGTTGAAAGTATTACAAATTTCTCCTTTTTCCCCCCATTGATCCTCTCCACCCTGCACCCCTCCCCTAAAGCCTTCACCTCCCAATTGTCTGTGCCCATGGGTTATGCATATATGCATATAAATTCTTATATTAACCTCTCCCTATCCACCCCCCACTCCTGCTTTCTCTCTGAGATTCATCAGTCTGTTCCATGCTTCTATGTCTCTGAATCTATTTTGTTCATCAGTTTATTTTGTTCACTAAATTCCACATATGAGTAAGACTTTGTGACACTTGTCTTTCTCTGACTGGCTTATTTCATTAGCATAATGCTCTCCAGGTCCCACCATACTGTCTCAAAGGGTAAAGGATCCTTCTTTTTTACAGCTACATCATATTCCAAGGTGTAAATATCTGAGAAGATGTTTGATATGATTTCAATCTTCTTGAACTTGTAGAGACTTGTTTTGTGTCCTAACATGTGGTCTATGTTTGAGAATGTCCCATGTGCACTTGAGGAAAATGCATATTCTTCATCTTTGGGGTGAAGTGTTCTGTGAATGGCAATTAAATCTATCTGCTCTAGTGTGTCATTTAGAGTCACTCCTTCTTAATTTTTTTTGTCTGGAAGTTCTACCCAGTAAAGTCAGTGGGGTGTTCAAGTCCCCTACTATGACAGTATCGCTGTCTCTCTCTCTTTTGGAGTCCTACAGAAGTATGTTTTTTTGTGGAGGGTTTTCCAGCCTGTGTGAATCTTTTGTTCTGAGGTGGGTCTCTTGTAGACAACATATATTTGGGTCTTGTTTTCTTATCCATTCAGCTACTCTATGTCTTTTGATTGGAGCATTTAATCCATTTATGTTGAAGTTTATTATTGATAGGTACTTATCTATTGCCATTTTATTTCTTTATGCCTATGTTTCTCATTCTCTTTCTTCCAACTTCTTATTAAAACAGTCCCTTTAACATTTCTTGCAATGCTGGTTTGTTGGTGATAAACTCCTTTAGCCTTTTTTGTCTGGAAAGCTCTTTAGTTCACCATTTATTTTGAATGGTAGCCTTGATGGATAGAGTAGTCTTGGTTTCAGATCCTTGCTTTTCATTACCTTAAATACTTCATACCACTCCCTTCTGGCCTGTAGAGTTTCTGATGAGAAATCAGCTGACAGCCTTATGGGAACTTCTTTGTAGGTAACAGATTGCATTTCTCTGGTTGCCTTTAATATTCTCTCTTTGTCTTGAATTTTTGGCATTTTAATTGTGATGTGTCTGAGCATAGTGGAAGCCACAGTCTTATGGCAACCTAATATTAGAAGGAACACACAACCTGATATCAGGTCTGTCATATTCTACTAGTCAAAAGTGTATTAGTCAGTCCAGTTCATATCAGTGTGAGAGGATTGCACAAATGTGTAAAAGATTAGGGGTTGGGGATCATTGGAGGGCATCTCAAAGCCTGCCTACTAGCCCTATCCAGTTTGGCTCAGTCAGAGCACTGGCCCTCAGACTGAATGGTCCTGGATTTGATTCTGGCCAAGGGCACATACCTTGGTTGCAGGCTCTATCCCCGGCCCTTGTCATGCATGCAGGAAGCAATCGATGTCTCTTTCACATTGATGTCTTTTTCTTTCTCTCTCCCTTCCACTCTCTCTGAAAAGCAATGGAAAAAATATCCTTAGGTGAGGATTAAATATATATATATTGTCTACCACAATCTTATTATAATTTTTTAAAATTTATATTTATTTTTATTTTTGAAAGTATTACAGATTCCCTCTATCCCCCCAGTAGATCCCCTGATCTTATTATAATTTTTATTATAAACTTAATTGATAAACCATTTATGGGAGCATTGACATTTTAAAAGTATTTTTACTTTAATCTAAAGACAAGGATTAATAAATCAGGGAACAGCTTCTTAATTTTCTATAATTTCCTAATTCATTTAAAACAAAAAACAAAAAACAACACTCTGGAACTCTTCTTAAGGCTATAAAATTCTAAAATGCCTCATTTTCCAATCTTCCTCATTACACTGTTGATCTAGATCATAAGCACTTATTTTATGGTACTCTCCAGTTTCATTTTTCCCTATAGCTATTGATTTTCTAATTTTTATTCTAATCCTGTGTGACAGATCTAGAAAGTAGACTGCCCATGAGCTTCTTTCAATGGTGTGGAAAAGGTGCAATGTGAGTAAAGGAAAAGATCTCTTAAACATTCAGAGTGAGCCATAGTTGCTATGTTTCTTACCAGTAAAGGCTTATCTGTATTATTATAGCTTCCAACTCACTAAAGAATAAGGAATATCTTTATATGATAGAAAGAAAATTGATTTTAAATCAGTGATCATATAAAACCATGATTTGGTAAGACTCATTAATGAATTAGCTTTTGTGACAGCCTGGGTGAACCTCTATGATTATCCTAAGTAAAATAAGCCCATTGGAGAAAGACAAATACAATATGATTTCACTTATACGTAGAATCTAATTAACAAAATAAACTGATGAACAAAAAGAAATAGAGACATGGATACATGGAATAGACTGACAGCTGCCAGAGGGGAAGGGTGTTGGGGGACTGCATGAAAGAAGTTGAAGGGGTTAGCCAAAAACCAGGTATACATAACCCCTAGACATAGACAACAATGAGGTTATAGCCGGAGGGAAAGGGGGAAGGAAGGAAGTGGAGGTGGGCAAAGGGGGGAGAAATGGGGATGGAAAGGGACTTTGCTTGAGGCAATGGATCCACTATACAGCGTGAAGATGATGTTTTATTGAGTTGTACTCTTGAAACTTATATTGTTTTGCAAAGCAACGTCACCCCAATAAATTCAATTAAAAGATAAATGATTTCAACTAAAACAATAAAAAAAAAGTTATAACACTGTGAAGATACCCACTAAGCAGTAAGTATAATGTTTATTTACTGACCCATCAAAATGTCATTATCATTAAGTGATCCTTTATAAAATATAGTATATATAATTTATATACTTTATTAATTAAAAAGGCATATCCAAAATGGCAGGCTATTTTGTTATTCAACCCCCTAAAAAACTACTGAGGTTGAACTCAACAAATTCTCCTTTTTAATTTTAGTGTTGTAGTATTAAGTACAAATCAGTTACAAATGAAATTTGTTACTTAGAATACATTTGCAATTTGATTATGCCACATTTTTCTATTTTTAAAAAGTGATTTTTAAATTGTGCCTTTCCTAAAAGGTTTAAAATCAATTTTCCAAAAGAAGTTTAGTTCAGTAAAAATTTTGGAAGGAACATTTGTTTCTATTGCAGCAGTATGTTTTCTTTAAATATGAAAGATCCCTTAAATCTTGTTATACAACTGAGTCCCAAGGAATTCCATGACTTTGACAAGGTCACATACA
Source organism: Miniopterus natalensis (assembly GCF_054644295.1). Taxonomy (NCBI): domain Eukaryota; kingdom Metazoa; phylum Chordata; class Mammalia; order Chiroptera; family Miniopteridae; genus Miniopterus; species Miniopterus natalensis. Next base: position 67,412,427 of record NC_142082.1, on the reverse strand, counting down.
GAATTATTTGCATAACTAATACTAAAACCATAACTTTTTATTTATATAGTTCTTCCTAATATACACTGTTGTATATTGTGTGTAATTATTATTAGGAAATAATAAAAAAGTAAATGGTTCACAAATTATTTTATACCATCAGCTGGCAAAATATTAATTTACCTGTGAATAATAGATTAATACCCTGTCATCTTAGTGGGTAACATCATTTAATACAGAAAAACATGAAGTGTCTGAAAGACCCTACTGTTGTTTGTAATGTAGGCCATTATCAGCCAATCTGGAGACCAATTAATGATGGATTCATGGATATTAGAAATTTCAGAGATTTTCTTTTATCTGAAAGTATGGATTGCATTATATTAGTCTATGTACAATATCCAAAATATATTAACATATGAAACTGTAACCTAAAGACTATAAACACTATAAACTGTAGACTTTAGAAAGCAAATAAGCAGTGCAAATACTATATTTATTATGGTGTTAAAGCTGTAGGTAGTATTTAAAAAAAAAAGTCAGACCGCATCAACCCTGTGTGTTTATTGTACATGGTTCAAGACATGCCTTAAGTTCTGATAATTAATAAATTAAAGAATTAAGTTATGAGTTTCAATACTTTCATTTTCATATATATATATATTTAATCCTCACCTGAGGATATATTTTTAATTGATTCTAGAGAGAGAGGAAGGGAGAAGGAGAGAGAGAAAGATCTCAACGTGAGAGAGAAACATTGATCGGTTGCCTCGTGTACAAGCCCTGACTGGGGATCTAACCCACAACCCAGGTATGTGCCTTGACTGGGAATAGAATTCATGACTCTTCTGTTCACAGCTCATGCTCTAACCAACTGAACCACTCTGGCCAGTACTTCACTTTTATATTTTATGTCTCCTAATATCTTTAAATACTTAATGATTTATGGAGATGTGATAACCTTTGCTAACTTAGTAAAACTTCCCACTGTAAAAATAAATCTGTATTTTGTTTCATAATACATAAATAAAAAGGAAAAGATATGTTGCTATTTAGAACACTCAAGTCATAGTTTCCCTTAGCTGAGAGCGTAATAAATAATTTCTATGTGTTTAACATCAACTTAATACAGAGTATAAAGATTTAAATTTTTCCTTAGGAAAATTAAAAATATTTGTTACTCATTCACATTGTAAAGTTGCTTTGTCCTGTCTAATGAACTCTTTAAAATCCTTCTCACAAAACAGATTCAAAAGTGTCTAGCTTTAATATACACAAATCAGTGAGTGAATGAGGGGAAGTGTGATTCAGTTTCAAGAAAGCATCTCACTTGTCCCCATGTCAGACATTCTTTCTTTAGCATCTTAAATTTTTAAAATTGTACTCATTGATTGAACAAAATGAAATATTTTCTGTTAAGTTGATTCAATACACTGAAGATAAAATTGTATTACATTGAAATAATGTGCTCACTTGATATACTTCAAGTTCAGCTGGTATATTTAGAGGTATTTAAAACAAAGCTTTTTGAATAAAGAAAACTCCAGGTAACATTTGAGCAAGGGATTTGTTACTGGAGCAGTTCTGCCTCAAGCCCGCCTGTAGTGTATGGGCCCTTGATTTCGCAACATGAATCCAGACGGGTTTGAGAGTATGTTTATTAAAGCTGCGGACAATGAAACAAAGAAAGAAATTAGGGTAGAAGAAACAACAGGGAAGAGCCTAAGCGGTGCTCTGCATTGGCTCTCTAGAAATGCAGGAAAGAAATGAGCCAAGGAGGGGCTGCTTTAGCTCACTGGGAATTCAGAGAAAAAGGTGGCCTTGGAGACAGGATCGGGGAGTGAGCCTGGGTCCAGCTGCTGCCGCCTACCCCTTCCCTGGCTGCAAGTCTCACAGGACCTTTAGAAATTAGGAAGAAATATAAAGTTCACGGCGAGCAAGAGGCATGAGCATGCTCTAGAATGAGCCCACCTTGAGTCTTTGTCCTCAAGGCTTTTAATCCATTTTTCTCTCTGCAGACAAGAATCTTAGGGGAGGGTTTCAGTAGACTATTCATCAGCTTTCCAGGCACATTTTAAAATATGCCGATGCATTAAAATGAATGTATGGGGGAATTTTGGATAATTCCTTGGTTTGTTTTGCTGTTTTACTTTTATTTTACTTTTATCTTAGAAGTTGTTATTTGTTCCCCAACTTCATCTGTCTTTGGGGTTAGCTGGCACAAGTGGCATTAATTGGGCCTTTGTTCTCTGTTTTCCCAGGCCAGGGTGATTTAAGCTGTGTATTCTCTGGTCAGGGAGGAGGGTATGAGCCATTTGCTCTCAAGTGTCCTTGGTTGGGGAAGATAAAGTCTTGCAGTTCACAAACTGGCTGCAAGCTGCCCAAACTGTTTGGCCTTGTTTGATTTTCTTGTCTCAGTTTCCCCATTCCACTTGTCCAGGGATTTTCCTAACTTATTATCCTGCTACAGAATAACATTCCACTTGAAATAAATTAACTGAATAAGATAGGCATATACTAAATATCATTACCTTTTAGAAACTTTCCCTACCTCTTGCAAACTTTCCATAAGTTAATGTCGGCACTAGTCCTTAAAATAAAATTAACTGTAGGATTTGGCACTACTTTTGATTTGATCCTGCTTATGACATGCTTACAGTTGAGGTATAAAGAGTTTTTTAAAGCTCAATTACAAGTTATAACACAAGCTATGTCCGCCATGGAAATCAGCCTCAGGAATAGAAAATAAATGGAGAATGAGAGAGGGTTCAAGATCCAAAGGAAAACTGAAATGAAGATTAGAGATAAATAAAAACTAAATCAAGGAAGAAACTATGGTGAAACAGTTTTAACGAGGTTAAAGACTGAAGGTGAGAAGGTTCCATGGAAAGGAGATATAAGAAAAAAAGAGGTTAAGAGGAGCTGAAAATTCCTTTAGGAGAATGATCGAAGGACATTAGTGCAGCTAGTTCTCACTAAAGCTGCATCAATCTTTGTTTAGGAATTTGTTCAATGGAAATTCAGATTAATTGCAACAAATGATAAGAAGGAGAGTTAGCAAGATTCAGGTGATAAAGCCTGGGTACTTCTATTAAGTTTTGATGATAAATTGAGACTGCTAAAGGATTTTAATGTTTGTATGTGTTTTGAAGTATAATATTTATATTTACATTTTAAAATTTATGGATTTCATTTTTATGAAATTGATACACAAATGATATTAAAAACAAGATTTAATAAATAGCGTTATAATGAAAAGCAATAGTATCTTACCCCATACATCTCACCTCTGCTTTGTTTAGGAGTGTATTTTTAATTATTTTATGGTTCTTTTCCCCATTGCCTCTATTTAGGAAATAATATGTTTTACCATTATATGTTTACTGTGTGTGATAATAATTAAAAATTTAGCTCATTTTAACAAATTTTGGCACATCCAGCCAACACATTTTGCAGGATAGATAAATGATTAACTTTGCATCTTATACTGTCTCCTTTGTACGTTGTTAGAATATTCACTCTTTCATCAATTATAGTATGCATTCTTTTACTATTGATTGTGGATCATATTTTAGCTTCTAGTGTTTGTCTCTGTGGTACATGAAATAAAGGTGTATATTACAAAATATTGATCCTTGGATACAATGATAATTTAATGGATGAATCTTAGAATCAATTGACTCTTAGATTTTATGAAAGATTTTTATTGATGTTATTAAACCTAAATATTGAATCAAATTTGAAAACAAATGATATTAATGTCACAATATAAATGTGATTTACTTATTATACAAACATAATTTATGCAGTTATTTAAAATATTCTGATTTTCTTCATTTTTTATTGTATTTTAAAATCTAAGTTATTTAAATTTTTCAATCTTTAGAATGCCCATTTCTTTTGGAAACCTTTGTCCTGGAATTCCTCCATCATTCTGATATAATATTAACTGAGTTCTCATTAGGAGAGCAACAGAGAGATATTCATGGGACATCATTTCATTGCTCTCCAGATTTGATCATTTGTTATAATGAAATTCTTATTTTGTTGAGGCATATCAGTCATAACATGCCAAGAAATAGATTGTTAAACATTTTTGAGGACTTTATAAAATGTATGAAATGTATTTATTTTCCCTTATTATTATTTAGTAATTTAGATGAATTTTATAATTCTATAGCAAATAATCTTTTTTTAGATTATTTTTTACTGATTTTTATCATTAGTCTAACAAATGAGATGTGATTTTAGTCTGATTAGCATATACTTTCATAGTAATTTTTTTTTAATTAAAAAACAATTTTTTTTAGATGCTCCAGAAAATAAGAGTTTTGTGTTTCTTTTATGCATTTGAGATTATGTGCTCTGATGAAGGAGGTTAAGGCTTATTTCAAAGGTGTGTTAACCTAGATGCACAGAAACAATGGACAAAGCTTGCTTAAAAACATTTCACTAGCTATAGGTCTGGGGGTGACTACCCACCATGACCTTCCCAGTTAGGAGTTTGTGATTATGACAGCACCTCATTTCACCCACACGTGCTTTTTATTGACTGTATTCTACCTGCTTATTTCTCAGAGGTTGCTGTTGTTTCTGTTGTTTCCTCATTATTGAATTTAAAATAAAGAAAAATGACATAATAGTGAGTTTTTGACTGGTCTGAAAGAGCTTCCTAAAAAAGCACATTTTTTAATCTTTTGTCTTTCTTTTTTTCCTTTCTTTTGTTTTTGTGTGTGTGTGATTTTTTTTAGTTAGTTTTTTTTTTTTTTTTTTTTTTTTATGTATTCTTCCAGGAAACTTTTATAATCATCCCTCATTTGTGTTCTGAATTGCTACAATGTATGTGTAGTGTTTTGTGTGTGTCACTCAACCCAGATTAGGCTGCCTGTCATAACAAAAGCCTACCTCATGAGAAAGGTGCTGGTTAAAAGGAAAGAGGTTTATTGGAGTGCAGCATCTCGAGAAGATGGGGGAATCCTATCCTCAAAAACCCATCTCCACAATTCAGTACAGACAGAGGGTTTTCTTAGGAGGGAGAAGGAAAGCAGAGATCAGGGGGAGGGTCTGTGGACACACAGGCAGTGTCCTTGGAGGTCCCAGTATGGATTTTCATGGTCGGCATCCTTGAGTGGGCCATCTGGATTTTTGTAAGTGAATTCCTGTGTCTGAGTGGCCAACATTAGCCGGAGCCTTGAAGTTCACACAGGAACTGAGACTGCTGGATTGTGAAGTATACTAAAAAAACTTTCAACATGCAGCCTCTAGTTTGGAGAGAAAAATCGGGTTAAAGTAACAGGCTGGGTTTAACATTTACTAAGATTAATATGGGTGGCTTTATATAAGTATAGCATATTCATTCTCCATTACATGTGTGTGTGTTCTGTAAACTGATTGATTCTTTTTAATTCATAGAATTTTATATCTTGGTTCTGTGACTACCTTGCATTATTTCTTTGGTATTTTCCTCTCCTATTTTTTTCTTGTTCTTTCTTTCTAAAAGCATATCTATTTTAGACTGTTGGACCAGATTTATTTTGTTATACATATATTATTTTTGGTATATTTTTATTTTATTTGTTCCATTTCATGGTTATTAACTGGTGGGTTTTACTTAGGGATAAAAATGATCAAACCTGTGCTTTAAAAATATAACTCACCCCAGTGTAGGAAACTGTTATTACCCCTTTCTCTAAAGAGCTTAGCAAGATAACTGCAAATATCCAAAGACTATGCTGAGATTATATTTATTTTTCATAGATTTCTTTTTTCCTTTCTTTAAAAAATTAATTATTGCCCCTTTGATGAAAATTTTCTTAAAATTCAATTTATATAAAATGCTTCTGATAGACCTAAAATTAGTATATATAGCTTAAGCTATAAATGATCTGTTATACTATTAAAGATCTATATCTATAAATAAACTTGTAGAAATTGTGTGGCTGATAATTATCTCGTTTTAAAATAATATTTTTTATCTATCTAGATGTTTAAGTAATACAGGGAAATGCATTTTATTGGAAATCTGCAATATGCAATATTATATTAACCTGGGAATAAAAGAAGAATAAATCTCAAGGAGTTCATGCTGTATCCATGCGTTGGATATGTGAACAAATAAGTTTAATGTAATATTTAAGTGCTGTAAAAGTAACATGTAAAAACAATACTAAAATTCAGGGAATTAATTCAGTTGATTCACAGGTTCAGTTTGTGGGGGTTACTAAGGAGGTAAAGTTATTGTAAGATTCTTAGAAAAAGTAACTTATGAAGTAATTAGTCCTTTATGGATTGGTAACATTGTACATAAAGCTAGAGATCAGATGCATTGAATCACACATATAACTCCTATGATAATCATAACCCCTATTATTTGAAAAAGTATAGCAAGCTCAGTATTTTTTAAAAATATTCCCAAATTCTTTCACTGGTGAATTTATGGAAAATGATGTTGAAAATTGTGTTTGAAGAGTAAAGGTGAGATGAAATGGTAATCAACCTTGAATGTCAGGCTGAAGAATGTGAATTTATAAAGTTGGAAATATTCAGGTGAGTTGTAGTATGCATTTTTTTTAACAAGAGAGAAGTATGAAATTCTATTCTAGAGATAGGAATTAAGAAATTCTTAAAATAACTATTATATCCTAAATATTAGTACTATATTACTTCAGCATACCACAGAAACTATATAATTAAAATTCCTGTTAAAATATGATCTGCCATTCATTCTTTTTCTACTACTAAATCTAGGGAGACTAATAAACACAATACTGGAGATGTGCACATTCTTGCTTTTAATTTTGATCCTCAGCTGGAATTATAAAAGTGATTTTAACTGTTAGACATCTTTGAATAATTAGAGTTGGTTATGAACCATTGCAAGGATGCCTAAGATTATGTAGTTTCATTACTATATCTATAACCCCATGGGATTTTCACTCTTTACTCTCTGTAGAGTTGATTTATGCCAACACATTAACATTATTTTCCTAAGTATATTTTTAACAAAGGGTTGCCATGTAAGGTATTTTGCATTGCTGGACTTAATCTCTGGAGAAGAGAAGTTAATATGGACCAAAATGCTATAGTATTGATGGAATCAGAAAGAAAACACCATTGATCAATATGTTATTGACTTACTTTATCAAGAGATTTCATATTGAGATATCAAGAAAATATAATTTACTACAAATCATAGCTGTATGCAGGCGGCATTAATTGGGCTAATCAAATAGGATTTTCAATTTCTGTCTGCCTACTGTTTTTATTATCTGCCTACTCTTTCCTTGTTTCTTGCCATATATTGTAGCACATGAAAGCCACTTACATTATTTTTTACTTGTAAGCTATAACATTTATTTTTATAAGTGCTTTGCAATTGTAAACTTTAAGGACGGTAACTGAAATCCAGTAAGTTGGTTCTCAGTGAATAATATTTAACAAATCAATATTTTATAACAAATTTAAAGGGTAATTCAATATTTTCACCTTCTGGATGATATCATTCTCTAGATGTCCTCTGGCCATGAAGAGTCCTATTTTCTTCAGCTCCAGCTCCAGCCATTTATAGTGGAATCTGACAGAAAAAAAACTTTCACCTTTTTACAGATGTGCTTGGGATCTCCAGGGCTTGTAGGATGCAGGAGTGACACAGAGGAGATTTGTCAGTGTTGACTTTAACACACTCTAGAGAAATACTGATTATGGCTGTTGAACATTTTCTTAGCTGCTGTCCCTGCTCAGTGTTTGGAATCAACTCAATATTTCTGACTAGAAAATCCTAGAGGAGTATTTGTAGGGGCCTATCATCTACTGGCAGGCAGTCGATAAAGCTCATCCAACTTTAAAGTGTATGCAATTTTTAATATTTATAGTCAGTATTAACTACCAGTACTATTTTTATACTTGGTTATTTTATATGACTGTATACTCCTATGACAATTTATCATGCTCCAGTTTCATGTCTTATATTCAAAAATATGTTTTTCAATTTTTCAATTACAGTTGACATTCAATATATATTTAAAAAAAAAAAATTTTTTGCTTAAAATATTACAGTTGTCCCTTTTTCTCCCCAGTGACCTGTTCCACCCTGTCCCAACCCCCTCCCCAGTCCCTCTCCCCACCATTGTCCATGTCCTTGGGTTGTGCATATATGCATATAAATTCTTTGGTTAATTTCTCCCCCTCCACCCACCCACCCTTCTCCATCCCTCTGACATTCGTCAGTCTGATCTATGCTTTCATGTCATTGAATCAGTTAATTAAGTTCTTTAGATTACACGTATAAGTAAGATCATGTGATGTTTGTCTTTCTCTGCCTGGCTTATTTCACTTAGCATAATTTTCTCCAGGTCTGTCCATACTGTCCCAAAGGGTATGAGATCCTTCTTCTTTACAGCTGTATTGTATTAATTTCAGTGTACATAGTGATTAAGCATTTATGAAGTGATCATCCCAATAAATCTAGTACCCATCTGACACCATACATAATTATTACAATATTGCCTAACTTTCCTATGCTATACTTTACATTCATATTACTGTGTAATTATAAATTTGTACTTCTTAATCCTTTTATCTTTGGACTCATTCTCTTCATCACCCTCCCATCTGGCAACCGTCAAAGTGTTCTCAGAATCCATGAGTTTGTTTCTGTTTTGTTTGTTCATTTATTCTGATTTTTAGATTCCACATATAAATGAAATCATATGTACTTGACTTCTTCTGCCTGACTTATTTCACTTAGCACATAACCTGTGGGTTCATCCATGTTGCTATATATGGCAAGATTTCATTCTTTTTTATGGCTGGGTAATATGTCATTGTGTATATGAATCACCGATTCTTTATCCATTCATCAATCAATGGACACTTAGGTTACTTCCACATCTTAGCTATCGTAAATAATGCTGCAATAAGCATATGAATGCAGATGACTTTTCAAATTACTGTTTTGAGTTTCTTTGGATAATTACCCAGAAGTAAAATTGCTTGTTATATATTCTTTGCTTTAAAGTCTGTAATAACTTTTTTAGATATATCTTTATTGATTTCAGAGAGAGAAAGGGAGAGGGAGAAAGAGAGATAGAAACATCAATGATGAGAATCATCATTGATTGGCTGCCTCCTGCACCCCACAACTGGGGATCGAGCCTGCAACCTGGAAATGTGCCCTGACTGGGAATCGAACAGCAATCTTCTGGATCCTAGCCGATGCTCAACTGCTGAGCCATGCCCAGCTGGGCTGTAATAAATTTGTTTTTAAAGCCTATTTTATCTAGTAAAAGTATTGCTACCCCAGTTTTTTTGTTTTGTTTTTTTAAATAACTTTTTCATCCCTTTACTTATAGTTAGTATTTGTCTTTCAATCTGAAGTGAATCTCTTTTAGACAGTATATATAAGGGTCTAATTTACTTACCCATTAATCTCACCCTGCTCTTCCTCACACCTTCCATCTGAGATCTGTCAGTCTGTTCTGTGCTTCCATGTCTATGGTTCTATTTTGTTTGCCAGTTCATTTTATTCATTGGATTCCACATATAAGTGAGATCATGTGATACTTGTTTTTCTCTGACTGGCTTATTTCACTTAGCATAATAATCTCCAGGTCCATCCATGCTGTCCCAATGGGTATGAGATCCTTCTTTTTTACACTTGGATAGAATTCCATTTTGTAAAGGTACCACAGTTTTTTATTCACTCATCTGATAGGCACTTGGGCTGTTTCTAGATCTTAACTATTGTAAATTGTGCTGCTATGAACATAGGGGTGCATATATTCTTTCTGATTGGTGTTTAGGGTTTCTTAGGATATGTTCTTAGAAGTGGGATCACTGGGTCAAACTGCAGCTCCATTTTTAATTTTTGAGGAGCCTCCATACTGCTTTCCATAGTGGCTGCCCCAGTCTGCATTCCCACCAGCCGTGTACTAGGGTTCCCCTTTCTCCACACCCTTGCCAGCACTTGTAGTTCCTTGACTTGTTAATGGAGCCATTCTGACAGTTGTGAAGTGATACCTCAATGTGGTTTTAATTTGCATCTCTCTGATGATTAGGGACATTGAGCATTTTCTCATGTGCCTCTTGGCCATCTGTATGTCCTTGTTTGAGAAGTGTCTATTCAGGTCTATTGTACATTTTTTAATTGGATTGTCTCTCTCTTGTTGAGTTGTATGAGTTCCTTATATATTTTGAAAATTAACACCTTATAAGACATATCCCCAGCTAGGCCTAGAGATACTTTCTGAGGTTCTAAGAAATTGCTCATGATATTAAGCCTATTTTCCTATTCTTTACTACTGATTCTTAATGCTTGGCTACTCTGATCAACTGTAATGAAAACACTTTACACAAAAGTCACACTTTCTGATTTTTTCCTGTGTTTTTATTTGTATAAATCGATTCAGCAAGCCTTTCATAAATATGTGAGGAAAGAGATGACATAGAGCAAGAAGGTCAGAAGTCAAAAAGGAGGCTTTGAGACAATTTAGTTGTCTATTAAATTGTGAATAGATAGCAGACGTTTTACCTTCTAAAATAGGTAAATATCTTTATTTGCTGAGAATATCAAAACAATTGCCCAGTGTAGCAAGATAGCTGCTTGCTTTCAAATTAAATACCATCCTAGACTCAGTTGGGAGAGTGGAGGCCTGTACAAGTAGTTCACCATCACCATTCCAGCACAGGTAAATGTGTTATTTGGTCAAAAATAACTTACTCTTAAACAAGCTACTAAGTGATAATTTAGTAGATATCTTGTTATTTTCAAATGTATTATAAAGAGTGGAAGTGCAAAGAATATTTTCATATTGAAATATTAACACCAAATATTCCACATTTTCTGGATTTGTTAGCATAGCAGTTGCTACTTATTTAGTGTAATTAACATTTGTTAGCTTGTCATATAGCCAGGTATTCAGTCATTTATGTTTATTTTTTTTCTATTTTCTGTTTTGTTTACTTTGTTTATATAGTTGCTACTGAAATATAACCTTAATTTAATTATTCTTTAAATGTATACATTTATCTATATTATAGTTCATTTATATTCACTATGTGAACTGTCTTTTATTTAATTATAAGGTGTTTAATATATTTTATTTATTTTAATTAATGTTTAACTTCTAAGTGTCTATCTTTATTTCTCTTCTCATATTTCAATTTTCTCAGCCTGAAAAGGCAATGTAGCAGGTTTACAAAAAGCATTCCTGTTGAAAATCTCAGGTAGTGATAAACAAGCAGTCCCCTTTCAAATCCATGTCAGTATGAATCACAACAAACCAAAATTTAAAAAGTACCAGAGAATATTTCAAACTCTTACCTAAATGCTTTATTAGAGCAAAGACTATAGAGTGCCTGAAGAAGGATTCAGCTAGAGGAAATGTATAATATCTGTATGCAAACAACTGTAATCACGCACTTCACATGATTGCATGTAGTTGGCACTGTTTTTAGTGCTAGTAGCACCAAAAATATGAATTCAGTATATCCCTCTTATATTTTAATAATGAGTAACTATTTCTTCAAACATTTAGAGACACTACTGAGTCAGACACCTTCTTTCTTTGCTGGGGCAACACATAGAAAAAACAGACAAACCAAAAAAACCCTTTAAGTTTATAAAGGTAGCATTTATTCATTGATTGATACATCCAAATATATATATATATATATATAAAATGAGCAACTGTACCACACCAGCTACAGTATAGATACCGGATATACAAATGGATGTGTAAACACATCTTGCTCTCCTGTAATTCACAGATCAATTGTCAGTACACAAAATTATACTAAAATATATGTCAGCAAAATGACAATATATTTATTCACCAAATGTATAGTTGAACAAATGGATAATTACTCCAAGCTGAGAAGATTATAAACAATTACACAATATAGTAAAAAAAAAGAGTAATAAAGTCTCTTGAGGAAGAAATAAAATGGTCCAAATAGTATAGCACCATAGAACAGTGCTATGATGTTAAAAATATATACAATAATGACAATGAAATTAAAATTATTAAAATTCAATGAAGACAAACTAGTAATAAAAATTGGCAATATTGCAATGAAGATGGAACTTAAAAACCTATGCATCAAATTGTCTTTCAAGTCAGTTACAAACTCTAATAAAAAAGAAAAAAGAAAGAAGTTACTTATATATGTGTACATTATCTAGTTTTACAAAGGTTTTTTGTAAATCTTTATTGAAAAACTGGGTATTCTTCTTAAATTATTCTCTTAATAAATTATTTCATATAAAGTTCATAAAATTCAGTTATTTACTATAGCAATATTTTGATTGCCACAGTGTGCTAATGATAGTCCTAGATATTTTGACCACAAATATAAAAATATATAAAGCTTTTTCTTACCCCACCAAAAATTGAGATAAAAAAATAGTAATATATGTAATGATAGAGTTATTTTCATTTATAACTTTTAATTTTATGTTTATTTAGATTATGTCTTAATAAGTAGTGACTCTTCCTAGTTTAAATAGCATTTTAAAAAATGTAGTTATTTCTATTCAACATAACTCAATGACATAGCAACCTTTTTGTGAGCTTTGGGAGTAAAATTACCAATACAAAGATCGTATTTAAGCCAAGTGCTTGTGAACTATTTAGAATACTATATCATTTGAAGGCATATCTTTATCATTTTGTGTGTATGAGTGTTCTGTAGATATAGTTATTCTTATATAATAAGAAAATGATACCTCCGGGCTATCAGATTTTTTATGGCTAAATATAATGCCAATACTGCAAGGTAAAGAAATGCTGGTATAATGCCCATGCTTGCTTTCTTCACTGCATTGCTAGAGATCAATCCTTGCTTGGTACTCTGTAAAACACCTGTATTTTTTCATGGAATATGCCAATGAGTGTCTGTTTATTCCACAACAGAGAGTTGAGTGTTTAGTTATTTTTAATAGAAAACTGTTATGATTTCACTATGCTCAATCAGACTTATAATTCTTACTTTTAGATGGAGTATGCATATAATGGATTGCATATTTTGTCTGAGGTAAATACAGTCATATTGATGTAGGAAAAATGTAAAAGACATTAAAATTTTTTAATACACATTTACTTCCTTGATCTTCCATGCAGAATGTACTTAAGAGGTGTTTGTGAATATACATTTGTAAAACAGGCTCCTCAGTTGCATGAAATAGATATTGATTCTGACTAACTTAAGCATTAGGAGAATTTACTGAATAGTTATTTACCATCAAAACAGGAGGACCAGGCTTAGAAAATAGGGAAGAAAAATAGGAATCTAGAGAACAAGGCTACTTTCTACATGGAACCACAGAAGCAACCTATGAGTACCTTCTTGCTATAAGTGGAGACAGATAGGCTCAGTTTGTATCAGCACCATCACCACCAGTGTCACCAATCAATTGCTTATGCTGGCACTTTAGCTACAGATGCCCCTCAGAACTTATATCACTGCCACAACAGTCACTGTTTAATTTAATTTCTTTATTGTCTCTGCTTATTTTAATCAGTACATCAGATTCAAAGCTAGAAATAAGCATGTCTAATTGGCAGAAATTCATACAATGGGAAATTTCCCATGCATCAGAGTGGGGTTAAATTGCTTCACACTTAAACAAGTAGAAACATCTCCCGCTTTCCATATTAAAAGATGCCACAACCAATATACATCATTTTTCCAGTTTGTACTTTCAATGAAAAAAATCAAACAAATTGTGTTCCTCATAAAATGCAGTGATACCTTTTCAACTATCCCTCACGTAATTAAAAATGAATTCCCTCTCCAAAGAGGAGGAAAGAATGAAAGAGTAGAGGCAGCAGGAGTGAGGGAATGTGGGGTAAAGAAGAAAGGAAAAAAAGAAAGAAGAAAGAGTGGGAAGGAGGGAGGAAGGAAAGGAGGAAAGAGAAGAAAGACAGGTAACAACCAACCAACCAAACTGTGTGTAAATTTGTATCTCTTACTGCATTCAGGTCCATGTTTAGCTCTCTAGGTGACATGTTTCTCCTACCTTGTTCATGGATCTATCACACAATTTTGGAGTTGAGGGTGTTTGACATCACCTTTAATTTGATCAGTGAAATATCTATAGTGGGGAATCTATAGAAAGAATTCATGTGGGGCAAGAATATTCATACAAATCAAGCCTGTTTTTAGTAGCTCGCCCTCAAAACATTGTGTAAGTCTCCTTCTCATTAGGCTTCCAATTCTATTTCCTCCAAGTCCCTGTTCAAAGCCAGCAAGTAGCTCCTTACCGTGCATTAGGATAGATCCTTGTCTCAATTTCTCTTTATTTCCAGAAAAATTAACAATAACATACTCCGCTCAGATTTATTCCCTCTCCATTTATAGATCACCTTTGCATTGAATTGAACCATAATAACAACCCTGTTCCAGCGGATTTCAGCATGTCAAAAAGATTAATGTGTAAACCAGATACTAGTCTTTTGCTTTGTTTTGTTTTTTTGTTGTTCCAGTCAACTGGTCATAGGCAATTGCCCTTGAAATCCTGTTTCAGAGACTGAGAATGCAAATTAGTGTGCATCGACCTGATGGTGGGATGCTGGTATGTACTCCTATGCCACTTACAAGTTAGAGACATCAAATAGCATCCAAGGGGGTCAGATACCATGGCCCTTAGCATTCCATGACTAGATCATTCAATCTTTAAGCTCAATTCCTAGACCAAAAGCTGTTTTTCAAAATGAACACAGTTATTGTAATTCTGTCATCGGGGATTTCTACAGCCTCCTTACAGCATCCTTATTAGTCGCAGACATTTTGATATTCAGAACCTTAAGTACTGAGTGGCAATACTGCTTGAAGTTTTGCCCAAACCTGCTGGAATGCATTGTCTTGTGCTGAAATGGCTTACCAAACTTTTAAGCCACTGAGGGGATAAATGAGAGCACTGGAACACTTTATTTTCAAAATCCTAGGCAACTCACCTATTTTACAACTCTCTTAGCAATAGAAGGTGTAAGCTGTGGTATGCTTCTTTACTTTGGAGGGGATATCAAATATTTCACAGACATGTAAACAACAGGAAAAGTCATTAAGGGGCCAGCTTGTAAATGTTATCTCTGACCTCTAGCATGCATATATTTTGTCAAAGCATTTAGGAACAGTTCTACAGGATCACATAACATTATTTAATATAAACAGTCAATTGTAGTGTAATGCTTTGTGTAATTATGATATTACAAATGTACCTTGAATTTATAATGCTTTAGGGCCAGGAAAACATCAGGACAAGGCAGGGAATATATATTGCTACCTATTTCAGATAAAAGCCAGCTGATTATGATATTTCATGTTCCTTGGGCTAGAGAGAAAAGTATTTTCTATTCTAAAAATTACACACTGGTTGCCAGGGACTGATTTGCTCAAGGAATACATTCTCATCACAAACAATAGCTGTGATTGCATTTGCAGGTGATTGATTTTAAAACAATCCAACTGCCATTTTCAAATATAATCTATACATGTACTGGAGAGTGAAAATGTGGGTGGTATAAGCATCGATATCTTTGAATCTTGCATTCTTTAAAGATGACACTAATTCTTGTAATCCCCTTCAAGTTATGGCATTGGAATTGATTTGTTCTTTAGTTCTTTGGTAGTGTGTGGGAGTTCCAAATCCTTTCACTTGACTTTTTCTACCATCATAATCATTATCTCAGTATCAAGATGACATTGTGGTTTTTCTTCCAGTTGGTAAAAATGTTTTTTAGAATAATATACCCATAATAAGAGAAATAAACATTTTATGGATGATAGATATGAGTTAACCTATCATGAGGTACACTTAGAACAACATAACAGGTATCTCTTGATTCCATTAAGCCCAGTTTGACCCATGGAACACAGATTCATTCTGAAATCTACAGGAATTAGTATTATTTTAAAATCAATGTCCAGTGATTCTTCAAAGAGATGGATGTCATTTTATCTAGTGTAAGTAGTAGGTCTGAAAGAGCTGAGAAAAGTAGCAGCATTACTTGTGGATGGTCAGAGAATTCCTATTCTTTTATTGCTTTATGTTAGGGCAAGAAAAGTTTCATGTGTAGATATATATATATTTTTTACCTGTATTATACTTTCTATAGGAATAAAGTGATCAGAATATTATATTAAAAACTGTTCACATAGCCTTGGCTGGGTAGCTCAGTTGTTTAGAGCATTGTCCCAATATGCCAAGGTTTCAGGTTTGATCCCCAGTCAGGGCACATAGGAGAAGCAACCAATGAATGTGTAAATAAGTGGAACACCAAATCCATGCTTCTCTCTCTCTCTCTCAAATCAATAAATTTTTTAAAAAGCTCACATTATAATTCAAGTGAATATGTCTATTTCAAATGAATAGGGCCTAACTAAAGTAAATAATTTAACAATTTTCAATGAATAAGAAGATTTATCAAAATTTTATGTAAAAATATAGATCTTGGTTAGAGGACATGTGATCTACAAAACCTAAATTTAGAAAACACACTACTCTACATCTCATAGAAATGAACATAATCTTTCTTTTAAAAGTGAATAAATGACATGAGTATTTCCATTTTATTTAAAAATAATCAAGTGAGGCATTCTAGTTGCTACAAAATTCAAAAACAATCTTGATAAATATAGATGGGACTAAAACTTCTTATTCGAAAGGCTCAGGGTAATTTTTTTCAGAGATATTTTGGCTCACTGAATACATTTTACAGTTCTAATACTATAATTTTAAAGACTTGTTTTATCCATGTATAGTTGCTCTACGAGAACAGTAGTATGAATATGTTAATGACACAGGTTTTTATTAATAGCTTATCTAAATTAATTATGAGCATTATGGTAATAATAAATATATATTTTTCAAAACATAACTGAACTTACAACGTGGGTGGGAAGAAAGTATCACGTTTCACTTTATCTTAAAATTTGAAATTAAAATTTATGAAGTACAGTCCTTAAAGCAATATTAATGTTAACAGTAAATCTTTCAATTCATTATTTTTTATTTCTTCTTATTTACAGCCTGGCCTATTATATTTGTCAAATAGCTTTATCATTAAAGAGGCCTTTTGTGATATAAAACACCAATACATTTTATCTTCTGAAACAGATAATCAGTGATTGGCTTAGGAAAAGAGCTATTTATTTCTTAAAGAAGACCAGGATTTAGAGTCCCAGAGTTTCTCAGCTTATTAAAGAAGAATGATAGTAAACACTATAGGACTTAGAGAAACTTTTCTTTCTCTGGTTCCTTTAGTTAATGATATTTATTGTAGCCCTAGTTTACCAGTCTTTGTGATAGATATTAGGTACACAAACTATTGTTTAAAATACATACAATTTCTGCTCTCATGGAATTGACATCAACACTTCTTTGACTCCTTTAATTAAACCATTTATTATTTAATTGCCTTTTTGGAATCTTGTCTTTTTGTCCCCACCATTTATTTAAAATTGATATTACAGTATTTGCTGATGGCACCTTACTTGGTAAAATGTGTAAAATATATTTATGCCCTCATCGTATTTTACAGCTGTGAATTTGACATAGAAACTCTCTTGTGTTTTCTCAGAAAGATATTTAATCATTTTTATTTTATTCTTAAACAATAGTCAATGTGTGTGTGTGTTTCTTTGCTTCTCATGCTCCACTTGCCTCTTAAATCATTATGCTGTTTTTCAGTATTTTTCTGAACTCTCCACTCCTCCCCTGAAGTATATATGCAGTTTTCTACTTCAAAATCTGTAAATGGGAAGAAACTTCGGGAAAACGGGTAAGCACACACCCACAGCTCACACTACTTTGATGTCCAGTGATAGACCTTTCAGGGATGTTTCAGCATCCGATGTTTTGGTTTCTGGTCCTTGAAGGAAATGATTTCAATGGGTAACTGAAGCTCAGGAAAGACGGTGAGAACAACTAAGGAAATGTATGAATACTTCACTTGAGTGCTTCTGGAACCCAGTGAAAGGGTTTATCTTAAGAAATGGCTTGTATGAAAGGGAATAGAAGTGATTTATGTGCAGTATAGGTGAAGAAACAAAATATGTTTTAAAAATATGTTTCTGTTGATATTTTAGAGAGAGAGGAAGGGTGAGGGCAGGAAAGAGAAACATGGATATGAGAGAAACATTAATTGATTTCCTCTCTCAATGTCCTGAATGGGGATCAAACCGGCAACCTGGGCATGTGCCTTGGCTAGGAATCGAATTGAACCCTCCACCTTTCCGTGTATGGGACCATGCACCAAACAACCGTGCCACACCAGCCAGGGCTGTATACTATGTTTATGTCATACTACTCTTCAACATATGTATGCATATGTGTGTATCATACATACACACAGATCTTTCCATCCTGTATTTTAACTATGTTATCTATTAGTACTGGAAGGGGAAAAATGCATGATTAAGTTCAACCGATGAAAAAGAAAATGAAAGAGAAGGTTATGCCTGAAGAGAGGTATTTCTTATACCTTTAAAAATATTTGCCTATGAAAAATTTTATACCATGAAACATAATATGAGGCAGTCATAGATTCAGTGCTCATATTTTAACAAAAGTTAACTTTTTTTGCCAATGTTGAAGAATGAATGAGTTCACTATGTAGACAAGGAAAGGAAAACCACCTAAAAGTATAATGCTGATAATTTACTGACTTGTATAATGTTCTCTTGTCTTAAGTGAAGATGGAAACTGTGACTAGTTTAACATCAACAGAACATAGTGAGGTGATAGAATGTGACTGTGCGGAGTATTTTTGTGTTGTCTAAGGCTCCGTCACAGTGATACTCTTCTGTTGGTCTTGAAGAGCAAACTGCTATGACTACTCTTTCCCCTTGAGTGTCTGACAAAAAAATTAACTTAGAAGGCAGTGAGCCATCCATTCAGGAGGCTGTTATTATTTTTCTAAATTTTTGGTGGATTCTTTAAGATGTTCTATATACAGTATCATGTCATCTGCGTGTAGGGACAGTTTCACTTCCTCCTTTCCACCGTGGATGCCTTTTATTACTTCTACTTGAAAGATTGCTGTGGCTAGAAATTCCAACACTCTACTGAGTAATAATGGTGAAAACTTCCGTCCTTGTCTTGTTTCTGATCTTAGAGGAAAAGCTTTCAGCTTTTTACCATTGAGTATGATGTTAGCTGTGGCCTTGTCACATATAGCCCTTATCAAATTGAGGTAAGTTCCTTCAATACCTACTTTATTGACAGCTCCTCTTATGAAGGGATATTGAAATTTGTCAGACTTTTTTCTACCTCTTATGAGATAATATGATTTTTATTTCTCAGTTTTATTAATGTAATGGATCACATCGTTTTGCAGATGTTGAAGCACCAATTGTGCCCCTGATATAACTCCCACTTGATCATGGTGTATAATCCTTTTAATGTACTGTTGAGTTTGGTTTGCTAGTATTTTGTTCAGAATATTGAAATCGATACTCCTCAGTTGGCCTGTAATTCTTTTATTCTTTTTTTGTAGTGCCTTTTTCAGGTTTGGTATCAGGATAATACTGGCCTTATAGAATAAATTTGGAATCATTCATTTTTCTTTAATTTTTTTAAATAGTTTTAGAAGGATAGGTACTAATCCTTTTTGAAATGTTTGGTTGAATTCACTTGTGAAACCATCTGGGTCTGGGCTTTTGTTTGTTGGGAGAATTTTTATTACTGCTTCAATTTCATTACTAGTAATTGATTTGTTCAGATTCTCTGTTTCTTCATGGCTAAGTCCTGGAAGGTTGTATGACTACTCAAGTTAATTTTGCATCATTTCCTATTTGTTGATATAGAATATTATATATGTATATATTACAATAATATTATACATATTTGTATTGTATTATTACTGCTATAACTGCAAAGTATGTATGTTCCATTAGCTGTATTTATGGCTATTAAATATCACTGAGCATTTTACTCAATAAGTACATTAAGAGGAAAAATAATACTTCTTGACTGAGAATAAGAGATTCAGTGATTACTCTGAAATATTATTAGACATGGAAAGTAGTCCATATAAAGGGCCATTGTACTAAACAAAATTGTCCTGAAATGACTAAATATTTGGTTATATTTTATTTTTCTGTGAACAAACAAGTATAATAATTAAAATGTTTTTTTCTTACAAACTTTCAATTATATACCTAACTTTCCTGAATATTTTCTAATGTGGAATTCTCTTCAGAGTCAACAAAATATGTCTGTAATTTTAAAAGTATTGAGTTATATGAAAGCAGTACATGGTGTTCTCAGAGAATAAATATTGTGTATATTCTTATGTTTAAACAATTGGTAAATAAAATATAATAATATTTCATTTAATTTAGTTTGTAATGACTCAGTCTTTCTGGATTCTATAATCACCAGGAAATTAAGGTTGAAATTTAATATATAGGGAGAAAAAAATACTACATTATATAATAACCTATTAACTTTAGTATGCAGTCCAATGTCTATATTTACTGATTATGTACCTGCATAGTTATTAGAAATTTTAGATTCAATAAAGTTAGCTTGACAAATTATACAGCCAAAAGTTAATAATTTACCTCTTTCTTTGTTTTCTAATATTAAACATTATACAAGATGTTAGGTAATATATACCACTAATATACAATATTATAATAAATTGGGGAAGTAAATGACAGGCAGTTTTAATATGTAATTCTTTACAATAATATATGTTGTTACAGTCATAAAATTAACTACAAAATATTTTTGTAATATAGACAGTAAAATTGTTAATACCTTCATTCTTTGTTGAGTATTTTGATTGTCTTACCTTCTAATAACTGAAGCATATTTTTAAACTTGGTAGTTAAATTATAAGTCAATATTCTTCACATGATGAATTGACTTCTTTGTTTTAGTTATTTCAAAATATGGCTTACAGTTCCAAATGCACTCACACATTCATGAAAAAGTTTTCATTTGTTCAGATATAACTTTCAACCATTTTTCTGTCCATGCCATGTTGAGCATAATTCCCCAGCAATGCAGATCATAAACAAATGATGGCTAACAAGTTAAATGTGTCTTATAATTTTCAACGAAGGGTAAAATATATGAGTATCTATCTGGATCTCTACTGTTGAACCAGTAGGATAGCAGGATGGGAATTGGCTTATAGGATTGTAGGATCTGGCTGGGCAGATCTATAGGGCATATTGATAGGCTGAAATTCTAGGGCAAGTTATAGCCAACAGACAGATTTTCTTCCTCTTCAGAGAAACATCAGTTTTTATTCTTAGGTATTTCAACTGATTGGATAAAGCCCACCAAAATTATGAGGATAATTTATTTTATTCAAAATCAACTAGTTTAGATGGTAACCATATCTACAGAATACCTAAACACCAGCACCTAGATTAGTGTTTAACTGAACCTAGGCAAATTGATTAAAACTAGCATAACAACATGTGAAAATAAAACAGAAAAAGAAAATGTTTTTCTCAGTGCATATAAGATAAATAATTGGCTACTAATTTAGCTTGTATTGGAAATAAATACCAATGTGATCACCACATTTATTGTTTTAAAACACAAATTAATTTATGTAAAGATAATTTTATATTTTATCATTAATAATGGAAATTGATTTTTTAAACTTCAACTCAGGCATATGAAAATGTAAGTAGAAATGATCTACTTTCACTGTTATGTTTTAGCTCTATATTTTTCAAAATAGATTCAACATTTCCAGTGAAATAAAGATGAAACACCATGATGTGTTATTTTATGTTTGTGAAGAAACCACATGGTATTTCAGGGCTGCTCATAGTTATACATCCTTTGTGAAATACACTGCTGTTATTCAAGACATGACAAAAACATTATTTATCTACATTGGTTGCAATAATAAAAGCATTATTAATTTAATTTTAGATGAATTCTTGTTAACCTACATAAACAGATTAAAGGTATTTAAAAAACAATTTTTTGAATAGGCTTACACAATCAAATCACTACAGTGATCACCAAAAAGCACCAAAAGCCCTGTAGGAGTGGCTCAGTTGGCTGAGCGTCCTCCTGGCATCCAAAGATCACTGGTCTGATTCCTGGCCAGGGCACATACCTGGGTTGCTGGTTAGACCTTAAAGAAGGCAACGGATGGAAGTTTCTCTCTCTCTCTCCTTCCCTCTCTCTAAGCATGTCCTTGGGTGAAGGTTAAAAAAAAAGCACTGATAATTTTCACTTTTTAGCAGGCAGATAATTTATGAAATGTGTTAGAAAATAAGATCAATTTTAACTTTAAATTACTCAATAAAATTATTGAAAATATTTATAAGTTACCTACTGATCACATTTTGAACATTCAGTTATAAGAAAACATTTCAAGTAGAGAAAAATAGTCACAGTCCCACCAGAAACAAACAAAAAATAAAATAAAAACAAGTGTTCAATTTTACTTATGACACACGAATCAGATTGGGTAAGACAAGAAGTATATATTTTAAGTACATTTTTATTAATTTGAGAGAGAGGAAGGAGAAGGAGAGGGAGAGAGAAAGAAACATCAATGTGAGAAAGAAACATCTAATGGCTGTTTCCTGCATGTCCTCTACTGGGGACTGAGCTGGCAACCCTGGCATGTGCCCTGACCAGGAACTGACCTGGGAACCTTTTGGTACATGGACAACACTCAAGCAACTGAGCCACACTGGCCAGGGCAAGAAATTTATATTTATTTATTTATTTATTTATTTATATTTATTTTTCCACCTAAGTATTTTTTTACTATATTGATGAGTCATTTTTAAAATTATATATATATATATATATATATATATATATATATATATATATATATATATATAATAGTACTTTGGCATGAGTATAATTTAAAACTTTGAAATGCTTGATAAAGGTAAAAATAATATATTCCTGGTGAGCAATCAAACATGTAAATTAAAAATGAAAGAAACAGAAATGAACTGATAGAGACAAATGGATGATTGTAGGACTAGCATTAATATAAGAAAATACTAATTTTTACTAACAAAATTTAAAACGTAATGTTTTATAAAGCTTACTTAATTTTATTATGATTAACATTTTTGCATATATTAAAAAATACATAAAATTTTATGTCAAATTACACACCTATCTGGAAAACACTGGCTTCCAGCTCTCTGGGAGTGCTGAGGTGGAAAGGTCTAGGAATCATATGACTGAAACCACTGAGAGTTTGAAGTAGTAGTCAGGGCACAATAAACCCATAGTTTGTTGATCATATTAAACCATCTTACCTCTGTGGTATCGTTCTATTAAAAATTGAATATTTACTTGGTTAGAGTACTTAAAATGTGGAATAAACTTCTTAGACACTGAGATAATTTTATTCAATGACCAAAATAGAATATTCATGATCCCAGACTTTTATGCCTAAAATAAACAATACACTTTACGTAGCATTTTGTGCCCATTCCTTTACAATTGCTTGGTCAGGAAAATAGGTTTCATTTTTGACAATGTAGAATTAAAATATATTCAGTAACCATTTACTAATGGTGAAGGAATTGTAGTCTGTGATGTGTTTCTGAGAAGTTCTTTCAAGGGAGGTAGTTTTTCCCCATTTCTGCACTGTGGGCATAAATACACACTCTTTGTAAAAAAATTCATGACTGCAGTTCATCATTTAACCTAAAAGATTTTCTTGAAATTTTATTTTAAAGGAAGATTTGTTTTGCTATTCATGAAACAAATAAAGTTATACAATCTATTTACTTACCCCAAGGAACAAATAACATGGAATAAATCTAATATTCATGGAAGGTGACTTGGAATTTTAAGGAAATAAAAAAAAGTAGTGAAAACTACACAGTGTAATTATAAATGACAATCCACTCACTTCTTCATTATGTAAGTAAAAAGGCATGAGAATGTTCATTCAGCTGGGAAATCAAATTGACTTCATAACACCGTAGTGAAATAGTGGAAAATGCTACATACTTGATGCTTTGAAAATATATTTAAATTTATGTATGTATATTGGGAAATATTCATTTCATCTCTCTATATGTTTAGTAAAAGCAATTTATTCCAAAATAAGTCATTTTGCTCTCATTCTGATATCCCAAGGAAACTGTTCAGATTTAATTGATGTTCTAATATGGGAAACTGAGGTATGATGAAAATAACAGGAGTTCAATTTTGCTTCTGCCATTTTTTTGCATATTTTTTATTTTTTATTTTTAGGATAAGAAATTACTTTTTGTTACACTGTTTTATCTAGTCCTATTCAAATACACCATGCAGATATCTATTTGGGGGAAGTCTAGGTGTCATTGAATGTGTGGTTTTACATGTTAAGTATCTAGGACATAACATCACTCATATATAGTTTAAGCAGTTATAGTTAACATATTTGAAAATAATCTTCTGACACTTTTCTTTAAAATCTATGCCACATAGAATTATCTAAGTATGTCAAGAGCTGCTCTATCATCCCATTTTTGGGGGGGAGGAAATCTATATCTATATGTATATCTATCAATTTAACAATATACCTACTGAAATATCTATCTATTGATCTATATATCTATCTATATCTATCTATCTATCAACATCTATCTATCTATCATCATATATCTATCATCTATTGATCTATGTATCTATCTATAATCATCCTTGACTCCTCTTACACTCCACATGCTATTAATGAGGAAATCATGTTGACTGTACCTTCTAGATATATCCAGGATCCAACCTCTTATCATCACTTTATGGATTATCACATATATTCATTACTACAAACCTGTTAGTATCCTAAACAGGAAGTCTGACCAGTTTAGGATATGAAAGTAAAGTAACATTTCTAAGATTATTCAGAAAATAAAGATCAGACTCAGACATAAAATTTATTATATTTTTTGTTTTATACTTTAAGTAAAATGACAGGTGAAATCCAGAAATAACTCTTTCCACATTTATGTAAGCACCTGACTGATTTGCATACAATATGTTCTCAGTGCATATTAGTGGATACATTTTTAGCTTAATTTTTTGGTAAACATCTATTGAACATTTAAACATGCCCTAATATTGGCACTAGGGTATTTTTTGTATAATGGCTTTTCTGATTTTCACAACAGCTCCACTATTCTCTCTTTATTGTTCATAAAGATGCTATCTTTTCTGCATGTATACATAATCTTCCATATGAGGGTTAGGCTATTTTTTTTTTTGGCAAGGAACCAGATAATAAATATTTTTTATTGTGCCGGCTATTTGGTCTCTATTGCAAATATTCAACCCTGACATTGTAGAAAGAACTCATGGAAAATAAATGAATGGGTGGGTGGGTCTGTGTTCCAATAAACTTTATTTACAAAAGCAGGTGGCAGATCAGATTTGGTAGGCTGTTGGCAGACTGTTCTATCCTATAAAGATTATGACAATTCCAAGTATGTAGGCTGTGCTCAGAAAAACCTGTTGAATTAATTTTATATTAGGTTAGGGAATTTATATAGTTTTACAAATGTGGAAGGAATTATTTTTTTTTAAAAAAAAACATTTTATAATTAGTGTCTTATTATATCAATAAGAAAGTAAGTAAATGCACCAAATGTTTACTTCAGCCTCCTGAAGAATTATTCTCAATGATATATACCATAACTGTCTCTCTATAAAAGATTAGTTGAAAACTTAATTTATAGCACTTTAAATTTATTTTAATATATATAAGCATATGCAGTGAGCTTATGGAAGATTCTGTAAATTAACCTATTGGCTATAACTCAGAAAAACAAAATGGTATGCTGAAAGATCAAATGAGTTTATTTATGGTTTACGTAAATATAACTCATTTTCATATGCTATGTTCAGGCCACACTATTGTTTTATTTTTAGCTACAAAATAGAAAAGTAGTTCTAGAATTTTCTTGGACATAAAACATGATAGAGCTCTGGCCAGTGTTGTGCAGTTGATTGGGTATCACCCCATGCACCAAAAAGTTGCTGGTTTGATTCTTGATTAGGGCACATGCCCAGGTCATCCATGCTTCACTCTTGCATCGATGTTTCTCTCTCTCTTCCTCTCTCTCTAAAAATCAATAAAAAATTTAAAAATAACACATGACAGATATTTTTAAATATTTTTTAGTATATAATATTATTTACAGAACATTCTATGCTGTTTAATAGCTGAGTGTATTCAGTATGATTATTTCTCTGCTTAATATGAGGTAACCTAGAGGCATGTATTTATGACAGCTATCTAGTTTTGATTACTGAGGATGTTATACGCACCACTTTTTAAAATGCGGAAAACAGAACAGCTAAATTCAAAGGCTTATAAGCAGTGAAAAATAAGCCAGCTGCTCATATACCCCTGAGGTATAGATTCGTTACTCTGTATTTCAGACCTTTAATTTTGGTGTACTTTGGAAATGTATTGTATATGATTTATATTAAAAATCTTGGGTGTTACATTGATTTTATTCAAGAATTACATTTCATCCAATTTGAAAGTTCTTATCTTGGGTATCTAACAATTCTAACATTGATTGCCAAGTTCTGGGAACAAGCTGTATAATTCCAGATCAGACTGTGCCTTCTGTTTATTATTCAACAACAAAATTGGATAGAATAGAATATTGGTAGTCTCAGAATAAGCAATTCTGTGTACAATAGTGATTTATAAATATTGTTAAAAATTCTTCTCTTTAATAATTGTTTTCTAACTTCATCTTTAACACATTTAAGCTTAATAAATATCATGTCATTTAAAATTCTTATCGATTTCATAGCAAGTATTCATTAACATGATGTTACATCACTAATTTAGATTCCAAATTTGATTCACATCTGAATGTGGTTTAAAAAGATGAGATTTGATACATTTCTTAGTGTAGTTTTATTTTTTAGAAACCAACGGGGAATTTATTCTAAAAAGGAGCCAGCAATAATTATATTTTCATGTTTTGCCTAAAGTTTTCAGGATAAATATTCCCAACTCATTCCATCAAAAACATGAACAATGAGGCTAGGTCTGCTGGCTAAAGGCTGACGCACAGTACAGTTGATGTAGACTTAGAGGGGTGGAAGGGAGAGGAGTGTTCAAGTTTGTTATGTCTGGCTGTATCGGGAAATACAGGAGTAGCAGATGACAGGAGTGAGGGAAGATGATTGCCATGTATGCTTTTCAAATTGGAGATGTTATGTATATTTTTTTCTCTTTGTGACATTACCATCATTATTTGCCCACCCCCACTTCCAAACTCATATATTTAAGACCTAACCCCTAATAAGATTGTATATGGAATTAGGACCTTTAAGGTGATAATTATGCTTAAATAAGATCACAAGGGTGGGGCCCTGCTCCAGGGACTGCTGTCCTTAAAGAAGAGGAAGAGACTCTCGGGATGTGTGCACCAAAGAAAGGTTATGTGAGGACCCAGGGAGAAGCTTGCTGTCTACAAGTCATGGAGAGATGCCTTAGGAGAAACCAAACCTGACACCTTGATCTTGGAATTCTAGTCTCCAGAACTGTGAGAAAATTAATTTCTCCTTTTTAAGCCACCCAGTCTGTGATGTGATGATTTGTTATGACAGCCCTAGTGGATTAATACAATTGATGTATAACATATATATGGAAAAGTGCATATATTATAAATATTGTTTGATGAATTTCCGTAACTTATTAAACTACTCCACACGTTATGATATGTGAGTTTACCAGCACTTAGGAGACTCCATTAGGCATCTTTCCTTTTACTACATCACCAATGGTAACCATTTGTTTGCCTTGTTCTTGAAATGTATATATATTTCTTGAAATACATACACACTCTGGCTGTGTATATATATGGAATCAGTATACAATAATTACTCTTATCTTTAACTTATTTAGCTCAACATTAAGCCTCTGAAATTCATTTAATTTGTGGTTCATATGTACAGATCACTCATTCTCATTGCTTTTTATCATCTGTTGGATGAATATAACACATACATCTATTTATTCTGCTGTTGATGGCATTTGGGTAGCTTCCACTTTGGAACTATCACAAATAGTAATCCTATGAACATTCTTATGCATATACTTAGCTGAACATATGCACACATTGAGATTAAGCATATAACTAGAATTTATATATTCACTGTTAGGAGATGCTTCCTTGTCTTCCACATTGGTTGTACCAATTTGCACTTCCTCTAGCTTTATATAAGATTTTCCAGGTTCTACATACTTACCTGAACTTAACATTCGCAGGACTTTTAGTTGTTGCTGTTCTGTGACTTTAATTTTAATTTTTGATAACCACTGAAGTTGATAGTCTTTCTTACGTTTATTGTGGTAGCATTGCTACCACATTAGTTACTATGACCAAAGCTGGAAGAAGGGACAGAATAAGGAGGAGTCTGGTCATGTTCTTCCATGAGAATTTTACTCTAATATTAATGTATTTCTTCCTAGGTCTTCTTCTGTCCCATGGTTTTACAGGTGTTAGAGACCTAATGAAGTTTGCATTTTGTGAAAGTATACCCATATACATATAACAACTTTTGCAGTGTAGGAATGAGCCATGTATAAATTAATCTCTTCTATATTACATTCATTTCTATATTGGTCCTCACCTATTTTATTTTAGAAA